>NC_136591.1:2516425-2853925 GCF_910589615.1 Taurulus bubalis
ATGTGCAGCTGTGCCATTCCAGCAGCCCTTATAGACCTGGTTGACCTGCTGGGTGCAGCAGACAGACAGAAGCAGACGGCCCCTGAGGTGGTCCTGTCTGAGGCACAGTGTTATGGGCCAACAACTCTAGGGGCCCATACACAGGCAGGAACACGTATACTGTAATTGTACACACACACACACACACACACACACACACACAGATCTCTGTGAACCTAAATGCTCATAGATGCTGAGAGGCATACAAATGGTGAATTTATTTGACCTTCATTTTAAAGGCATGCACTTTGTTTTACGCAGGATCATAATCGCTGAAAATCCTATGAAATATTGAGCATTCACTAATTTGTAATTTACGTTTAGAAATTGCAAATGACAAATAGAGTTATTAGCATGCAGTGAATAATTAACTTTTTCGATTCAACCACACGTGGCTGCGTTGTTTATCCAAAGCGAGTCACATGCAGCATCCTGCAAAAGTACGCGCAATTATGTGCATACAAACACACACAAAAACAAATGCATGAAATGAGAATGCTTGTTCTTGGATTTTGTATTTAATTCATGTTCCAAAACAAAAATTCAGCCAAGCGTGTGTATTGTATTGCAGTCAAAAAAAATAATGCATTACAATATAAACCCTTTAAAAAGGAAAATCCTCTATTTTATTTCTAAGCAACAGTATAAGGTCCAATAAAAAATAAATATTGTTTAAAAAAATCTATAATTGTCTTTTAAATACCTCTGATCTCACTCTAGCTCGTCTCTCCCTTTTTTCATACTATTTTCCACTTTGCAGCTTAAAACTTTAAAAAAAAGAAGAAAAAAAAAGATATTATGAATTAATGTGTTTTCATGTTAGCAAAAAGATGTTGTGTATTTAAATGAAGGAAGGAGTGGTTTCACCGCAGCAGAGTTAGGAACACAAACAGAAAAACACACGTACGCAAATCAGAAAATGAAAAAAAGACATAAATGCCGAACACAAGATAAATTCCCTGGCAAGCATTCAAAACACTCAGAACACACACACACACACACACACACTCACACACTCACACAACTGCCACCATGTAACCCCTAATCACAACCCCAGAGCTTGGACATCAAATGAAGCAAGTTTTAAAAAAAAATCATCATGAGTAATTAACGCATTTTCATATGCAAATGTGATTAATGCAAAACTACAAAGTCATTATGCAAATCGACTTTTCCTTGAGCCTCTGTACAAATATTCGCAGCTCAAATCAGGGATCAGTCTCGCCATCTTTCTTTTTTTTATCTCAAACCCCTCTCTCTCCCTCTCTCTCTCTCTCTCTCTCTCTCCTGGAGTGGAGATAATGCGTAAGTAGCATGTGAAGTTATTTCTAACTCACAGTGTGTGTGTTTTCATGCGATGGGCCGGGCTGTGGCATTACGCCGCCTGCCTACTGATTACTGGCTGCTTGGCACTGGAGCGAGACAGGGAAGCCGGCGTACAGGGGAAGGTATGAATATGCAAAAGCCTGATTGCTTTTCATGATTAAAGCCTATTTAATATGGAAATGAGAGCAAGCCAGGTGATTAAAGGAGCATTGGGTGGTGGGGCAAGAAGGGAAAAAAGAAAGATAGGGGGAGAAACAGAGAGAGGGAAGACGGGAAGATGGGAGAGAGACACCATCAAATCCACACCGGTGGTGAGGCGAACATCAAAGAGTTGGTGACATGTGATTGTCGCGATGTGTTTGGTCGGATACGCTGCAGGAGTCATTTCTGGGGTAAATAATAAGAAGCCCTTGTTGCTCAACTCTGATCTGATCAAATTCAAACGCCGCTTGCACTTAAACAAAATGGCACACCCACCAGAAGATGTCGCGCGTGTAGGTGTGACAGTTTTAAAGTGGCGGGGATCTCATTTAGATTTTTTTTTTTTTATCATAAATGTGATATCAAATCACGCCCCAAACCAACCGAAGCAGAATCTTCGGCCTAATTTGGTGATTTGACAGCAGGGAGATCCGAGGTGGACAGAGAGAGACAGAGAGAGGCGTCGAGGATGTCGCTGTCGTCTCATGAAATATTCACCGTCTCATCTATACGCAGCGATTGAGAGGGAGGAAGAAAGAGAGGTTGTCGTGGTGTGACTCTGCCCGTATGGAGCGGATGTCTTAAAGTGCCGTCCTGGGAGGGGTTCAGAGCAGGGCCAGGGTCGTCTTAGCATGCTAACGCTCCCCTAGTGACAACCTCTCGCTCGCCTGGTGACACGCATCATTCTTCACAGACATCGCACACACACACATGCACAAATTCATACAAGGCACATATTAACATACTCTGACAGAGCCCACACACATACACACACACACACACACACACACACACACACACACACACAGGAGTGCATGCATCAGCAGGAGAAACTCAAGAAGAAGAAAAAATAGGGCAGAGAAGGGCCATTTTTCATCTACACGAGTATGAGAGTGTGTGTCTGTGTGTGTGTGTGTGTGTGTGTGTGTGTGTGTGAGTGTGTTTGCACCGGTTGGGGTTGAATCTGCTAGCCTTGCAGCATGTTTGCAGTTCAAGCGAGCAGGCTGACAGACAAAGAGACCAGACAGGAAGTTATAAAACACAAACAGGTGAAAGAAAAAAGAAAAGCAGTCCCAGGAAGGAGAGGGTTAAGAGTTATGCACACGGCACACGGCACACGGCACACGCGTGTCACGCATGCATGCTGATGGTTATGAGCCTTTTGTACGTTATGTGTGAGCAGGTGCATGTGCTGCTAATATTTGTGTATGTTCTGGCTGCAAAGCTCTCAAAACCGAGTGCAAGATATTTCCGTGTGTGTGTGTGTGTGTGCGTGTGTGTGTGTGTGTGTACTGCTAAGACGTTGGACTTAATTAGAGCTAATACTGTAATCTACTGGTAGAAACTGGAGCCTCCTTGAGAGGTAAAAGCTGGCTCCTCTCCTCCATGTCCTGATCTCTGACTGTCTGTCCGTCTCAGTGACTCTCACACTAACTCTGAATGTTTTTCCTCTGATCACCGAACAGTAAAACACTGCATAAGCTTTCAAAAAAAAAGTTCCAAATATTGTTTTCTACAGCAAAAAGGACTCCAGGGTGAGTTTCTGCAATTAGATGCAGCAACGAAGTAACACCGACGAATTCGCTGACTTTTATTTGGCCAAAATTCCGGCAAAAAATCTCATGTTTTTTTATTTTCAAATATTAGCTGCAGCAGCTAACGCCGCGCCGCCACACGTGGTTTGTGACCTCCTGCAGTACATCGCTCCCGCTGCAGAAGATGGCGACCACACGACAAAATAACTAAACGTGTGAGTCTATAATGTCCCAGAAACGTTATTCATTTAAGGGACTGCTTTACAATATTTTGCAGACCATCTTAAAAAACTACATTTAAAAGCCTCTCCTAATGCAGTATAAATAATGCATACGCTTCCTTTCGTTTTAAACTTTTTTTTAAATAATTAGAATATTGTGAAAACGATCTAATGTGTGAATTTGACAGGTCTCCAATAATATTATAACAATGCATCCAGTGTTATTATTTAGGGACTATTCATTTTAAAGACCTTTTAACCTGTTAAGCCCTTTTATATCAGGAAAATCAAGAAAAAATCATGGTACAAATCCCTCCCCCCCAAAAAACAAACATGTTAGGTATCAAATTAAACATAAAAACCAGGGCTACAATAATATATAATCCCGATGTACAACCTCTAAACACAACTCAAACAATCAATAGGATTAGGGGTTAGGGCTAGAATGCATTTCATGTACATAGATATAATTGAATGAGATGCTTTTAGCCACTGAGGGCCCGTTCCTGTGTAGCTGCATCATGGTGTGACATCACGGCTCCCTCCTTTAACCAGGGCCCTGGGTGTAACCCTGGATGGCCTTCCCAGCTCTGGGTGTGATGTGACTGCCTCCCCTGATAACTGGACTGGTTCCCTGCAGCTGGCGGTCTGCAGGCCCCGCCCCCCGCGGCTCATAGCGGCCTCGCTGCTTTATTAATCCCCTTCTCCTCGCCACGCACTCAGATGAATTTTAATCAGCTTTCTTAACCGTTTTTTCATATGCTGCAGGATTTCTTTACAAAAGCTGAGACACGTGACGTGCACTCACACAAGCAACAAAAAAAACCACAAACACACACACACACACACACACACACACACTGGGGGCGGCTCCTCTATCACCTTCTTCCTCGCCTTTCACAATTGGTTTCAGCTGAAGAAGTCCTTCAGGCCTGCCAGTTTGTTTGGTGTGTGTGATTCTGTGTGCATGTGTGTGTGTGTGTGTGTGTGTGTGTGTGATGTTTTACTTAGAAGGAAGCAGAATAGACATACAGTGCGGCTCTCACTCACTCTAATGAAACCATCCCAGGCTACATTAATCCCTCCTGAAGGCCACTGTCAAAATAACAAGCAGCTGGGATTCTTTAAAGAGAGCTATCTGTCTTGGACAGGTGAGATGTGTGTGTGTGTGTGTGTGTGTGTGTGTGTGTGTGTGTGTGTGTGTGTTTAAGACATGTGCACCTATACTGACAAGCGGGCTGTATTCAAACGGTAGAAGTGAGCTGCTTAGCGGTTCTTCTACCAGTCACAGTGTGTTCCAGTCTCCGTACCTCCTTTCTCCTGTTTGGGGCAGATCCCTCTGGCCGGAGTCAGCCTCCTCTCCAGATCCTCCTCTCTGCCGGGGGTCACCTGGACGCCCACCTCCACCGGGATGGACCGTCTACCCAGCTCCCTGGGAGAGATGGGAATGCCGGCGACCCCGCCGGTCTCCCCGGGCTTGGAGAAGGACTGCGTTCCGCTTCGGAGACCCCGGCACAGACGGCGCTTGTGCTCGATGAAAACCAGGATATCGCCCAGGGGGAAGTTTGTCTGGCACTGACCGCAGGTCAGCATGTCATGCTCCCTGGGGCCCAGCCTCCGAGGGCTGGAGGTGGACAGCTCCGGAGGTGGAGATACCGCCGCTGAGACATGGTTGGCCTCGGCTGAAAATGAAAAAGAGGAAGGTGAAAGATGTAAATCAGTTCAAGAGTTAAATTAAGCGACAAGAAAGACAGGGAGAGACAAGCGGAGAAAAACATCAGATACAAGTCATCTCTCCCTCCTTAATAACATGATCATTACATTCACAACTGGGTCACTTTCATGGCATAAAGCAACACTGCTGCAAAGCTTTCGCCTACAAACACCTGCGCGGCTTATCCAGGAGAGATCTGCGTGGGTGGGACGTGTGTGTGTGTGTGTGTGTGTGTGTGTGTGTGTGGCCAGGAAGCTATTCATCTCACTGTGCAGGCTGGGTTTCCGGTGAGGGCCTTCGCTACAGAGCTGTCATAGGTAGACGGCTGCCTTCACCATGTGGGAGCCCAGCTTGTGCAGAACAAAGTGTCGAGTAGCGGAGGCCACAACCACCAGCGTGTGTGTGTGTGTGTGTGTGTGTGTGTGTGTGTTTATCTTATCACAGAATAAGACAGAGAGAAGACAAATGAGAAAAAGAAAGAAGTGGTACATGTGTGTGTGTGTGGAGCAGCACACAGGTGAGTATATTCTCCACAGACAGAAAATCTATAAAGCCAAACCCGAGGTCCTGTTAAGAGAGTAAATCTCATTCTTCACAGATCTGACACGGTCATTAATAACCATTGCACATTTATCCCCCCCCCCCCCCCCCCCCCCCCCCTCCCCCCCTATGGCGTAGACTGAGTCCCTCAGCTTAACATAAATCCCTCATGGACAACCTCCATTTTTTTAAACACCACCCGATCCCCCAGTATGAAAATGTGTCCTCTTCTAAAAGAAAAGCCTGGAGGAAACCAGAAGCTCCAGAGACTGGAGGGGCGTCTGAGTGAGCGGGTACCCAGGGAGGTGTGCTCATGGCTGGGAGAGGAGCACCGCTTTGCCTGCCTGTCTCTGCTGCTCCTCCACTTCCAGCCCTCCCCTCTGGCTGCCTTCTCCCTTTCTCCAAACATGACACCCTAATAATTGCAAAGATTAGACAAAGAGTGTGTGTGTGTGTGTGTGTGTGTGTGTGTGTGTGTGTGTGTGTGTGTGTGTGTGTGTGTGTGTGTGTGTGTGTGTGTGTGTGTGTGTGTGTGTGTGTGTAGTTATCAGAGCAGAGATCCTAAACTCTCTTATCAAGCCATCTCAAACTGCCAGGGAGGTGCTCCTCTAAACTCCCATTCTTAACCGTTAAACTCGGGCAGATTTCCGTCTGAATATTAAACACGTTTTTTTCCTAAATTTTTTATATTTCGAATATGTCTTTTGTGACTATATGAATCAACCACCCAGACACCCACACACACACACACACACACACACACACACACACGTTCCAGTCCCCTCACTTCGCCCTGGAGTGATGATCCGATGCCAAATATATTTTCTCGAAATGGAGATGGGTTCCTGGATGCCTGCCAAATAATTTCCATCTTATAATCTTTGGCGGCAAAGGAGGAACACAAACACATATTTACCTACAGTTCACAGCTTGTGACCATGATTCACATGAAGCAATGTTCCAGGGTGTTCGACAAGCCCAGCAACTGTGTGCATGCATGAATGCACATGTGTGTGTGTGTGTGTGCAAGTAGGACTATGCAGGAGATCTCTGCTAACAATAAGGCCCACTCTTATTTCTGACGCCGAAGACAGGTGGCGGACCCACATCCTTGTGCGTTCTAAAGGAGCTAGAAGACGACACTAGTGTAGCAGATGACAGACACCACGAGCAGTTGAACTTGACTTTATGGCTGCGAGACGAGACGAGAGCCTGTTTGTTAACATATGGTTGAGTGACATGGCCTGGGGGAAGAAGGCAGTAAATTAGTAGGCGTTGGCACTGTCACCAAGCCGCTGGAATATCAGTCGGACACCTTCTAAAAACCGCACCCCTCTCCTGTCTGTCCCGAGGCTCACCTGTGTGAGAAAACAGAAGACAGCAGGTGCAAGAAGGAACTGAGCATGGAATGCTTGCAGGGAAGAAAAAAAACACAGTGAAATGGAAAAAAGAACACACTAATGTGATAACACAGAATAACACACTAATGTGGCCGATCACGGTGACAGACAGTGTCTAATTCTCCCTGTATGAACTGCGATGAGAGGGCCATGCTGGATAGGTGAAGGGAGGGGGGAGCCTGTCAAACATGCCGTCTGAGAAGGCGTGATGATAGCAATGAAACCAGCTGTCTAACATGACACAAAACACACACACACACACACACACACGCAGCTATATTCACCCATGACAGTCCTGCTACTCTGCCTTATCAAGTGAGTTAAGTCAGGCAGCCTTAGAGCACCCCCTATCAGTTTGATGGGGAGTCAGTCAGTCCACTGCCGCTGCACACTGCACAGTCTGCACACACTACACACTCTACACACTCTACACAATATGGACCAGATGGGACACACAGCTGAAGACAATGGGCCTTTTTCGCCAATATTTCCTGTTGCGTAAAAGGTCGAAAAATATATCCAAATGCCCGGCCAAAAAAGTACTTCATGAAGAAACTGCGTCGTCAGAGGCGAGGAATTATTTAATTTGCAGCTGAGATTTTAATAAATTGCTAATATTTTTATATTTGGGGTTTGCAGTTGCGTTGTAATTGTTGTGTCAAAGGGAGTATATGATACAGAAAATGTGACGCCTTTTCACACTCGCCAAGTCCTTTGACAATAATTGATCTTATTAATCTCACCTCTCCTTAATTGTTGTGTTCGTCCTCATGCGCTCTTTTAAGTGTTTTTGTTGTTTTTAATTGTTGCCCGAGGAGAAGGTGAAGTTGAATAAGGAAAATGAGAAACTGTATTTTTCCTGGAATCTAAAACGTTTGTTATTATTTAATGATGCGAATTTGATGAGTTCCTTCAAAGCGGCGTTGACGCTCAGGTCCTGAGTGTTTTAATAGCAGCTGCTCTCTGGTGGAGGCGGAGGAAGGCCAGGGGCCTCGCATGACAGCCACCATGCATGGGTTCAGACCTGCAGCCCTTCTTTGTTTCCCTTTCCATTTTCTGAGCTGAAAACTCATGTATCTATATATATACACACACACACACACACACACACACACACACACTAAACCCCAGAGGGAAAGTCGGGTAGGATTCACGCTGTCATTGAAAATAAATGACAGCAGCAACGTTGCAGATGGTTGCAATCAAAAATTCAAACAACAAGCGGCCTCTCTGAGCCGATCCCTTTTCCTGGGCTGCGGTTGCCAATGAGAGCTGCAACAGTGTGTGTGTGTGTGTGTGTGTGTGTGTGTGTGTGTAAGGCCCGGCCGTGTGTTTCATTATCTTATCACCATTTAATCTGGAGCAGTCTCATTTGTTATCATAAATGTTAGATTATCAGTCTGAAAGTGAGCAGAAGACGACTGTGACTTGTCACTGAATTGCTATAAATGACTTGCAAGCTATGAGGCGTGACATTTGGGGATATGAATCAAATATTATAATAATATAAATAATAATAATAATGATAATAATTTTAAAAAGCATTGCAAAATTGGTTGAACGTGTTCAATAATATTGATATTTAGAAATAGGAATCTGAGAAGAAGCAGCAATGGCCTCACAGTAAATCATCGCTCTGGTGAGATTTCCATCCGGTTACCACAATGTGTGTGATATTTGCAGTGAGCTTCTCCCCCAGCGATTGACAGCCATATGGTGCGAATAAAGACGAAAACATTAACTGTTTCACAAGCAGCGCGCCAATTCTGAGAGTAAACAGTTATGGCCGGGCGTTTTTCACGGCTGGATCCATGTAATAATTCTGATATTGGAGAAACACCAGTGTCTGAACAAAGGGGGGCCACTGGCTCCATGGTGAAGTTTAATTCACGAATATTCCAAAGGTTTCTCTGCCATTCATGTGACTCCAAACTGAACCACAGAGCCTAAACAAGCAGAGAGGGGATGAGCTGTAAGCTAAAGGTCTAACTCAACTCAGACAGGACAGCCTGATACATGTGACTTGTGCATGAGTGCTCGCTGTATGCTGATTCACGTGTTGCCTGCTTTCCTGACGCACAAATTAATTGCAGTTCCAGCCACTCACACGTCCCTCTTGACATCTGTCCTGGCAAGTAGCTCTCCAGCACATCGTCTGCACCTGAAGGCCTAACAGAAGTATGCTGATATTCAGGTTCTCCGCACTTCCAAGTAGAGTGTGACCTATTCAGTGTAAGCTCCCTGCTCTGGCACGCATCCGTTCCCCTGGACAGACGTCTTGTTATTAATGAAGGACGTACAATGTCACACCAAGCCACTGACGGGATCATATTAAAAATATTAAACAATAAGGTCCTTCTCTGACGCTGTGCACACATAGCAAAGCTATCAAAGCGTGTTGACTTTATCAACCCCCAGCGCTCCAGATCCTCCAGCCTGAGGTGCTGCGGCCCTCTGCAGGGTGGGTACCGGCTAAAGGAAACAGCAGACAAAGACAAGCAGCCTCTGGCAATTAAATGATAGGTGCTTTCAAGTCCTTCCGTCCATCAGAGAAGGAGTGGTGTCATTATTAAGATATATGTGAATGGTAAACACGGGTTAGGCGTTTTATGTAAATACGAGTGCATCTGTGCACACACAGAGATAATAAGGCGATTGCTTTCTTTTCTTCCTTTGCTGATCTGTTCAAAGTCGGCATTGCATTTGATCTCCTTGATTGTACCAAAAAGAAAGGGGAAAGAAAAATACCTGCAGGTCCAGTTCTTCCTAATTTTTGCACTTTGCCTCTTAGGTTATTGAGGCCAGTCAGCGAGCAGAGGACAGTGTGTCTCATGTGAGAACAGGTAGGACGGGATTCAGGCCCAGAGGCGGCCCAGCGCTTCAGCATCCTGCTGCTCCTGAACGCCACACGTCAGCATTCACTCTGGATTTAAGATGTGGTTCGACACTTGAACGTCTCTGCTGACGGGTCAGTGATGGAGACTAAAACATTTGCAGCTTCAGGCAGAGCAGAAGCAGCTCGGAGACGCGTGAACGCAGCTTCAGCTCGGACAAGGAAATAAGGGAATCGAAGTCTGATTATGAAAAGTTTCTGCATGCATGGGGTATTTGCTGACTGTGCAGGTGCTGTGAGGTTCACACAAAGTGACCCATAACTGGGAGGGGGGAAGGCAAATATTTGACAGTTTGTCCAAATGTGTACCAGTTCCCTAAAGACAAATGAAAATGTGCAAAACGTTGCAATCATTTTTCATAATTCATGCAGGGTAAATGTTGAACAGAGACACACAGGCCTGGGGTGAAATGTTGCACAATCGTAAATGCAGGGGTAACAACTTGTTCTCTGCTTTAATGAACTGTGACATGTAATGAACTGTCAGATTAATATTCAAGCCGGATCAATATTTGTCATCCGCATGAAATCTGGTGATGACGCGCTATACTTTATCAATTAGAACACAAAAACGCGGCACAGCAAACACGCAGCTTCCAGGTTGCTCGTCGCTTTTAAAATAACCGGAATTATTGCAAGTGAAGAGAGAGAGAGAGAGAGAGAGAAAAAGAGAGAGAGAGAGAGAGAGAGAGAGAGAGAAAGAGAGAGAGACACCGGGATGGACTGGGTGATGGTCTCATGCTAAACGTGTCGGAGGGGCCGGGACTCGAACCCTCCAACACAAAACAGATTGACCAAAGATTACATCATGAACTTCTGCAAAGAATTACCCGGATTAGGCCTCTATGAAATTGGATTTAGGCAAAGCAGAGCGCTGGGAGATGAAGGCTAGATTGATATAATTGATTTTAAATTGGATTATGCAACTTTTTAATCGTATGCCACAAAGAAGAAGAAACGCACTCACTCAGATTAAATCTGCGCAATTTAATCACAATTTTGGTTGCAGCTTCAAACAAAGTTATGACCACTTTTTTTAAATATCGCGTAATTAAAATATTGGCGTTGCTTTGTGTGGCGTTTTGTTTTTTGGTGAACTGAAAATATGTATTTGCACAATTACAGTAAATGATAAGATTTTGAAGGGTTAACTTAGAGTGCAGAAAGGCCATGTGTCGAGGAAAAAAAAATACTTAAGATTGTGTGTGTGTGTGTGTGTGTGTGTGTGTGTGTGTGTGTGTGTGTGTGTGTGTGTGTGTGTGTGATGTTTTAAATTAAGATACAAGTTACCCCGTGCAAAGTCACAAAACAAATAACTGCATAAAATGTGAATGAAATAACTGTTTCAATTGTGTCGAATGTTTAACAAAGTACATACATAAAGTACATGAATGAAGTACATGAATGAAGTACATAAATAAAGTACATTAATAAAGTACGTAAATACACACGTTGCCTCGTGTTGCAAGACACTGGGAAAAATATCTAAATTGTGTTGTGATGAAATGTTGCATGCTCGCACATGCGTGCACATGCAAACACTCACAAACACTTCAGACACACACACACACACACACACACACACACACACACGCGCGCGCACTTATCCCGACAGCCCCACTGTAGATGTCATAAGATCATCTCTCGTAGTTAAGTTATATTATATTAAAAATATCACTGAATTGTGTTGATCATGTCAAAGGTCTAAAACAAATATTACCAACGAGTACTCACATGCAGTCCAAGTGTTTTCCACATGGTAAATATATTTTCACAAATAGAAGTTATTGTCGGTAATTAGCTCCCTCTAGTTCGGCCCATTTTACCAGACACAAAAAACATAAAACACTGCATGGAACGAAAGCCAAATAAATACTTGTATTTCCCAGTAAATTAGAATGAATTAAAACTGAATCATGTAAAGAAGTAAACTTCTTCCTTCCACGTGCGGTGAGCCGTCTGCGGGGTAACTCACCTCGGACTGTCTCCCGGTGCGTCAACGAGAAGTGCTGCGGGTTCACCTGCTTGCGGCGGGACATTGCCCCGGCATGTACTCTGGCATCGCCCGGTGAACGGCACTTGGAGTCGGCTTGGACCGTGGTGTCGGTCCTCTCGGGCTCGCAGGGGACCGACTGTTCCCGCTCCTAATCCCTCCTGCTGCTCAAGTCTGCAGTCGCAACTTTAAGGTGAGGAGTCGGAGCGCAAGACCAGTTTGCCCAACAATGTCCTGACGCGTCTCCGGAGGAAGCAACACCTGGAGTGAGGAACCAGAGGGTTGGTTTAGGAGGCTGCTGGCTGCAGCGGCCGAGGACAGGAGATGTGCGCAGGTATGTGAAGCAGTGTGCAGATACAAAATCCTGGACTGCCCACCTCTGAACGACGTGATGACAGATGAAGTGTACGAGCAGTCCACTGTGGTGACGGCTCCTTCCCTTCTGGATTTTAATGATATGATTATATCATCTGGGGGTCAAATGGCTCCTGTTTATTCTAGGGTTCCCTACAGTCCTTCCATGTCGGCAGTAGTGCGCTACAATGACCCTTTGGCACTGACTCCTCCTGCGCGCTTTGGCATCGGTGCGCGGAACGGCAACTCTTGGCTCTGGTGGCAGGAGCCTCGCTGATTGAGAGAGAGCGCGCGCGAGGGGGGGGGAGGGAGGGGTGGGGGGTAGAGAGAGAGAGAGAGAGAGAGAGAGAGAGAGAGAGAGAGAGAGAGAGAGAGCAGGCGGGCAGACAAGACACCTCCTCCTCCAACAGCACAGGTCCGAGCTCCTCGTCCTCGGAGGCGGCTTCTCGTTGCTCACACGAGGGACGCTCTGCTGGAGGACCGGCGCGCGCGCGCACAATACATTTTGTGTGTGTGTGTGTGTGTGTGTGTGTGTGTGTGTGTGTGTGTGTGTGTGTGTGTGTGTGTGTGTGGCTGGGGTTGCCTCCGTGTAGTGGAACGGGATTCAAGTTCAAGTGCGTCCGTGACGCCACAGCAGGCGCGTGGACACGCAGCACGTGGACACTAGCGGGGCTCCCCTTAGCGCATGCTCACCCACTCACCAGTCACTACATTATGTTATCATTACATCCAAAAGACCAGGATGTCCAAGTGTCCCTTTTCTCCCTTCATGTTTAATAAGTTATCTGACTGTTTTAACTCGTTCTCTTTTCGCTGAAACTGTTTTAAACATGTAATCTGCTCATGTTTGCAGGGACTTGTGTCCATTGCCTAACAATGGCAAAGGAAAGGCTGCTTATGGTGGCCTGGAGGGGTCAAACAGACACGGGACTACCAACGCAGGGTTTCCAATCAGAGGCCAAACAATGTGAGGTGACCTTTCATAAACCTTTGCTTTGTTACCTAAACACAACTTCATAGTTATTTTAAACCCTGCCGAGATGTTTTTCATCACCCTAACTTTTTGTTGTCGTTGCATAACGTCCTCCCAGCTGAGAGAACAATAATTCATGCTGCTCAGCTCCAAACCAGTAGATTCCTTTCCAACGACTACTCCACCAACTGGCTGAGAGCAGTCGCTCCTGGATCAGACTAAAGATCCATGTCCTCCTTCTGGGCTCAGAGGTCACCTGTAATTCAGATAACGTATCCTCTGTGTTATTCTCACACCCCATGCTGTGTGAATGGTTTAACAGCACTACTGCACACAGTCATTGTAAATATGCACCTATTTTATTTCCTCACACTGAATCATGGGGGTTATCTGTGTGGTCGGGATCATTTAAACATGTTGTGAGGCAACAGTACCCTCTGTTGGCTCAGTGAAGGACGCATTACCAACCGTTTAGGAGGTGGAACCATAACGCTGCCTTATGCACGTTCCTCTTATTTTTAGAATGAAGCCTCCTTAATTTTCCATTTACACAATTCAGAATGTGAGAGAGTCCTAAAAGAGCAGAACCAGTTCACTCAGAGGCAATTAATGCCGCTAATGGGCAATCCTTCTGCACATAGCTCACTGTGTGCATTTAGATTAGCGTATGCACACACACACACACACACACACACACACACACACACACACACACACACACACACACACACACACACACACACACACACACACAGGTGCCTTGCAGCTCAGCTAAAAACCTAAAAACATGCTCACGTGTCTTTTTCTCCCACCTTGCATACATTCATCTGTGGCATAATTTGGTTAAAATACATTGTTGAATACAAATATGAAGCCGTTTAAAGTTGACACTATTTCCTGGTGGAGCAGGACGGAAGTGTGCAGATATAGCAATGCATTTTATAGTCTGCCATTAATAAAACATGGTGGGCAATTTTAAGAGCATTAGAAGTTTGATTGCTTGGGGGCAAGCCTCGGGGACTTTCAGGACACTAATTATTTATATAAATGAAATGTCATCTCAACTCTGGCTCAAGCAGAGATAACCTCAGCAGACTCCACATGGAAACACTGCAACACAACAGCTACGTCGCCCCATGATGCTTTGACTGAGGCGCATGCATTCGGGTTGTGATATTACATGGAATGTCTTTGTTTTCGCAGCGGAGGCCAAGGGAGCAACAAGCAGTCATGGACACATCGGATGCTGCAGGAAAACATTATCCTGAGTTCACGCACTCGCTGGCTGCAAGCAGCTCCTTGATCTTTACCCATGGGCTCCTCAATAATACATCAACGTCTCCATTATAGCTTGTATCTGCTGGCTCCGGGCACAGGCTGTTTAAACTGGGTTGCACAGGGCCAATACACCACAAATGCCCTGCTTGTGGACAAGGGAAAGGTTTTAAGTCCAAAGTGTTGCCTCTGAGGAGACATGCATCTCGTGGTAAGTGAACCCGACTGCAGAGCCTAGACACAGGAGACGAGGACGTGCTGAAAGGAAAGCTTTGTCCAAGTAACCCCAGACATTATGTGGACATTTTAGGTGTTTTCCCAAAACGACACAGGATTTATGATGATTCCACGCACTCATAAGTTATGTTAAATCATCAAATGAGCCCTCGGACAAAGTAGAAGTGGAAGCTCTCACATCAGTGGCTCAGACTCTGGGTCACAACCTTCGTCACTTCCTTTTATCTTCTTTAAACGAACCAACGTTCATGTTGTCTAAGAATAGACTAACATACGAAAACTGCACTGAACATAATAGAGTTTTAATAATATAGAAATGATTAAGTGTTGAGGTTAAGTAGCAGCCATTTTGATGTGTTTAACCACAGCAGGAGTGACATAAACAATGAGAGGTCCACTCCAGGACGGCTCAGGGTAATATGAATATTGCTCTGGGATTTGCTTATAGTCGGTGCTTCATTATGCAATGTTTAATATTAATAAAGAAAGTACATGCATATATTATTCATAAGCTGATTTACTGTGGTGTGTGTGTGTGTGTGTGTGTGTGTGTGTGTGTGTGTGTGTGGACCTGAGTGACAGATTGAGATGCTCCCTTGCTACGGGCAATACAACTAGACAAGGCTCTTACTTTTCTACAGGACACATCCTGACAATTCCTCCCACAGTTAAGAGGATTTGTCCGAGCACGGGTGAATATATAATGCATGCAGATTCCAAATTTTAATTTGGACCAAGTAAATGATTCAATGCTGGCTTTCGTCAGACGAGAGGCGGGGAGCGCAGGATGGGACTGAAAGTGCTCTGCAATCTGGGACATTTTAAGCAAACAAAAGTAAAGATGAGTAATTATTATTAAGCTCTTGTTCATGTCAAGTTTAAAAGAGTGAATGCAGTGATAATGTGTTTCCTTATTTATCCTCAAATAAATACAACAAATGCATTATTATAAGATGATTAACTGTTTCTACCTTCTGCAAAAGAGTCAGAGGTATTTAAAGAATGTTGACTTGACATATGAATAATAATAATTCATGTTTTAAGAACTGAAAGCTACTCAGTTTATTTAATGGTTGTAACACTTCAACTGTAACTTGTAAAACAAGGCGATGCTCTGTGGTATTCCTTTTATGTTCAATTCTCAGTCAAATTCGTCACATTTTTGGAATGACACAAATGAAAATGTGTATCTTAAATTAGACATAAAAACCCTGTGTTATTGCTTAAGTCTCATTCTCGTCTCCTCAGAGATTTATTTAATTTATAAAGGTTGTTTGTAGTCTCTAAACACAAAAGACCGAGTGAAGCTGCATTTAAAGAGTGCAGAAAATCTGATTCTCCAGAAATATTTTCTTCTGTTAAGACCAAATCTCAAATGATGTCTAAGTAGTCTACTAATAAACCACTTTAATATCAGACAAATATGCGGTTTGTAGCAGATTTGATTTCCTTTTTGTGATGCAGCTTTTAATGTTATCCCACTGCCTTTCATCATGTTTTTTCTTCATCCTTCCACAAATGATTTAGCTTCGCTGCATATGTGTTATAATCATGTTTCTTTATATTTAGGGCCACCTTTCTATTCTATTGACATACCTGCTCAATCCAATTAAGTCTTTTTAAACAGGTATGTGACAACATCCAGTAAGATATAGTGATCATTTAAGAAAGTATCTTAAAATTGTCAAATAATTGTGTAAATGTTGTTTTTGTTTGTGCTTTATTTTTCATAGACATTGTACTGATTAATTGACTCATCTGGTCAAATCACAGACTGTCAAAACTCCATTGTTGCACAAGTCTAATAGTGGTCCATTGTCTCCCTCTAGTGGAGACTATGGGGATAACAGATGTAAAACATACTTAGAATAAAACATGAATTATTCACACGTACATCTATTTTTTGTTATCCCAGTAGCAGGACTGTTAATTAAAGCGTTTAATTATGTAATTAATTAATTCTGAAGAGGGAAGCTAAATCCTAAATCGAACCACAGAAAACACCGGAATCTGACGTCCTGCGTGATGACGTCAGCCAACGGTCTCTGACGTGCTCCATAATGGCGGAACCCTTGTTTCAATGGGGGCTGATCACTTGTTAGCCAACTCCTTTTGAATAGCTGCGGATTCTTCTCACGGCTGCTTGTTTCGGGAGGTTTACTCTGGCGACTTGATGTTAAAGGTAAGCGGAGTGTCCTGGTTCTGGTTCCGGTTCCGGTTCTGCGTGTTTGGCGGCTCGAGGCTCCAGCTCGAGGCGGCGGTGTGCTAGCTGAGGCTGCCCGACCAGAGCATCACCTGGCCGGCTAGCTGTCTTCGTGATGTGTCGCCTCTCCGTGTGTTTAACTGACCGTCCCGGGTGACGTCACCGCTTGGTCGATACACTCCGTTAGCCCCCTTCAGGAGCAGTTTGCTAGCATTAGCTTAATTTTAAATTCCCTTTCTTGCTAGCACGGCTAACACTCTTGAATGCTAGCGAGGAGTTAACAGTAACGGTCATGCTAATTTGGTTGCAATTCTTCCTCGTTGGTTTTGAAATCCGTAGTAATGTTTTTTATTGTGTCACGTGCTTATTCTAGTGCCACACTAACAACGTTAGCTTGAAGTGTGGATCCATGATCTGTGAGCTACTTCCTCCAGTTATTTAAAGATTGTACAGTCTCAGATATCAGCTCTCAGGTGTCACAGGGGTCCACACTGAGCAGCACCTCTGTTATGGTAGATCCAGATGGTGGTTCTGATGCAGCTGGTAGCTTTGTGTCTGGCAGCATGCTGCGTTCAGGGTCCTCTGCTCCTCAGCACCAACACTCTTGTCTCTGTTTCTCGGCAGTCCGGTGCAGCGGGTCCATCCACCGTTGCTTCTCCTCAGTCGATGAAGGAATTCAAGGAGAACTTTTCGGGCCAAGTGATCCTGGACCACATCAAGCCATGCTGGTACTGGGACAAGAAGGACTTGGCCCACACCCCCTCTCAGTCCGAAGGCCTGGACCCCGGCACAGAGGCCCGGTATCGCAGAGAAGGAGCCCGCTTCATCTTTGATGTGGGGACCAGACTGGGCCTGTATCCTTGATGAGAAATGAGACAATGAAAATACTGTGTTGTGTTAATGTGTGGCTTTTTTTTCAGTCAATTTGAAAAGCTTGGTTTCACAAAGCTGCTGCAGAGTTTCCGTGATTTCCTTGACTGTCATCAGACACTACGACACACTGGCAACTGGCATCATATATTTCCACCGCTTCTACATGTTTCACTCCTTCAAGCAGTTTCCCAGATATGTAAGTCGACGTCTACCCATTGTGTCCTCTCCCTTGAAGTGGACTAAACGCGTGGGGTTAACGTGGAGACGCTTGTCCCGACAGGTGACGGGCGCTTGCTGTCTGTTCCTGGCGGGGAAAGTGGAGGAAACCCCAAAGAAGTGCAAAGACATCATCAAAACCGCCCGCAGCCTGCTGAACGACGTGCAGTTTGCCCAGTTTGGAGATGATCCGAAGGTGCAGTTTCTTTTGTTCTGACTCTTACACTTCACAGACGAGGTATACCTCCCTGTGTCAGTCATTCTTAACTCATTACACATTTTAAATCCCTGGGTGTGGCTGCTCCTTTTGGTGAATAAACACGTCTCAATTAGACTCCCTTTAGTCCTTAAGGCTCCACCGATCAAAATAATCACACCAGTTCTTTATGAATATTATTACAAGCTGTGATTATTGTCGTGTGCAGTCCATTCCTCACTCGGCTCCTGCACCATCTTTGGTGCGCTTGTTTCGTTCCCTTGCTGCCTTAAAAATGAAGTGTCCCCAACTTTTTCTATTTAGTTTCCCCTCTCTTTCCTTCTCTGTCGGGTCGCTGAGAGGCGTTATGCCGGGTGCCATAAAACAAGCGTCTCTCACTGCCACGATACGATATTATCACGATATTGCGATATATTGCGATTTATTACGCTTTTTTTCGTCCGCAAAAGATAAAGTTTTCAATCTGTTCTTCTCACGTCAATCATTTTTATTGCAGCAAAATGGGACTAACTGACATAAATGTTGAACACAGCACCATCTAGTGGGCGGAAAAAGCAATTGATTCAATTCTAGGACCAAAAGGTTTATAATTTATGTAATAAAAGATCAATGCTTGGCCTATGCTGCATACATTTCTTCCCCCACCCCTACGGTCTCTGAGCTTGATCTCATTATCTGAATGCCAGAACCCCAAGAACAAAAACAACTTATTACATTCATACAGGATGCAGCGTTGCACCTTTTTATTAAAGGTAAGCATTGTAATGTGACGTCAAGGCTCCAGGGGGTCGGGTCCCTGGGTAATGGAGTCATTACCCAGGGACCCGACCTTCCGCCGCCCTGCTTGGGCTGAAGTGGATGTTCTGTGTTCCCTTCAACAGGAAGAGGTGATGGTGTTGGAGAGGATCTTGCTCCAGACCATCAAGTTCGACCTGCAGGTGGAGCACCCTTACATGTTCCTGCTGCGCTACGTCAAGCAGCTCAAAGGTGAGCCCACACAGGGGGTGTCAATGTGTTGCTCAATGACTGTAGAACGCTGCTGAATCATTTTCTTCTCGTTAAAGGTGAGAAGAATAAAGTGTGCAAGGTGCTCCAAATGGCATGGACCTTTGTCAACGACAGGTGAGCAGTTGGCGCGTGAACTCATCGTGATGCACTTTCTTTCTGAAACTCTGTCAATGAGAGATGATCTCGTTGGAGGGGAGCGGCCTGTAACCGTGTTGCCTGTGTGTCCCTGGCAGCCTGTGCACCATGCTGTCCCTGCAGTGGGAACCAGAGATCATTGCGGTCGCCGTCATGTACCTGGCCGGCCGCCTCTGTAAATTTGACATTCAGGAGTGGACCGCCAAGCAGTCGTCACGCCGCTGGTGGGAGCAGTTCGTACAGGACGTCCCAGTGGAGCTGCTTGAAGGTACTGGTCAGAAAGCCGTACCGCTACCCGCCTTCGTTTCCTTTCTTCACAGCGCTCGTCTCAACCGAGACGTTTATTTTTCTTCCAGACATCTGCCACCAGATCCTGGATCTGTACTCTCAGGGAAACAAGCCCATCCCTCAGCAGATCCAGGAGAAGGAAAGGGCGTCTCCTCAGGTGCCCATTCCTCCAATCCCACAGGGTCTACCGCCAGCCCCCAACCCTCCTCCCCCACCGCCAAAGAAGACTTCCCCTCAGGGCGGCAGCCCCGCGCGCCAGCTCAAGCGCTCACACGTGAGTCTACGCCTGGATAGCGTCGTCTTTGCCAGAAAACCAAGGCCACTTAATTCACACGCCAATGCTCAACGTGAACTGAGTATTAGCATTCATGTTCTTCTTCTCCTCCTTCTCCTTCTCCTTCTCCCAGCCATCCCCCAAAGAGGAACCAAAGGCTCCAGGTAAGACTTCAACACTCTTGCAGGCCAAAATCTGAAACGCCTCCCGGACACGTTTGCTAATGAGCACGACTTCTGTTTCGGATGACAGATGTATATACTGTAGGTTCCATGTGTTTCTTGAGGCTTAAATTCTTCCGCCCGGAGCTTCTTTTTTTTTTTTTTTTACAGATTTTTCGATAATGAGGAAGTGATTTTCTTTTACTGTAAACCCTTGTGAGAAGAGAAACGTTGGACTACATTTAAAAAAAAAAAAGATCGTTATATTTGTATAATTCCGAAAAGCTCCTCAAAATGACTGAGCGACTATAACGTTTCACTAATGAGCTAATTTAGTACCCCTAACAAAGTACCACGTCTGTAACCATAGAGACTGTGTGAATCTTCCAGGACTTTACTGTGTGTAAAGTATTGAGCTGCCAGAAAGCAACGGCTGTTTTTCTCGATTTTACTCCGTTATCCGAAGTCCTGCGGTCTCATTGTTCCTCAAACGCGTCTGAAAGCGCGTCAGATGACACAGGCGGAAGGAGACGTCATTTTAAGTACACATAGTTCAAGATTTAGGTACAAATTGTTCATTTCTTTATTTCTGAACCGAAAAACATGATTTTTGGACTGGAAAGGCTTGAAAACATGTCATTGCTTGTGTTTATTGTGATTATTGTTGCATATTTTGGATGCTTTTGGTCAGTATGACTCTGGGGCATGATGGGAAGGCACCACAAATACAATTTCAAAAAACTCGGGGAGCGACCGAGGACTCATTTTTTGATCAGGCTCTTGACTTTTGATCATATTTATGCAGAAAATACATATAAAAGCGAGGAGTTGCTGATTCTTTAGAGATCAAGGACAATAGGGGCTGGTATTCATATCGAGGTCATGTGAGCTGTAGAACACCTGTAGAAGCCCTACAGGGCTGATGAGTTGAGGATTTCATGAACATTCAAGCCGACAGCAAAGTTCCCTAATGCATTGACTCACTGACTTTAAGCACTTGTAGCGTATTCACTGTCTGCTTCGTTCACAGAACAAGTTGGGTTAAAGATCCCCAGACTGGAGAGCCCCATGCCGCCTCTGCCCACATCGCAGCCTCCCCCAGGTGAGTGTTTACCTCCTAGCGTCTTCCTTCAGTCTGCTGTGTGAGTGGTTTAGCGCTGGGTTGGGGGATAGGTATGTGCTGGCATCCTCTGTTTGCGTGTGCCATCAAATAAGTACAGCCAGGACCCCCTGCTTTGGACTGCAGCTCGGGAAGTAATCCAAAGTCTCAGTCTGCTTACATAAGCAGCAACTTGTCCGTTATGCTCCCCGACACACGCAGATTCCTAACCGCCCCCAGACCAATCTGATTAGTGCGTGATCCTGATAATGAGGCCTCCTCTGTGCTCACAGTCTGGGAATGGAGAGAGGAAAGATGATGCCAATGTTTCAACAGCAGGGTTCTTACGCTCATGGAAAACCTGGAACAGTCATGGAGTTTTAAAATGGTTATTTCCAGCAGGCCTGGAAAAGTCCTTGAAAAAAATAAAATCCCTAAAGTTTAGTAATATTCATGTAAATGTGTTATATTCATGTGTTCATGTCGTTCATTTACGCTGAGTTTGAAATAATTAATATGCTTTTAAAAGAAAGACTCAAAATATAAGCAGGCATACATACAGGCATCTATATAAATGTTTATTCTTTTAATCAAACTATTGTGTCATTTAAGGTTTACTGTATGCTTTGAATTCTCATTGTTAGTTTAAATACTACATTTACTCACTTTTTACTGTTTACACCCAGATTTCCATGAACAAATATGTTGTGAAATCTGGGTGTAAAGTCATGGAAAAGTGTTATATTCATGTGTTCATGCCAAGTTTGAAATAATTAACATGCTTTTAAAAGAAAAACGCTCAAAAATATAAGCAGGCATACGCTGAGTATGTTTATACATGTTTATTATTTTAATCAAACTATCTATTGTCTCTACTACATTTTCTCACTTTCATGTTTACACCCAGATTTCACTAAATGTTTGCTCATGGGAATGTGGTGTAACCCTTGTATCAGGAAAATCTCTCCTTCCAAAAAAACATGTTGGGTATCAAATTAAAGCTAAAAATCAGGGCTACAATAATATATGTAGCCAATGTAGAACCTCTAAACACAACTTAAACAATAGATAGGGTTAGGGTGTGGGCGTAAAGGGTTAAAGGGTTCAGAAGTGTGTGTAACAAGTTGTTTTCTCCTGCCTCACTAGAGCGTAAAGCCCCGGCTCCGGCCCCGCCCACGGAGGCAGAACCTTTAAGTGAAGCGGCTCCTCCTCCGCCGCACGCTCCACCTCCCCATAAGCCCCCTCCCCTCCCCCACCGCCCTCCCCCCCCGCCGCCCTCCAACTACATCATGTCCACCACCAGCTCCTACATGTCCGGGGAAGGCTACCAGAGCCTGCAGTCGCTGATGAAGACGGAAGGCCCCTCCTACGCCCCGATGCCGCCCAACTACGCGCCCCCGATATCGCCGTACCACCCCCACGTCTATCCGCCGCCCGCGGCCCCGCCTCCAGGCCCGCCGCCTCCCTCCAGCTACCCGCCGCCGGCGTACCCGCCGCCGGGCTACAACAGCTACCCTCCGCCTCCGCGCATGCCGCCGGGCCACGTCCCGCCTCCGGTCATAGGGCTCCCGCCCACCGGGTACCCCCCGCCCCCCGTGCCCCCGGGGCAGTCGCAGGTGCCCCTGCCCCTTCCGCCTGGCATGCCTATGAATCACGGCGGGTGGATGAGGTGAGAGCAACCGGTCCGTGAACCGAATGGGGATGGAGGCGACCAGGAACCCGCTGATGAGGGAGGGGGGTTCTCTGCCGGCGTGACTTTTGCTCAGGAGGTTCTTGATGAAGGCGAACCAGGAAGTAGACTTAAAGGATCGGCGGTGTCTGGACAGGACTGCTCTGAGAGCCTGAACTGGCATTGAAAGACTTGCTTGGGTGTTCTTGTAACAAACACTGTCCACTCATTGTTGTTTTTGTTTTTTTTAAATGAAACTGCAAATGTTGGCATACAAAATGTAGTTTTGTGACACATGCTCATTCATGCGGGGTGATGAAATATACTTTGATCTCTTCAAAAGGTCCAGCGAAAACAAAGGTCGACTCGTATTTCTTTCCGTACACAATCACCCTCATCATGTCGGTGTCTTTTCCCACGCTCTGTTTCACTAAGACAAGCAGCGCAATGTAATCTTGAGATGGTTGTACATGCAGTAATGAAATGTAAAGATTGTCTCTTCAAATGTGGATGAATATACATCCAATGATTCACGCTGTATAACCTGTCACATTACTTTCTATTCTATGGACACGCTCTACCATAGCATTCTTTCTATCACTCATTTCCTGTCCCATTATTATTTTTAGTGAGCCGGCGCTGCAGACGTGAACTAGATCCAATAGTCGACACTGGACAGGTAGATCTGTACATATCTGTTCTTTTCCTTCAGCATTTCTTCTTGAGTTTCTATGAAAATGTGCCTTAGTCGGGCTTCTCTTCTCTGTATCCTGGTCCAGCTTTGGTTGTGTCCGAGTGGCACGTAGTGAAATAAAGACCTGCTTTCCTACTTTGAACGTGGCGTGTTTTCAATCTGGCGAAAAGGTGCAGATCATTCATATGCATCTGGATACATTATGTACAGCAGTGCATGATGTATAGTGTACAGTATGTTTCCATGTAACCACATTCAGTGTATTATTTCTTTTACATTTGTTTTGGCTTACTAAACTGAAACCCTATATAGATAAGTGGGTTACACATGTAATCTTTTACCTTTGGCCAACTGCTCCATGAGTTGATATTAATGCGTTGCTACTAGGGCTGAGCTGCAGGTCGCTGGTTATTGGAAATGCATGAGTTTACTATGTGTTTTGCCGATCGCTGTCAAATGTGCTTGGCATGTTTTCAGGTGCTCACAACACTTGATCATGCATGTTGTGGCCTGAAGAGACAACAACACACTGCTGGTAGGTTTACCTTTACCTGAAGACAAGGAAACACATCACTGATACAGGACATGTGTTCACTGTCAGACCCACACTGATGGCAAAGGAAATGCCTCCATATAACCTTATAGTTTTTCTTAATTCTTGTCGTGCCACCAGGTTGGATTCCAGCCAATGATTTTAAATCATGCCGTTCCACCAGAAGCTCGACTGGTTCCTAACCCTGGGTCAATCGAGGAGTTAGGAAAGGACAAATAAGAGCCTTGGGATGGTCCCTTAGCAGTCTAGACCAGGAACAGGTTGTTCCAGTTGGCCATAATGATCTCCTGCCACCAGGTAAACAGACGGGCGTCATCACACCAGTCAGCTCTATTTTTACCCCGTTGTGTTTCCACTTTAAAGGACCCTGGTTGGGACTCCTGAGAGTTACAGAACTTCAGAACATAAGATGCACTTTTACTTCCCGTGCTGAACCAACAGAGGGCAGTCTAACTCACAACATGCACACATGTTAACTTCATGAAATAAAGACACCTTCACAGTATCAACCAACTTTATTTATTTTCTCCCAATTTGTTCTAAAAGTGGCCTATTTCATGTTCTTGTCACCTGCCCAGTAGCATCTGTTGTATGAAAAGAAGCTCCAGCCCTGCCAGTTACTACAGCTTTGATTTACACTGTAGGATTCTGTACCGATGTGTTAGCATCTAGGCAGAGGAGGAGGCCGTTGAGTTCCAAATTAAAACACCTTGCAGGAAAAAAAGTGGCATATTTAAAATAAAATGCCATTCATAAAGTATTCAAAATTGCTTCAAATCAGTTCCTAGAAAAAAGGACACTTTGATTTTTGTTGAGAGAACAGAGGTGCTTGGTGCCTCAAATGTTCTAATTTGGAACAAATAACACCAGAGATGGGAGCGCCTGAGCCGTCACTAAACATAGCTATCAAATAACTTTACAGTTTGAGTAATGAGATCTAAAACACGACTGATGGCTCTCCCATCTCCACCGGACACCTGGCAATAAATACTCGCTTGTTCATTCTGACATCACGAAATACTTGTTTTTTTATCTTTTAATGTTTCAGTGTTTTCAGGACACATAAGGGAAGACTTCGTCAAGCTCTCATATTCTAAGAAAAAAAGATTAAACTTTAAGAAACATGCGCCGCATGAACACACCTGCTGAATCCACAGAAAACGACTGAGCTTTAGAAAAGGAACTTCTTCATCAACTGAGGGACACACTGATGAACAGGGAATTAGGAGCATTTGAGATCGCCATATTAATGGAATTTAGGGTTTAATATTTGACCTTGACATTTTTGTAATGCGACAAGGCTTTTTGTATGGATTCAGCAAATGCCTTCAGCAGTCTTCAACTGAGTGTAACCAGGTTCAAGAGAGAAACAGAGGATTCACAGGTAGATGCTACAGCTGCAAGAGAACCATTCAGTCTCCACACACACACACACACACACACACACACACTCGTGCACAGTCACCGTTGGGCAAAGGTAAAGCTGTAGCCCTCAACCTGAGAAAATGATTGTCGAGCATGCACACAGCATACAGTTTTAGTCAGTTCCACAAAGTAAGAAAAGTATCTTTCCATTAGCCCAAGGAGATGTTTGATTAAGAACGGCCTTGAACACTTTCAGAGGTTACAGAGAGAAGGAATAATAGCAAATCATCTGGAAAAAGAACAAAAAGATTACGTTTTTATTTCATTTCTTTACCAAAAGCAAACCCTGTGCACGGTCTGGTTGAGTGTGCTTTTCAAACTAAGTCATTGATCACATGGCCACGCTAGAATACAAAATAGATAAACGTAAAATCAACTATAACAATGAAGTAGTGCTATGGTTTTATACATAATATACACAAGTTAACAGTGATCTCTAGACTTAATTATCCATAGACTTGTCTTATGAGCAAAAGGCGCTAGGTCACAGTGGGTTTCACATTAGTTATCACTTTAGAATGCTAATGCTAGTTCTACTCGTTGAGCACTAGGGAGATACGTGTGACGGGAGCTAGGGTTTCTATAGGAGGTGCTATCAGAGCCTCATGTTGCCTTCATATCCACCAGTAACGGGGTGACACGTTTGCCCCTGCGGCCTCATCGGGCCTGTGCTTGAAACCATGTCATATCGTTAGCTTACTGGAGCGCAGATGCTCCACAGAACTAAAAAAAGGTGGTGTGTGATTATAGCTTCTACAGAGAGCTCATTGTGTAGCTGAAAGATTCTAAATCAAAAGAAGGAAAGTGGCGAATCAGGGAAACTAGCTGCCCGTTGTCAACGCTTCACAACCGCTGAGAGATAAAAACATGTTACACAAAGTTTTGCATGTGAATAAGAGACTAACAGGTCCATGTAGGAGCCTCCTCAGCCCGCATTAAGAGTGTTTGTTGAAGGAATACTGGGTGCTGTAGGCAGTAGGAGAGCACAGCATGATGGGTTGTGTAGGCGCAGGTCGTAGGAGGTGTTTTCAGGTGAGTGTAGGTACTGTAAATTCTCTCCTCTGGTTGCCAGGCTACAGCGGCCCTTTGAACTGGTTCCCAGAGAGGTGCTGTCTGATGGACAGCTTTGATCCTGCTGCGTCACCCAGCTTTCTCCACACCACCTGCAAACAGAAGCAGAGACACGGTGAGAGGGGAGGAGGAAGAGCGAGGCACTGAGAGGAAGAGAGGCCGGGCAGGAAAAAAGACTTTCTTCAAGAGAGGGGAAACTTCAAATGCTCAGTTTGACTTTGAGCTGCAGAGACTGCACACTATCTCAGTATCTCTATCTTCTGTCTCTGCTCTCTGGTGCTGAGAGAGGGACCCCAGTGTTATTACAGAGGTACTATTGTAATGCTCCCCAGATTCCTGGGCTGCCACATACCTCTCTGCAGGGCCCAGATAGCCCCGCTCTCGTTTTCGCTCTAATCAGCGGACCTTTTATCCCGGGCCAGGCCTTTTCAGTACCAACAGAGAAAGATGGAGGGAGATGAAGAATGGTATTCTTGCCCTGACAGCTCAACTGCGAGTCCCCAGTTTAGCGTTGGCTTTGCAGCCGGAATGAGGTGGTGGGCGGGTGGAGATAGAGCGATAGACAGAGAGGCAGCGCTGTGCCTGGGACACTGCTGCAAGTGTCATGTCAAACCTAATGAGTGGAGATGAGGCGCCCTCATTAGTGGAAGCAGCTCAAAACCTGACCTCCTTTGCACCCAGGAGAAGAGAACGAGTCACTGCACCAACAGACAGAACAGGAACACGGTGCCCATCAGAAGCGTTGCACTTACGTTGCACATCTCTCGCACAATGGCCTTCTCTTTCTCGCTGAGATCGTCCTCATAGTCCTCAGGAACCTGCTTGTCCAAGTTCTCATGGACCTCCAGCACCTTATGACAAGGGATATTTTAGTCATGTTATAGGGAGCAAAATCTAAAACAAATCTACACATCGGTTTCTTTTAGAACAAAGAGTTCATTTAGGGCTTTCCAACTAAACATTAAACATTTCACTATAGTATCAATTTTGCACTTAAAGAAACATTAAAGCATGTTATGCCTGGTTCCAGACATCTGAACCTGGAACCACTTTTGTTCAGATATTCATATTGTCAGCTGTTTCCCCTGGTGAGAGAAACAGCTGACCAATCAAGAGGCAGGATTAAGAAGGCTAGCTAGCTACATTAATACAAACATATAATATACAACAGCATGGTTAACAGTATAAAAGCCAGCTTTGGTGAAGCAAAACTAGTCCGAACGAGTGCGATGGTGATCAGACAACACGTTTACTAAGTGAATACCTTCATGGCGTGCACCACGGCCTCAGGCTTCTGGGCGCAGGACAGGTAGCCGGTGGCAGGAGAGGACTCGCTGGTTGAGAGACGGCCAGTACCCTGGGGGAGGGACAGTGCACAGCAACAGAATATGAGACAAGGCCTGCGACAAAGAGGCCGTCTGAACCCATCAGGGTTTAACCAAGGAGTCAGACGAGCTCCACCTCACTGAGCCCTCTCCTTCTCAGTGGGTGTTTGCGTCTGATCTAACACGAGAGATTTCTTGTACCGCAGCACTGAAAATGCCACCCCTTTCATCCCCACTCAAATCACCTCTCCTGCCCCTTGTGTTTCTCTTCTCCTTCACCACCTATTCAACTCCCAGCCAGGCTGCTACCTGCACAGTGATGTTAACCTGGTGTGATGGGAGCAGCCAGCCAGGGAGAGGACCAGGGGGTTGCTCGACTCATCCCACCCCCCGGTTAGTTCCAGACAGTGGCTCTCTGTTAGAGGGACGGAGATCTCTGGGACACACAATGGCACCATTCATTGTAACCTGGCATCGGGGCCCTGCATTAGACACAGCTCCGTGGCTCTGTTAGCCCGGGTTAAATTCTCCGCTCACTGGCGATGCATTTGTCAGCTCCTCCACACCCGCTGACCCCATTTAGGTGCCAGAATGAGCCCACACAACCCAACAGCACAGAGATAATACAATAATCCCACCCAAGCCAAGAGGGATGTTTTGTGGAAACTGACCAATAGTCCATTCATGTCACGTCAACCACGAGAAAAATAGGCCCTGCAGGTCATGGTTTGTTTTGATGCTTTTATGACATTTATATATTTCACAAAGGTCTGTGAAAGACCACCAACATGCCTAAACTGTGAGAGAAACAGAAGCACAGCGGTGGGTTTGCCCTTTCGTTTCCATGTACAGTTTTGTTTTATGGTGATGAGTCAGCTGCCATGAGGTATTTCATTCATGAGCTTTGATCTCAGGAAATCATGGACAAATAAGAGAAGATTAATAAGAATTTGGTGGTTTTTGTAAAAGAAAAAGGTTCCACAGCATGCCCTAAAGTCTCTGTGTCCTTTGAATGCACCAACAACAATTAAAAAAACTCACTTATCATTATTATGATTAAAAACAATTCTTATGATGATGACAAAAGAAGCTAAAGTTGCAAAATGTTATTCAAGAACCTTTCCTAAACAATGTACGTCCTGGGTCCCCTCCTCTTCTCTCGGTCCACCACATGGCGTCCTACCATAGCTATGCTGACGACACCCAACTGATCCTCTCGTTTCCCCAATCGGATTCACAGGTAGCAGCATGAGTCTCTGAACTACCGTTCCTTCCAGGCAAAGGCTCTCCCACCCACGACCTCACCATTACCTTCAACAACTCAGTGTTGACCCCGACTGCCAGGAGCCTCGGTGTGACACTCGACAGTCAACTCTCCCTGACTGCCAAGATTACCGCAACTGCACGTTCCTGTAGGTCCATGCTGCTCAACATCCTGTAGGTCCATGCTGCACCACATCAGGAGAATACGCCCCCTTCTCACTTAGAAGGCTGCACAGGTTCTGGTCCAGGCTCTGATCATCTCGTGCCTTGACTACTGTAACTCCCTCCTGGCAGGTCTACCTGCTAGAGCCATCGACCTCTGCAGCTCATCCAGAATGCAGCAGCTCAACTGGTCTTTAAACTCAATTCACACTACTGCGCTGAATGAGCTCCTCCTTGGTGGAATGAGCTCCTCAATGGTGGAATGAGCTCCTCAATGGTGGAATGACGGCCTCAATGGTGGAATGACGGCCTCAATGGTGGAATGACGGCCTCAATGGTGGAATGAGCTCCTCCTTGGTGGAATGAGCTCCTCCTTGGTGGAATGAGCTCCTCCTTGGTGGAATGTTGGTGGAATGAGCTCCTCAATGGTGGAATGAGCTCCTCAATGGTGTAATGAGCTCCTCAATGGTGTAATGAGCTCCTCAATGGTGGAATGAGCTCCTCCTTGGTGGAATGAGCTCCTCCTTGGTGGAATGAGCTCCTCCTTGGTGGAATGTTGGTGGAATGAGCTCCTCAATGGTGGAATGAGCTCCTCAATGGTGGAATGAGCTCCTCAATGGTGGAATGAGCTCCTCAATGGTGGAATGAGCTCCTCAATGGTGGAATGAGCTCCTCCTTGGTGGAATGAGCTCCTCCTTGGTGGAATGAGCTCCTCAATGGTGGAATGAGCTCCTCAATGGTGGAATGAGCTCCTCAATGGTGGAATGAGCTCCTCCTTGGTGGAATGAGCTCCTCAATGGTGGAATGAGCTCCTCAATGGTGGAATGAGCTCCTCCTTGGTGGAATGAGCTCCTCCTTGGTGGAATGTTGGTGGAATGAGCTCCTCAATGGTGGAATGTTGGTGGAATGAGCTCCTCAATGGTGGAATGAGCTCCTCCTTGGTGGAATGAGCTCCTCCTTGGTGGAATGTTGGTGGAATGAGCTCCTCAATGGTGGAATGAGCTCCTCAATGGTGGAATGAGCTCCCCATTGACATCAGGACAGCAGAAACATTGTAATTTTGGCTCTCTTGTACTTTCTGGATTAGCATAGTACATTTTGCTCAAGAGTCAAACTTAAGAATGTTTTTAAAGTATGTGAGCATTTTGATTGTATGCTACTTTGTAATTTTGTACTACTTGAAGACATTTCAGAAGAATGTTTAACTTTGTATTCCACTATTTGACAACTGTAAGCTGCTACTTAGCATTGACGACCGGCCCCACTCGCAAAAGCATTATTATGCAGTAATAACATTACCGTGACATTGAAATAAAGCCAATGAAATGCTGACTGTAATGGATTTTTAAACCATGCTAAAATGAATAGAAATAAATGTCGGACTGGAAGGTGGAAGTTATTTTTTTATTTTATTTATACAAAACATGCAAAACCACTGGCTAGTTCATGAGTGATGTGTAGGTATTTACTGTCCCCCTCACGTTGGTAATGCATCACCGTGGAGAAAAGGATATATCCTCGTGTACAATACAAACATGTTTCCCACAAAGTGTGTTCCTTCCTTTTTAAGGTCACAATAACAAATGCAACTGCTTTATTTACCATACAGCTCTTCTGCGGTGGACTTTGAAGTCAGCTACAAGAAAGCAATATGTAAATCCCTGTCACCCTCTTTTGATGCTCTCTACTGTGGGTAAAGGCTATTATTTAAATGTGCATGTGTAAACACTTCCTGCCAGCACCAGGTTCACTTTTGTAGTTTTGTTTATTTTGAGCTGGAGCCGTGCAGCAAAGGAACAGATTTGGACAGCCAGCTCTGGGCAATGTTTACTGTTCATATGGATATATAGTCAGCCTGCATAAACAGGCCTGATTTAGGCCGTAGTGGATGAGGGGGAAACAAACGCTGTCAGAATCAATGGTTTGCAGTTGGAGCAAACTGAATCAGAGGCTGCTGAGTGTTTGAGAGAAGCACGCAGGCTGGCCGCCTCTTTCTCGTCAGACAATCTCACGCACACTCACTGACCTGGAACTCGGCCTCAATGAGACAAAGGATCACTCTACAGGGTGAGCTGATAGATGAGGATAGCTGCAAACAACGAGGAGTCCAGTTCACTGAAGTTCTGCCGTTATAGTCTTCCAACGCGGGCTTTCTCTCACACGTCGGTGAATTTCAGGCGGTTGATCGCCATACAGCTCAACATGAGTGCGTCTTCGGGGAGTTGTCATGACAACAAGGCCATTGTTTAATCACAATAACAAGTTATTCTGCATCCTAGTGTAAGCTAGCTGAAGTCTGTGCTGGTAGACGGGCTACCTCACAGTGACGCTCTGAAATGGTCCCGCATGTCGCCCAAATAATACCTTTATCGGTCGTTTTCACAATAAAAAGATAACATGTTAATTAGTGGAGATTCAAAGGTGCTAGTAGATGGATTTTGTTATTTTTGGACAAAGCCAGGTTAGGTGCTGAGCTCTGTTAGCCCGCTGATGACTGTAGCTTCATATTTAACTCAAAAACAAGTGATTTGTCAATTTCCTCATCTAAAAACATCAAGCTATTCCTTTAATATTACCCAATATGTGTGTTTCAGAGTTAGAAAAATGCATATGTTCAAAGTGAAAGTAACGACATAGTAACCCAATATACAGTACAGGTCCTGAATGAAGTGACTAAATGTAGTCGTAAACAAATACACTTTGAATTTCCAGTCTCAGTCAGACTGACATTAGATCTAATGTCAGCAAGGAGCCATAGTCAATATCATAGCAGTTTAAGTCCATGCTCCTGTGGGGGCAGACCTCTCGTGGGGTCACGGTTTTCATGGCCATTATTTAACAGCATGAACCTCCATGAGGAGGCGGGTTTGACCCACGAGCTCTAAAGGTGTGAGCCGCCTCTGAACGCAGTCAGCCTGTGACCTCACACTGCGCCTGTGATTAAAACCCAATATTGATTTTACACAGGGAAGATTTAGTCCTCTGGTTTGTGGCTCTGACCTTCCTTAAGCAGTCAGAAAACAATTACCCAGCCTCTCTCCCAGACACTGGCTGGGTCAGGGGTGGCGGTGGATTGCAGAGGATTATTACTCTGAGTGCGATTGGGTTCAAACAGGCCCCGGGGAGCGGAATTGAGGGGAAGGCTGACCCTTTTATTTTCCACTCTTGTCTCGCTGTTGTAGTTTCTCTTCTTCGTCTCATCCCCCTCCTGCCCTACCTCCTTTCACTTTCTTCCTGTGTGTGTTTTACTTCCTGTCATGATGTGTAGGAGATAGTGAGGTTGCCTTTTGATGTCAAATTAAATAATTAGAAGTGAAGTGAATTAGAGCTGACTAGACTTCAATGTGGAGGCCCTGGTGTGTGTGTGCGTGTGCATGTGTGTGTGCATGTGTGTGTGTGTGTGCGTGCGTGTGTATGTGTGCGCATGTGTGTGCATAATCAATGCAATGGTGTTGAGCTTTGACTATGGTACCCTCTATGTTGGTCAATGCGAGTCTGTGCATGTGTGTGCCCTTCTTGTGTGTGTGTGTGTGTGTGTGCCTCCGGGTACTGACCATGTGCATGGCGTCCTGGCGTTGGGGCAGTGAGGACAGCTGGGACTCTGAGTGATAGAGGTTCATTCCCTTCCTCAGGCCACGGAGGTCACCTGGGTTAGACTGCTGAGGACAGAACGCACACAGACAAAGACACATGAGGCGCCAGTGACATGTCAACGACAAATATGCTAATTCATCACAATTGTTAATCCAAAGTAAGATAATGAACAGGTTCCTTCCTGTCGTGTGAGTCTTCAGATCTTCTGTTTTTGAGGCTTAATAATCATTTAACTTTTTATTCAAAATGTTCATCATTACTGTGACCCAAACTCAATATATTTGCATATGTTAGTGTTAATGCAGTTACATACACATTACTGTATATCGCGATGACCTAAAAATGTATAAAAAACGAATGTGTGTCAGAACCATATTAGACTTTTGAGGCAGATAATGATGTTACTACAAAATAGCAAAAATCTACAATACATATTGGCTGATATACTGTAACACATTTTAGTAGAGCCCAACAACCAACATTAGTATTGTCATTTGAGCTTAATAAATTAAAAAACTATATATATATATATATATATATTTACTTCAACACAAACCAACATTTCAATGAGGATCCCTTAAATATGGTTAATGAAGAATTCTGATCAAGATTTGTATTGAGCAGAACATCTCTTTCAACAAATGACCTGTGTTTAAACTACCTTACACATACGTTTAGCATTAGCATTTAGCATCTTATGCTGTACTTCCTGTCTTGTTACTGATCAACAGGTCTGCAGATAGGGGTTCTGCAGCAACGTTGGTATTGGTCACAATTACAGTTATGCATATGTGCAAAATGCTGCCAGTAAACATTTACGGCTCTGGTCAATCTTTACATGTGCACCTTTTCTCTGTCATAATGTATACTTTGGCTGTTATGTGCAAGCACTGGCAACTCAGTACAAGTGGTTCACTTAGTGCGAAACATGTCTACTAAACATGTGGAAATGGTGATGTGACAACGTGCACAAAAAGGTTGTTCCAAGTTCACATCCATCTGAGCTCTACGTTTGTGTTTGTTGAAGAGAAACTCCCCGACTACGAGACGTCAAGCTGTGACTGAAGAGTGTGTGGATTCTCCTCAGGTAGCTAATGCTATGCTAGCTAGCCAGCTGCCTGCAGAAAGCAATGCTGTCGTTAACACAAACACTGCAGGAGGATTAGTAGGCAGACCTCTCCCCTTCCTGTGCTCTCAGCGATCATTAAAGTGTACCTGTACTTACTGGAAGCATCTGGTGCGGAGAGTTCAAGAATAGCATTTATTCTTTAAAACAAGTGTGGCAGGTCTGTTATTATTCTAGCTCAACTGCTTTTCACACATAAAACAAAAAAAACAGATGTGCCATGTTTTATTCCTTTTTTTCCTTGTCTGATGGTTCATTGAGGACCTTGAGGTTCCGGCACCTGTACTCACCGTCACTAAGACACCGTTGCGTCAAGCACATTTGAAAAGCTTTTTTTAATTTATTGAGGCTTAAAACATGAACAGCACTTCTTGTGCCGTCATCGAGGGCCATTACGCGAGGACAGCGGTCTAGGATTCGTCCTCATTACAGCCAAAAGACCACTGGGTCCCGGAGGCGGTGAGCAGCCTGGCTTCTCTCTGTGGGCAGGAACACGGCAGCTCCACTGATCCTTCTGACATTCTCTTGTCACGCACCAGCGTTGCTTCCCTCTGTGCAAGTGTGTAAACACACGTGAAGCCGGGAGCACCCGAGTAATAAATAGCCCAAATGAACTGGGTGTGCGTGTGTAAATGCGTGGACATCATGCTGTGTTGGCTGCCTCAATACACAGAGCTACAGTCAGCACTCCCCTCGTCTTCTCTGTCCTCTTCTCTTCCAGCTTAGTATTCTGCTACTGCTCCGCTAACCTTTCACAATCCTTCCCTTGGAACTTCTTGATCTATGTTTTCCATATTCATGCCCTCAATTCCGTACCTTTGCTAGCTTCCCTTTGTCATTTCTCCAGGGTTTCTGTCTATCTTAGAGCTGTGCCCTGAATGTCACATCTTTAGGAGAGACATAAACACAATGCATGAAATGAAAACATCTCAACTGAATAAGAAGACTTAGTAAGATCCTACATCGTCCTCTAACGTCATCTGAAGAATACGCCACCTCTGCTAAATTTAGCTTTACAGACAAACAGCACATCTCAAACTTTACGTCCCTTCCTGAGTTGACCTTGACCACTGAGACCTCAAAGCTATTTGTTAGCCAGACAGCCTGGGGCAGTTGGCCCTCTTGGCCCTCTTGGCCCGCCCCTCCGTCTGTCATTCCATCACAATGTTCTTGGTGCTGACAGGGAGAAGCTGTGGTCGACACGCATCATTTCCTGTGTGAGTTATGAGGGGCAGGGGGGACGCCGCCTTGACCAAAGAGTCCACAGGATGGCCGCGTGCTCCTTGTGTGCCATAATTCAGTGGAATATAGAGCAGAATGGGATTGATGGGAGTAGCCTGTGTGTGACACTGATAAAGTCTGACCTTAGTTGTTTTTCCTCATCTGACCACAATATGATGCATGTAGCCACCACGTCTCCTGGAAACTTTAAAAACCGAAAAGCTTAATTAGCACGGTAGCTAGAGCTGATAGTTGTCTTTCAAATTGAGACACCTGCTTTTATCTACGTCTGAAATCAAGGACAAGAATTGCAAGATTTGTAAACCGCATTATGTGACCTGGAGAGGAAGTAAAGCCGGTTCCAATCCCCTCTTTCCTCACTCAGATCCACTGGACACTACCGCTGTCCACCCTCACAAAATGACTTCAGTTAGCGGACAAGGTGTCATCTGATTCCGTCTTATGAATCACTCCATTCTCAGAGTCACACCAGACACTTGCATGTTCATGATAAAGTGGAAGCGAGCTCAGAGGGAAAGGCACAGCATGCCTCACCCTTCAGTGAGATAAAAGACACGGGACATCCGAGTGGGCGAAAAGAGAAAATTGTGTACTTGCAATGCGCCCGAGCGTGTTCGAGTACAATTGTGGGCGTGTACGCGTGCACCTGTACCTGTGCACTGCGTTTAGGCCCATGTTCCTTTAGCCAACCTGGTTTGGAGGGTCAACATTCCAGCGATAAGAGGCTATTGTTTCCTTCAGGCTCAGCTAGATCCACTGGACCAGTTTCATAACACAGGAAGTTAGGCAATACGTCCATTGAGGCAACTAATACATTGCAACAAGTCCCTCTGCTACTCGGACTCTATTACTGACTGGAGTACATGGAAAGCAGAAATAATTAATAACACCACCATCAAGGTAGTAGTTCTAACTCCAGACATTACTTCATTCTTCAGTTACGCTCACACACCAGTTGACAGCCATGCATTACGGGTAGCTGGATCTACCTGTGTTGCCCCTCGTATCTTAAATGATCAGCCCATCAGACATGTGTGTATCATTCATGCACCAAAGCACAATGTATTAATTCACCTCGGGTACCAAACACACACAGCTCCAAGGACAGGAAATGGCTTTCTTGCCACGAGAGACCACATACAAGCAGGGCCACCTGTGGTTATTCATTAGCATAGCATGCTAGCAGGGACACAGAAGCAACACCTCTACAAGGTAATGCAATCCAATTCCTTTAAGCCTATAACACTGGCACTGCGTCACAAGGGTGATTCACTTCTATGGTCATGAGGCAGCACTTTGTTGTGTTGGACTACACTGGACCAAGTAGGCCTGTATTGCCTTTAACATTTTGGGAAATAAGCTCATTCACTTGCCGAGAGTTAGATGAGAAGATCAATACCACTCATGCCTGTACAATGAATATAAAGCTATAGCCAGCAGTCCCGTAGCTTAGCATAAAGACCAGAACCGCTCTGTCCAGAAGTCAGTTGTTGATTTCTAGACGTTATGCTAAGATAAGCTAACCAGCTGCTGGCTGTAGCTACATATTTAGCACATGGGAGAAGTTTGCTTCAGCGCACAGACATGAGTGGAACTAATCCTTTATTCTTACTCTCGGCAAAACAGCAAGTAAGCGCATCGCCCAAAATGCGGAACTATTCCTATAAACGTTACCATAGAGTTGAATTAGCACCTGTGTGTTATAAAGTCAACATTATGCCATTACATGCTACTGCAGCTTAGTGCATTAATTGTACAAGAGTTGCTAATATTGTGTCCAGCCTCTGCATGAGAAAGCAACAAGCTCAAAGCTGTGAAAACAACCACCACCAAACCAAAAAGAGGGAAAAGGCAGAAGAGGCTCAACCAGCAGAGGAGCCGACAGACAGAGACGGTTCAGAAGTTACCTTTTTGGTCTGTATCTGTGATAAACTAAGCCGGCTATGAGCCTAGAGAGAGAAAAACATGATAGTATATGTGTTCATTGTATATCGGGAGACATTTTTAACAGCAATGGTAGCACCTGTATTCATCCTGCGCTCCACACACAAAGATACTGTTAAGAAAAAGACTTGTAGGAGTGATCTAAAGAATGGCAAAGTTCAGGTGTGTCACGGTGACTCCAAAAGGTTCATAATGTTTTATTAGTCACAATCTATTCTATTAAAGTGGGATTCTATTACATTCTATATTAAGCTATATTACTGCAAGAGTATAAAGAAAAGACATCATCACTTGTGAACAAGGACTATTAGTCGGCTACTAAGAGGGTGGACATATAGGTCTTGCCTGCTGTGAGACAATGTGTAGCACTTAAGGGCTAATTATGAGGATCATTAAGGTTTCATACTGGTGATTCCAGCCTCCACTCTCCATCTACATATACATCTGCTGGGAGATAACTGGGGAAACAGATATCACTTCTTTTTTAAGACTCAAGGAACTGTGAAATTCCACTCGACTGTCTGCAGCCCTACTTAGATTCAAATGAACTGAATCACATCATAAATCATTTGTGATTTCTCGGTTTCATGAAGGAGATGTATGAATATATCTCAGGCTAAGTTTGACCTATAATTCATGAGCCATGTTCCACAATGTGATCCAATTAATATGTTATACATTTCACCATGTGGCGACATAAAGTGGTAGTGTGTATGCGACGCACAGCCCTGCAGACTGACATGTGAACCCCTTGTGAACCAGGCCGATAAGCCACCCCTCCTTCTCACACTCCCTCCTTCACTCACTCAGCCCTCCACATTTGGGAAAAGTCAGAGCAAGGTCAACTTTGGGAGAAACCCTTTACTCTGTCACTGTCACTTAATGCCTCTTTCCTCTCCTCCGCTCCCACAGTTGGCCTCAGGGGCTAACATCACTGAAGCTGACTGACTCCCCATGAATTAAACATGGGTAAACATATTCTCCAACCAACAGGCAGGCTGTTGTGAGGGGCTGGCATCACAAAGGCTTCAGGCAACCACTTATATCGCATCACAGCTGCCGATCACAGGGTTCGGATGGAGTCGGAAAGTTGCACAGGAGGTGTTTAGAGAGGCTATAAGTTAAAACAGTACTGTCCTGATATCTGTATGTGTGTACCTCACCTGTGAGAGAAGCTTATTGTTATCATCCTCGAGGATCCGCACTTTAGTCTCCAGCTGCCGGATGTAGTTGGAGGAGGAATCTAAAGCACAGAAGAGAAGAAAAGATTAGCATTTCAAAGAGCTCAAAGGGAAAACAGGCAGACACGACCACTGGAGCAAAAGGACCACATAGAGCTGGAAAAGGGAAGAAGAAAACTCATTCTCGGAATGAGAACTTCCAATGCCCATCTTGTGATGGAACAATGTTCTTTTAATCTGAAACTCTCTCGACTACAATCATCTTACAACTCATCGACAGTTCACAGAGGTCTGATTTTGCTGCTTGTAATGAATTAGCATACTCATAATTATTACTTTCTTTATTGATTGATTTACCGGTTCGTCGCACAACTAACGAATGGATCATTTTGGTCTAAAAGAAAGTGTCAGAAAACTGTGAATAAGGGATCTTAGGTTGAGCTAAATGCTCAGCATGCAACATGCACTCAATGGCAGTGCTCCTCTTCCTGTTTAGCAGTTATAATCTCAATCATATTCACCATTGTAGCTCAGCGTATTAGCACGTTCACATTTGCTAATTAGTATTAAACACAAAGTACAGCTGAGGAGGAAGTCATTCCTTTTGCAAGTATAAAGTTATAAAGAGAAATAATTCTAACACCCAACGAAACAAAGCAAAGCTGCAAATCCTCACAGGAATCAGTGAGCCATAATGTAGAGCTGTTAGCTTTTAGTAAAAACTGTTAACTACTACTACAAATCCATCCACCATGTATAGTACCGCGCACAAAGCCCTCATGTGCTATAAACACTAGTCGTAGCCGGATGTCAAGGGTCAAGCACCGAGTGTTCCCACCCAGATTAGCAGTGCTTGACCTAACTTCTGACCTCACACTTGATGGGGCCATTTCACAGCTTGGCCCACAATCTGCTGCGCCGCTCTTTCATCTGCAAACACACCAACGCCACGTTTGAGATGTGTTGCAGAACTGTCTCTATGCACCTCACAAACAATGCAACTGTGGCCCGATTGCTCCACAGAGATTCCCTCAGCTGCTACTGATGCGTTAACATGAGTTCAAACCAGGGACAGGAGCTGTGTGAAGCGTGGAAGAGCAGTTTGACTCAGTCGGTGGCACAGAGCCCGTTATCTCAAAAGGCATGTTTAATTTACAGAGGGATCAAAGCAGAGGAACCGCACTAGTCGCGAACACACCGCTGCACACGCAGCTTTATTTTATTTGGTTTTCTAAGTGAAAGTACAAAGTATACCAAAGCCGGTGGGGAGGTTGCTGATGAATATGCTGGGCTGAGTTAAGATGCAGATGAGAAGCCACCGCTGTAGGGCACACACACACACACACACACACACACACACACACACACACACACACACACACACACACACACACACACACACACACACACGTGTTGAATCAGTGAGGTAACTTTGACCTCAGTTTGTCTAGAACTCACCCGAACACGTCTAACCAGACTGCAATTCATGCAACCTAGTTTATCTGCACTTTGCAACCAGGGGGCGCTGTTCTGCAGACACACACTATTAAACACACGGCGGCAGCCTGGAATCTGTAGATTTGCAATGAAACGCATACAATAATAACCACAGATAGCTGCAGGAACCTGTTGGAATTCAAACAGCGTATGAATCAACCCAGTTCCCATAATCAGGGGAATAGATAGAACCCATATGTAGTTTGAGTTTTGCCGGAGAATGATGGATTGGCCTTAAATATGCTTAACGTTCCACAGCTGGACTGCAGCCTTTAGAGACGCCAGAGCCGTGCCACTGCTCCATGGCATTAATACAATTCATACTTGGCAGCTTTAGTTCAGTAATATTAAAGGATGATGAGGAATCTGATTACTACAGCAGCTTTTACTTTCACTTTCCTCATAACTTCTCATGTACATGTTTTTTAAATCACAAATACATACAAGTATTCAATTTGAAAAATAAAAATTTAATGTCTTTTGAAATGCACAAAACTGATCCTTTATCCCAAGACAGAGTAAATGCTAGCAGCCCCAGCAGGGCCTGCAGGCATGTGTGTGTCCAACCCGATGACCAGCGCAGACAATGCTGTCAGCTGGCTGGTTGGACGGCGGTGTGACAGCTAGAGGAGGCTACAGTGGCCAGAGCTGCTAATCCTCTCTTCCTGCCTTGTGACCCCTCTAATCTGGATTCATCTGCTGGCCTGACCTGCGGCCAGTTCTCAAGCCGATTAGGAGGAAGGTTCCTCAGCCTTCAGGCCCCACCAACAACAAAGAGAGAAGGCAGAGGGGGAGGACGGCAAATTAATTATCATTACTTTGTTTCTCATTGCCATGTATATGTCGATTATTTATAGAGATTGAAATCTCGCCATCAGTAATCCAATAACTCAAAGGTCATCCGAGTCTGTGCGGCTTATTTTCATCTCCTTAGAACGAATTAAGCAAAAACTAAGAGAAGCAATCAAATATAAATACTGATGAATTGCTCCGGCGTGCTCTGTTTGACGAGTAGTCTTCACATACCACAGCGCCATCTCTCCCTTCCTCCTTTGATGTGCTTCAGGGTTACGCTGCATCTCAGAGCACATGCCTTCAGCATCACACATGACATGATCAAGAGGTGCCTGCTTAAATATGTGCAGATCTGGCGTGGGAACGGTCGCAGGAACACACAACATGCAGACAACGCCTGGACCCCTCCCATCCACACTGTACGGAGCCGCAGGGGTCCCTCTCTCTTTAACACCCGGCTCCAGACAGTCCTCCTGGTGGGAGAAGGGTTAGGCAATTAAACTGCTCCCTGGCTCCCCTGCAACTCCATCTTTTGATCCCCTCCATCCCTCAGCTCCATACACTGTCCACACCCCTCCTCCACCAGGCTGGAGGAAATGGAGGGATCATACAGGGATCGCATAGCCGAGCCAAAAATAATCACCCAGCAAAACTCAGCTCTGCATCTACTCTTTTGTACACAACAAGCACCCAGGGAGAGGTTAGCCATGACTTATGCATAACAAGAATGTGATTGTAAGAGCTGATACAGTGAGAACAAGGTGCTGCGGAGTAGGGAAGTAAAAAGTGTCCAGCTAAGCAGGAAACAATGCAGAGAGAGACAGACACAGGGGATAGATACTCTTCCTCACAAAGCACAAGTAAGCTATTTTTTTTTACCTCTGCACAAGTGTTGCTCACGCAATGAATTGAGCAGATGTATCTTCATGTAAGAGCATGCATGTGTTTGGTGGGCGCAGACAAAAGGTGACGCAGACAGTGGCGCGAGTCCGTCCCCCTCTCTGCACGTCATTTTGCATCACGTCAGTGCCGCTGTGACCCACTTCCAGCAGCCACTCCCTGCTTTGCTCTGTCCACTCCCAGTTCCCCCTCTTTCTGTTTGGTCACATCCCTCTGCTTTAACTTCTGTCCTTTGTGCTTATTTCCTGCTTATTAAAAAAGGTGTACAGCTGTTTTAGAGAAATTGGTTTATTACTTTTACCTGATACATTACACAGAAAGCCAGGCTCCCAAAATACTTGGTGCAATCCTCAAAAGGTCATGACCTCGACTGCTTCTTCTTTGTGCTCCATCTGTCCAGCACAGCTCATTCTGCCTCTTCAGCATTACATTGTTTGCATGTTTTTCGGATATTTTTACGGCTGCTTGGATTGAAGCCCAATTCACCCTTTGCTAAGTCCTGTCCTGCTAATCAGAGATAGACCATGGAGCCCACACTGTCACTAACTGCACTCCCTGTATACATGTTATCTAATATTGGGAAAAATTAAAAAGTGATTTCAGAGAAGCAGGCAGAAGGGTCGACAATATGTCAAGATGTCTAACTGATTCAACAGGTACACCGGTAAAAAGAAGCTACAGCAATCTAGAGCATTCAGCTCTAGATGGTGTCCTTTTTCTCCCAACCCAGGCAACCATTGGTTTCTATTCAGTCCCTTATGGTATGAATAGCAGAAGACTCTTGCTTAAACTGTGAAATCCCAACAGTGAACATCAAGTCTGCATTCATTTCTCTCACTATTGTCGCTTGCTAATGTGGTTTAACTCCAGATTGATTTACAATTTCTGGAATGAAATACTCTTTAACATCAATTTAATGTTCACTGGGATGGAAAAACCAACTTCACCTGGCAACAGACCTAAAAGAGAAGTCTGGTGGTATTTCATAGTCAACAAATCCCATGAAAAACCAAAGCCTGATATCTTATTCTTCTGTGCCATAGACCTTGTTTTCACTTCTCCTGTGTAACATGACCATCAACATGGGCACTGTGGTTCCATTTGAACTGATCTAACATAACAGTGCATCCAATCTGCAGATGAAAATAGTCAGACTAAATGTTTTGGGATAGTTTATTCCTTCTCCCTTCCTTTCTTTCTTTCTTTCTCTCTCTCCCTGTGCATGTGCTCTCTCTCTGCCACGCCCTCTATGCATGTTTCCACAGTGCAGGGCAGTGGGTGGGACTGAGTTTATTGGAAGGTCAATGCAGGCCACTCTTTCAACAGCAAATTGTGAAGTACAGGCAGAAAAGCATTAGGATTGCTCGTATTTAAATGAAACCACATATGCACATATGCACACTGGACATATAGATGAGACTGACGGGAATGTTAGAATAAGAGCAAACCAGCCTTTGATGTAGCAAAGACCTTGGAGTCAACAGCACAAAGTAGCTTTGGTAAAATGGTATTGTTAAAAGGACCAGGCTTCTCTCATGTTTTCCAGTCAGATCCCATGGCCCATAGAAGCCTGCAGTGCATTGAAATCCCTCTGCTTTTATTATTCCTGGCTCGGCTCTGCCTTTCATCTCCTTCTCACAGCTGTATCGCAGTGTTTTAGCACAGAGACATGGATATTCTCTCGGCGATACGTGTGTATGTGTGTTTGAAGACTGAATGAGTGTTCATGTGCAGCATTTGTAAGATAAGGAATTCATGTGGGTTGCTAAGCTGACTTACGTGTGTGTGTGTGTTACTCTGTATGTGTGCTCAAGGCAGGATTGAGGGTCAATTACCTCAAGATGTGGAAGAAAGAGCAGAAACTAAAGTCTAAACAGTGTCTCTCTCCTTCCTCTGCACCAATCCCAAGTCAAAGTACAGGGAACTCCATGAAATTGGACCTCGCTGGCTACAGAAAGTCTAATTTATCATACAAAAACAACTCCATTAGCTAGAAACTTCAAAAACCTTTAAAAAAAAAAAATCTAATCTTGACTGAGACCCACTTTAAAAACTGAACAGGAAAAAGATCTGCGGGAACGGGGATGTGAAGAGAGACACAAAGGAGAGGCACCACTGTCATGAGTTAGGCAGGATTTGAAAGAAGGAGGAGCTAAATTTTATTATTTTGTATTGTTTAGGAAATATAATGTCAAAAACTACACTGAGCCCAAGATGACATCTTTTCAGAATGGAAGGCTGTAAATAAATATAACAGATTTTACCAGCAGTAGCTAGATAATTAACACCGTCTTGGACGGAAAGAGAGAAGATGCGTGCCTTTATCGTAGGTTTATGTAATGCATTGCATGTCTGTTGGTCCTGCACGCATCTAGACTTGCAACACGTGTGTATTTATATGAACTGCATGTGTGTGTGCTAAGCCAGCCTGTGTCTGTGTGTGTGTTCTCAGCCCCTGCTTGGCTGCCCAGCTCTCAGCAGGGCACACCGACCAGAGGAACAGAGACGAACAAGTTAAGTGGGCACCCATGCTGCATGGACGAGGGGGATGGCAGGACCTGGCAACCCAAGCACGTAAACCACGGGCCCCTGGAAAGGCTTCAAAGGCCCTACTGGCTCATCAGCTGGTGGGGAGCTAACCCCATCTGACAAGACATGGCACCCGCTCTAAGGGAGAAGGAGCGCCTCACCTTCCCACGCACTGTGTGTGTGTGTGTGTGTGTGTGTGTGTGTGTGTGTGTGTGTGTGTGTGTGTGTGTGTGTGTGTGTGTGTGTGTGTGTGTGAGACAACAGCACAGTTTGACTTCATGCTTGAAGAGAAGACAACCCATGTGGAGGGACGAGTGTGAAAGTGTGAAAGTTAAAGTGCCAAATGGATTACACTTCAAAAGGACGACTTCAGTGCATCAACAACTCTTAAAACAGCGACCAGGTGAAATCAGCTTTTCAATCATTTGCTGCTTGTCAACAGCCAGGCCAAGCGGGGCTTAATAACCAGCCGGGACAGCTCAGGCGGGATTTAACTCGGCACTGAACACATTTTCCTACTGATGTGAAGTAGCAGAGCATATGAGAAATCATCTGTGTCAAATACAGAACTGCTAGAAGAGATTTTGTCTTGAGATTTTAGACACTGAAATATTTAGTACATGATGCGTTTCATGCCAGTATACCATAAGACTGCTGATTGGCTGTGAAGGGACCTTGGACCTTGACCACACAGTGAAAACACAAGCCGTGTTCACTGTTAAAGAGTAATACTTTCTGTCTACGACGCTCCCACAGACCACAACCTCCGATCTGCAGACGCCAACCTCCTTCCAGGCACCGGACCTGTGGGGACAGGGCCTTCTCATTGCTGCCCCCTCCCTCTGGAGCCCTCCATAGTTTCATTTCTCGAGCCAAAAAATGGCAAAAACAAATGTAGCTCCTCCGGTCTAGTTCGGGGCTTTTCAGTCGGGACGATTGAAAAATCGAGAACTTTGATTTGTTTCATTTGTCGGACAAAAAAAAGCAACACAAATACTTCCCAACGTGCTTTTGGGAAATCTTGCGGGGAAATCTTACACAACTTCACCAGATATTCGAATATGTACTAATACAATAAATATTAGCCACTTTCATTCATTTAAAAAAACAAAAATGTAACGTCGAGCTGAACGAGGAATGATTCAACATCCAGAGCATCAGGCGTTACGGCGTGGTATTAACTTACATACAATACAGCCAACAGCAAGCAGGCGCTTCCAAGCCACCTTCCTCCAGCCAGCTGACACCTTCTTTAGGCTCTTGTAGTGAAACATTAAAAGCGTTCGCATTGATAACACTAAGCTGAATGGCGTGCTGTCCAGTGCTGCGTCTCTCCAGTTATGCGCAACAATAGATATTGGAATAGTTGAAACCGATGTGTTTTTTCATTTACTCTCATATGCCCATACATAAATGAATCCATCTAGATTAAACACAGTGAAGCTGATAAAGCATTAGTGTTGACTTGATTTAATTACCCACAATAACCACAGCAGGTATGTATGGAATTACACCCACTGTAGTCAGCTGGGGCTCTTAAATGTACCAATGAGAGAACCAGTTTACCCATGAGGAATGGCAGCAGACTGCAACACAGACATGTGTCTTGTTGCTGTCACACCTCTGCCCCCCTTGTCTCCTCAGCTCGTCGTCACCACCCTCACAGGGTCAACAGACGCCTTCACATGCCTGCAGGTGTGTGTCGTGTCTGTGTGACGTTAGTGCGATTACGTGTTATTGTATGAATGAGATTTATAAATAACACTATTTATGTGAACATGATGGCAAAAACCTTGTGGATTGCATGTCCATAATATGACAAAGTGCAGCAGTGCTAGTTTGTTTTGTGATGATCGGGGCCACTTGTAAAGCGAGTGCCCTCTGCCCCTAATCTTTTGATTAGGCTAGAACAATGGCAATCTGGCAGCCAGTTGGGTTTAATCCCATGAAATCAAAGCTGTGGGCGTATATTTGGTCGTCTCCATTAATTACTGTCCATGTGTGCGTGTCGGGGCTTTTCACTGTGAGAAACAGCAGAACAGATTAGTGACGTTTGTTGTTGGATTGGCTCTGGGCTATTGTTGGTCTAGAGGAAACCTGTGTATGTAATGATGTGTTGCAGATGACCGTTCTCATCCATCTCTCACATCTGTATTAAGCAACTACTGCTAACATCCTACTAAGTCTGAGTGGGGAGAACAAAAACATTAGAGTCCAAGAAAGCCTTCTGGTTTAGGTGCACTTTGACTTTCATTGTGAACAATGTCTTCTGTTGAGCATTTTCCTATTCCTAGACGGCCTAAAAAAAAAAGCCTCTTGCTACACCACACTTAGCGGGACACTGAAAGTCAAGGGTCACAACTGGCGACTGCTTTTAGGATGGGACCCTATAGTCCTCTGGCTCGGTCTAGCAGGTTGACGACCAGATGTTCTGCTGACGTAGAAGAACACGGGGCAAACCACTGTGGAATTACTATGCTACACAATGCTTATCCTTCATTGGTTTTGAATACACAAACTGCACAATCCCTTTATTTAAATAACAGTATCAAACCGCTATTTAGATGGGAGGATTTGTTGTGGTGATTACATGATTTTGCTAACAGGAATTATGTCTTTTTTTTTTCATAAAAAAACTTTTGGAAAACGTGAAGTAGACAGCAGTTCCAGTTCACCCATTCACAGATATGTAACCTGTAAACATCTGGATGAGATCAACATGATACCCCAGTGACCACCAAAGGCTGGTTTAACCCTAACCCTGCAACACCGAACCAACCGCAGTGTGTAAACAAACACCAGAGGGCATTGTGGGTAAAGAACGTCCTCCTGGAGCCCATGGCCCTCTTTAACCTCATTCCTCTCCCTGTTACCACGGTTTCACCGCCGCAAACCCCATGGCAACCTAATTTGCATGAATCTGCATACCTCCCCGTTCCTTTACAAGCCTGCCTGTCTGCCTGCTGAGCTGGCAGAGGTTGTGCTTATGTAAGCAGAGTCTACAGCTAGCGGGTAGATGGTAGATACAGAGAGTGTTCCTTCAATAAGTACAACCCTGGAACCCCTCATTATCGGACTCTGAAAATCCCATCTGCCATGCCATGGGTTCTGATGCATTCTGGAGCTTCTTCCAGTAAAAGAACACTTTCTTTCCAGTGACATCATCAAGTGGTTTCATTACTGTTTACATGAATAATAACTGCCTCGGATTTCATTCAAATGCAAATCTAAGAGAAAGGGAACGCGGGCCAGATTCATCTCGTGGCTCTGCGATTTAATCAACATCTATCTTGCGCTGGTGTTTTTGTTGACAAACCTGTGACTACATGCACGCAATCCCAAAAATGACGTAAGAATAACCCTAATGGCGTTTAAGCAAAGTACATAACTGTGGAATCACTGGAGAGATTTCTAACTGCAAGAGGACAAAGAGAGCCAAGAAAGAGAGACAAAAACCCATCATCCACTGGTGTCATCGGGAGCTTTACCGACCATTAACCGAGCACTGATGGATAAACGGGATCTCCGAAAGGGCGATTAGCGCAGTAATTGCCACAAAGAGAAAGAGATCTTTCCTAAGAGCTGTCCACATAGACAGTCATCTCATCCCACCCGCGGCTAGAATCGGATTGATGTTGGACCGGAGTTCCATAGCCTTTGACTCGGCCCGACAGCAGCATTTTGAGATGTGGTGAAACTAAGCGAAGGCGACATGGCTTATACTCTGCAGTCGTCTGCAGAGACGCCGTTAGAAAGCAACCAGGAGAATTAGAGGGAGTCGATACAGCAGACACAAACAGGCATAATAACCAAACTCATTTTACATCCCATTATGAGTGGTCTGACTTAGGGCCAGAGTGTGCAGCTTTATCCAAGTCTCCACTACAGAACTCATCATCCACACCACTGGATTTGAGAGATTTTTCTACTTGAAAAAGGACCAATGTATTTGGCTTTCAGTCAAAGACATCCTCATCCTCTTTGCAGGGCAGAACCGTCTGAAACATATCCAAATGGACACACACACACACACACACACCCAATATGAATTCAGCTTGTAAGAAGCTGCAGCAGCAAAATAACATTTTAATCTTCCAAGCGTCTGCACACACACGCTCCCTTTCCCTGACGATGGCAAGACGCCTAGCAGCTTCAGAGCGAGCGAGAGACAGAGAGAAAGAACAAGAGAGAGAGAATGCACGCTTGCATCCGTGTACGTTTGTGTGTGAAAGATAAAGTCAGAGGTGTGAAACATCACAGAGAGCAAGAGCTAAGTGGGCGTAAATGCCAGCGACCTTTTCAGAGGTAAACTTTACGAGTCCTGACAAGCAGGCATCAGGTTACACATCAGCTTCATGGCTCTACCTGGAGGAGGGGTCACCTGTCAGTTATCGATACAACTGAACTCCATTTCGAGCACTTATTCTACAAAGGGACGGAATGTTTCGTCTTACGAATTTTGAAGCAATTTGATTGATACAAAAAAAAGTTGAGTAACATGAAAATCATTGAAATGAATTATATTATGAATATATTCTTATTGAAATGTTGAAATGCCATGCATCCACCACATGACACTCTTTCTGATGACAAATTGTGCTTGAATCTTAATACACAAAACTCAGAATTTGGGAAAGAATTAAACGTAATGTAATCTGATTTCATACGGCCCTACGCATGTGTGTTAGGGCTCTACAAAGTATTCGATCAATAGAACAACCCAACGGCTCGAATCCTGATAGTGACTAATCACAAGTCAACATTGTATTTAGGCTAATGAACGGCTTCACCAACCATGTTCCACCCTCAGGGCAATAATGACATTTAGAACTGCTGCTGCTGTCAACGCAGCTTCAAATGTAGGGCATTGCATCTGAAACTGTACTGCCATGTTGCTTTATGGGGATTATGCATTATATATATCTATATATATCCAGTAGCCCAGTGCATAGGGAGGGTTGTACATGTAATTATACACGCTGCTGTTGTATATCATAAGGGTCCTGATTCCAAAACTACCATACATTAAAACACTGAAGCATTCCATTCTTTTAATAGGCCTAAACCCACCTCTGACTTAGTAGCCATTAGGTTTATTAGTGGAGGGGACACACACACACACACACACACACACACACACACACACACACGAGAATCACAGGAACAAATTAAATTAGGAGACTACTGGTTTATAGCCAGATGGTTAGACTGCCCTGAATCAATTTGATAAAAAGACGACAGTCCAGCGGGTGGGAGGTGGGGGGTCTCTCCCTCTCTCTCTAAAACATGACACCTTCAGTCACAAATGCCTGTCAGACAGTATGTTGTTTACTATACTTTGAAGATGCATATTTACGTGTGTGGTGTGAACTGCAACCTGTCCCAGCTGCATTGACCAATGCTCAGCATTGTAGACATTTCTTTACTGTTCATTTGTGTGTCCTTCTTTGCTGTGAAGCCGTTTGTCCACTAAAAGCCCCCCAGCACACATCAGAGACGTTTACAGCTGCAGTGAAAAGGCACCAGATGAGTCAGCAGCACAGGCGAGACCACCTTCATTGGGGTCAGACGCTGCTCGGCCTCCATTGTGTGCTTGGGAGCCAGCTGTCCTTTGGGAGCTGCTATGTCAGCTCACATTAGCCGAGGGACACAGATCAGAGCGAGCCAGTGGTGACCAGGTGGTCAACCCCTCAATGGGGAAACAGCTAATCACTGGCAGAAACTGGTGGACTCTAAAACAATACTAATACCTATATATTTAAGGCTTAATAAACATGATTGTGAATTTGCATGAAGGGAAGGCTTACCAGAAACTACTAACTAAACAAGCCGTTTTGAGCCTTTTTGCAAATGGAGGGTTATCAGACCTCTAATCATCTTACTGTAAAAGCTCCAGATTAGCAAAGAGGACCATATGCTAGCTCTTTGTGCTCTACTTCAATCTCTGGCTTCTCTTGCCGGAGAATCCTACTTCATTCATTGTTTTAAACTCTCACTGTAGAGAGACACACACGTTAGGTTGCTGACTGTGAAACTAATTTTCATTTATGTATGACGTAAACTGTACTTTTTCAATACTGACAGCAACCAGCTCCCCTCCTCTAGGAGTAAGAATGCTAATTCCAGCCCTTCTCTCACATGTTTCTCTTCCACATGTGGACTCCCATGAGGCAGTTCAGCAACAGGGCAGCTCCGGCGCCTGACAACCGCCGCTATATTACGACATAATGACAACGCGCTGCGCTCCCTTTATCTTTCCTCCAAGTTCCTGTCAGCGCGCTCTTCTTATTGACATTCCCCAGAAATTTCAAAGGTAAGGCCTCGTCCCACCCAACAGCTATTAACCTCTACAGCCTTTCAGTAACCACAGTTTGACATTCAATGTATCAAAAATGAAAACCATAAGTCACAGCTAAACTATAAATAAGTCCGTTTTGGAACACCACTGAGACGTGTGATGGTAGCAACACATCTAATCAGCGGGAACTCAAAGTTGGAGGTAAAATAGAGGTCTAAAAAAGCAGCGCCTCCTCACAGATTTGATAGTGTTGCCTTAGATGGATCGGCTGCTGACTGGAATGTTGGGAGGGGATGTACGGTATGTTTGCCTGTGTGTGTCTATTGTACCATTACAATCTAGGAATCTCTCCTAATCACTTATAAAGGAGACCCAAAGTGTCAGCACTGACTACAATATTAATTCCTTCAGTATTTGATAGATGAGGGTCAGGAATCAGTCATGAGTAAAAAGACTTGAAGATTCTTACATCAATTATTTGTGTAGCCAAAAGGCTGGTGGGGAAAGAAATTATAATTTGACTGGGAGACTAAAAAGTCCAAATGTAAAGTACAGCAATGGCAGCTGTTTGAGTGGAGATCAAAACGGATTTCTCTGTTGAAATATTTACTTCTCGGAAAAAGGAAAGTATGAAAAGTCGGTGGCAAATCTTCATTCATTGCTCTGAAGTGTGCATTTTTTCAGCGCTCTGCAGGTGCAGTGATATTTATGGCCTTTCAGAGTTGCTTTTTTATAACCCTAACCTCCCACAGCAGCAGCTGAGGTTTCAGGAATGGACCATTTTCAGCTTTGCCGTCTTCCTTTGTGCTCTTTTTGCTTTTCCTTCATCTATGCTTCTTTCACCTCCGCCCCCCTCCTCATGCTCACTTGTTTCTTCCAACCCGCTATAAACCCCGACCGCCATACATTTCTCCTAATCCCATCTCTCCCTCTTCCACATTTTTCTTAGCTCTCATCATTTCTCAGACCCCTTCTCCTCAGTCCTCATCTTGAAGGCCAGTGATGTGGGCTCCTTGAAAAGCTCCGTCAGCCTTTGCACTGCCACGACTGTGGTAAAGAGGATATCGACACCAATCAGTTCCATGCTTCTGCTTTCATACTATTTTTATGATACCACTCTCTCATTCAGCAGTCAATTATTAACTTATGCAAGGAACCGCTCACATTGTTCCAAGTGCAAATACTGCACCATATGTGGCATGAGGAGGTAGAATTACCAAGCACATGGCGACAGGCTCCCTCCATATACAGTCCAGTAAAACCACCAAAGAGTCCTGGATCTAAATGCATTGCTCTGAGACCAGATTGAGCTTGTTTGGAAGTTTCTCCAACAAAAAGAATACAACTTGACAGAGGAAATGTATCAAAAGTAGGGTAAGAGATCTACAGTAGAAAGGCAGGCGCTACTGTGTGAAGAAAGCGCTGTGAAGCACACCCCATAATACTGAATAAAAGGGCATAGTATCCTAGCAACAAGCACAAGGAGAAGCTGCGTGCTCGGCAGTGTCCTCTGTTGCTCCTGGATCTTCAACCTTGCATCTTTCATTTAGAGGTTCTCCTCAACAACCGTCGAGGAGAAACTTCCCCATCATGAATCCCTCTACTTCCTGTTACGGCGCCCTGTTGCACCCGAATAAGGGCACTTCCATTAAGTGTGCATGCCACTTCACACTGTTAAGGTTTAAGCTCTGTTCAAACAGTGCATATCATACGCAGGGCTACGTGCCATGAATTTGAATCAGTGGTGGGCAGACAAACGGCGCTCTTCCAATCCTTTTAGAGGAGAAGCCCTCCCCTCCGAACCCTCCTCGGCCGCACTACAACATCAAGGGTGAAAGCGCCTTAGATCTTTTGTTGACTGAGAGGAGAGCGAGCAAGACAGAGGCGATATGTGGGAGATACGCTGGAACACAAAGCTCCTGAAATCCCTCTTGGCTGGCCTGGTTACTCAACATGCTGCTCATTGAGATCCAAAATGGGGATGGCGAGCTCAAGGGACCGCCACAGGTCCAAGTGGAAACATCCCAAAAAATGGGTGTGATTTCAGAGAGACTTTTACGTGCCGTGTGTGTGTAGCATCTTGTCAATGAGTGCCCTGGGTGGGTTCATGGGGTTCACTCCTCAGTCTAACCTCCTTCAGGCATCGTTGAAAATGCCACAGCTTCAGTGCCATTTCCATCTACTGCAGGTATCACAGCATATTATAATGCTACAGTGCAGCCTTGCAGCAGCCCGTGCTTTAAAGTTGTATCTAACTTAATAACCTTTTGCACTCCCAAACTGCATTTGAGTATGGAATTTGCAACTATTCCGCCTTCAAGGGTATGAGGGCAGTTCATTTTAAGAACATTAATACCTCCAATACGTGCATTTGGAGTTGGACCTCTAACTCTCATCCATCAAGGGTGCCAGTCATTGATTTAGCCAGAAAAACTCTTTATGCGAGCTCGCATTTTCCTGTGATCATCAGCTTTCACTTAAGCGCTTTATGGTTGTGTCCGCCGCATCGGTGGAATCGAGGGCTCTGTCCTTGGCGGAGTTCAAATAAATAATGACTTACCCTTATAATCTGAGGCCCAGTAAAGTGGGGGGGTCTTAATGTTTCTGATGGAATTTCAGGAGCCATCAGATTGTCACAGAGTATTTGTCAAGGGCAGAACAAAAAAACGGAAAAACCCCAGATGAATCTTTCTTAATACACGTTTCATGTGGGAGGGAATATGTATGATGTATTCACTGCAGAAGGTTTTCAAAGTTGGCCTTTGACCTCCCCATGTGACTCACCCACTTCTCGTATAGTTTACCTAATAAAGCACAAGGGAACTGAGTGTTACAACATTATTTATTCGGCTGGTGTGGCCGCGCTAGTGTTTGCTTCATTAGCGTATCTTGATTCAGATTTGAGGCTGTACTTTGGCACAACGCTGATTTGAGCTAAATGCTAACTTCTAATATGTTCTCATTTGCAATGCAATGTTTGGCAGGTAATGTTTATCTTATTAACTATCTTAGTTTAGCATTTAAGCATGCTAACAGTTGCTTATCAGCACTTAATAAAAATGTCAGGGTTCATACACATTTTGACCAATGGATTTCCATGACTTTAAACCAAATTTCCATGACCAAACATTTAGTGAAATCTCGGTGTATACATGAAAAATAAAACATAAAAAAAAAAGCATACAGTCAAACTTAAATGACAAATGAATGAGACAATAGTTTGATTAAAAGAATAAACATTTATATAGATGTCTGTATGTATGCCTGCTTATAATTTGAGTCTTTCTTTTAAAAGCATATTCATTATTTCAAACTCAGCATAAATGAACATATTAATTTAATTTAATTCATTAATTTCCATGACTGGCCACAGCCGCACACACACCATTTGATTGATCTCTTATCATCCAAATGTATCAACACACATCCAGGCTCTGAGTACCTAGAACAAGTCTGTCTCGAGACCCATCCCAAACCAAAACAGTAACGCAGTCCAGTCTTAGCACTAAAAACTGGCCTGCAAGAGGAAATTAGTCTCCAGATTTGCAGAGCAATGTTACCTGAAACCACTCCAAAAACCTCCTGAGGATGGAGCAACAATATGGAGACTGTACAATTCCTTCCAGATGCTTCAGCCGACTCCACATTATCTCATGCATCTGGAGTGCTCGCCACAAGTTTCACATGTTTTGCAGGCGCTGCAGTTATGTTGCAACTGTGGCTATGAAGACCAATCAAGCGCTTCCATATTTCATTATTGCAAGAGATTTTCAGCTAAAAGTCAGCTAAAACACGTGCACAAATTCAAAATGAGGAGTTATGCCTATCAAATAGAAACGTAATGAGCCTTTCCATGTGGGACCCGTCTAAAGTGGCTCAGTGCCCACATTTTAAGCACCAGAGAAAACAATCTATAACTGTTAAACTACATGCAGGAGTGAGGCGACAGCACTATCTAAATGCAAGCAAGGTGAAGACATGTGCTGACACCGGTCTCCAATGTCACAGTCACAAAAAACAAAGAGCTGACAGGCAGAAAATCCAGATGAACACCGTGTTCCTCCGAGGCCTCGAAAGGAGCTGATGAAGAGGTGTTCTGTCTCGGAGTTGCTGACTTTGGCCAACCTGGGACTGCTCCTCTGTTGAAGGTCACTGGGTGTGTTGTACAGACAGAATCAAACCGCTGAGTGTGAGTTTAGGCTGCAACCCCCCGATGGGTTTTGTCCCCGTTTCTACCTGAACCCACCCTATCCAACCCCCCTCTGGCTCGCATCTTTATCAGTCGTTTAGATTTGACAGATGACACGGATCAATAAGGGCCGTGCCAGGAAGCAGGACCGCGCATTAAAATCACCTTTAGTAGGTTAAGGACAGGCTGACAATGAGACAGAGGACGAGCGAAGGGCGGTCCCTTTTACGGCGTAGAACAAGCTGGATGACACATTATAGGGCATTCTGTTGCAAATCAATGAACGCAGGTAAACATAAGCAGAACGTCGATGCAGCAATATGGCTAAACAAGTGGCAACTTGAGAGCTTATAATCTGTTAAACCTTCAGAATCAAAAGGTCTCTTATGTTTTCGGTTCGTCAGCTGGTGAGTCACTTTGTCACGTGTCAAGTGTGTGAAGCTCGTAAACGCAAATCCTGTGAAATGTCAGTTACTTTCAACGGCAGATATTCTCCCCCAAAACAAAAAGAAAATGTGTTTTTCGACAGAGAGGTACAATTATCTGCTTCTTAAAATAACTCCTGTTGGATTGAGGTTTCCACATCTCACAGTAAAGCCGGTTTGCTAATAGTTCATAAGTGAAAATGAGTGTGTCACTCGCAACACACCCTGTTTGTTTCTTTTGAGTAGGTTACTTGGAAACAATGAGCGCGCACACACACACACACACACACACACACACACACACACACACACACACACACCCTTCTGCACGGGTCAACCAGCATTGAGGCCCACCGTGCCCAAACCTATCCCCATCCCCCTTACTCCCCTCTGCTTCAGTGACTGAGGCGAGGCGTGGGCGCCGTCCACTCGCCCCACTGATCATTGCTGTTGCCTAGGCGACAGAGCAACCCAGCCCCTCCAGCAGCCCAACGATCAGAAAAGAAAGACCCACATCATTTAAAAATCAGCGTAGACAGAAAGAGACACGGAGAGAGGACGGCTGAGATAAGTGGCAGAAATCGGCTTGATAACACAGCGTTTGTTGTGTGTCACTGACCACACAGGCACAACTAAACATTTCCTGTAAAAGACCTAGCATCAGATCTTACAGTGAGTCCATGTATGCGTGTGTGTGTGTGTGTGTGTGTGTGTGTGTGCGAGGCTCATGCTGGCTTTATAACCTCATTCTGTCGGCTATGTGCTGTGCTGATGGGAATGAACGGACAGCGGATCGGACAGCAGGAACCCAGAGAAATGGATGCTGATGGAGAGGGAGGGAAAGACCGGATGAAGTGAAGCGTGTCGGGTAAGGGAGGACGGGGAGGTAAAAGATCAATGAGCGACCCAGACACAAGCGCTTTCTTTGGTGTCTCATCTTCCGCTTCCCTTTCCCATGCAGTAACATTCCTGCTGTGTCGCTCAGAGGAGAGAGACCCACTTCCTCTTTTGTTCATCCAGGAATGTGGGGCGTCCTGACAGGCTGGCTTTTCATTGACAGTACACAGCTGAGAGTTCCCCTGTGGCTCTTTCACACAATCTCTCCTCTGTGTGTGTGTGTGTGTGTTTCTACTCCAATATCTGTGTTATCAGCCGACCAGGCCTCCCACAGGCAGACACGGTGCTGAGAAACACGAGCCAGAGAGTTCAAACAGAGCAGGAAAGCTGATGAAGTGAATGAAAGAAAATGTAAAAGTGTCCAATTGTATATGTTTTTGGGAGTAATTTGCAAACCAGAAAACGTAACACTAAAGCATATTGTACATTTTCCTTTGTAGCAGTAGCTTTGAAAAAGGGTTACACTCTTGACTACATGTTTAAACATGACCAAATGCCATCCTCTTTATCGTTCTAATAATCCTAGAGCTGTAGCTTCAGTTTAGTCACCAACAGTGACAGTTATTTATCCTCTTCTTTTTTTTGGGAGTTGCTGCCCTTTGTAAGAAAAGTACAGTCACAGGGTGAGGTTACTAAAGACAAGTCAGCTTCCTGGAGCACGGACACAGATCTGAGTGGACAAACAGGATAGCAGCGACAGAAACATCCTATTCCTGCTCAGATGCCTTTTAAGCCCCACAGAAACGCTTCACAATGACTTGAAACCGCAGCGAGAGGAACACACCATTGTGTTGTTGATCCTCCAGTTTCATTTGAAACCAGAAAGGAACTCACAGAGATTACAGGCCCATTCTCTGCTGATTGATTGTTTACGTGAGAGAGAAAAAACAGAGGATCCTGAAAGCATGGGATTCTTTGAAGCAAATAAACTAGCCATTAAGATTTTGCAGTGATTTAAAAACAGGGGCTTTGATCTTTTTCCTCATAAAGAGTGACCCCAATAGATATTTTAGATCAAGACAGTACCCTAAAAAAAAAAAGCATAATCTGACTATTAAAGTGTATTGATAATTCAGCGCAGAGGGAAAAAGACCAAATGCTTCACCAAGGCACTGCCCAATTTGCCTTACCGTGAAGAAACACAAGCGCGCGCGCGCACACACACACGGTTCTACAGTTTCAATGTGAGTTTTCAGGTCACGTCACTCCCCAAGAGTAAAAGAAAAAGGAGGAGCGAGACAGAGAAAAGCCTCTCAATCAGAAAGGAGAAGAGTTCCTGCTCACTGTGCCGCCGCCACACACACACACACACACACACACACACACACACACACACACACACACACACACACACACACACACACACACACACACACACACACTCATTTGAGCCTAATTTGTTTTACAGGGTGACTCAACAAAGTGCCGAACATAGGAAACATTACCACACATGTAGGAGGGCTGTGCAGACAGTCTTCTAAATCAATGCATTGTGCTTAATCTCCAGTGATGCTCCAACCTATCCGACTGGTTTCAGAGACAGACAGACTCATGGCAACGAGGTCTGGGAACTATTAAGGAAGTGGCACAGTGAAATTCATTGATGTGTCCACTAAATATTTGGTTCTAGAAGCCTGGTGATGTGGCGACTACTCTGTAGTAGACTACGCTGTAGCTGGGGAGCTAACTGCTAACACACCAGCCTCTCGGGCAATGTTTCCGCTGGTTACGGTCTTTTTCAAATCTCAGTTCGGTTCAGGTGAGAAAACTACTTAGTTAGGTTCAGGAAAAGATCGTCGTTTGCGTTCAAATAACCACGGACGTCCTCAAGTTACCCGACAAAAACATCAACGTTGACCTCTAGTTTCACACGGGGTCTCCTGGCTGAAAGAGCACTGCTTGTTGAACTCCTCCTGCCCGACTTCCTTCTTTGAGATTACAAAAACATTTGTGCGACAGCTTCCAATTTCTGCACATCATTTGTTCTAGGTTAATGCTACAAATTGGTTTCAGGATCTCACAATAGCTCCCTGAGCTTTTTCCTATTTTCTCTGTACTGTGCCGTTTACTCCCCGATGGCGTTTTGTTCTCCGGGTTGCGCACCACTTTGTTAAATAATTGATACTCAACTAGTGAACGGATAATTAAAAAGGTGGATGGTGCAACGCGGCTAATAAGCCAATTGCTTCTTCCATTTTGAACTCTGCAGCTTTCTATTCCCTAATGCCTCAGACTCTACCAGCCACGCGCTGGAGTTTCCATTCACACTACCATTGAGTGTCCACGTAGGTCTGCATTTCCGCAACCACACTTCATTCCAGTCGGTAGCAGAAAGCACCATAATGTTGTTTGTCATTTGCCATTTGGCTCTTTGTATTCCAGTAAAAACAAATTATTTAAATGTGTGTAATGGAGGCTCTCTGCTTACAACCTCTCCTTAAAACAACGTTGTCATTTGCTGCTTTTTTTTGGGGCTAAACCAGCTCCAGGACTGGAGCGTGGAACGAAAATGGAGCATGTGCAGTCGCGAGGGGCTGCACATGAACCAGCCCTGGCCAAATGACGGCATTATCAAGGGAGCTTAAAGCGTGTATTTGGAGGTCAAAGTTCACCCAAGTTGAGCTCAAGGTGAATAACTCCATACCGATACTTGCCAGCCAAGCCACTGATTGTGGCGATAACGTTAGAATTAAGTTGATTTCACCGCAAAATGTGTGTTTAAACTTTTAAGGAAGTCAAATGAAGTCGACCTGACTTAACATCTCACTGGCCTCTTCACACATGAGTGAAGGAAAGGACTGCTGCACTGAAACCCTTCACTAAATGCAGGACTCGACACGAGTAAACTCTGGAATGCCTCATGCGGTTGTCCCATCAGTCAAAATGCTACATTGGGAACAATAAATGTTGAAATGGGCAACGTTGTTGAGTGAAACGTAGTTCTCCTCCTGCCAGCTGTTAGCAGCCGGTCTGCAGCACAGACCTGTTTGGCTAAATACAGAGCTAGCAGCATCGCAACATTTGCAAAACTAACTTAATCAGACATGTAGGACTGTAATGATTATACTGCAAGGCATTCACATCATGCTGCTCAGTAATCAGCTCCTCTTCCGACAGCATAGATAAGATAAGATATACTTTATTGTCCCGCAGGAAACTCTGTCTTTGGCTCCAAGCCGCTGCGTTACACAATACACTTGCTAGCATCACAATTCATATGCACGCATAGAACGTGTGTCAACGTGGACTTTTGGGTACACTGAATGGTCACCAATGGACTTTGGGTCAAATATCCTCTCCTCAGTTTCACATTCACAATGAGGTGGTGAGCATCACACCAGTCAACAAAGAAGAGTAATAAAAGCTGAACTAAAATCAATAAAAAGCAAACATGCATATATATGCCTTACTATCTTCCAAGTGTCTAAGGACTAAGTGGATGATACAACCAACTGCATCCTCTGTGCTTCTTCACTGTCTGTAAGAAAACTGCAACGTTTTTTCCAGCTCTGAGTTTACTTCAGTTTTCAGTAAAGACACAATATATTATAATTATTGTTCTAACCGGACAAGACTTCTTTGGAACTGAAGTGATAACAGTTTTTCCCTCATAATGCAGACAGTGTGTGAGTCCAGAGAGTGCTGAAAGAGGGGACCCCAGGCTGGAGGCAGGTTTTAAGAGGCAGGCAGGATCCCGTCTGGTCCGCTGGATGTTTTACTCACGGAACAGTAGCTGCACCTTGCAGCTCTGCACCTCAGGCCTTGTACTCAAGTCGTCTGTGAGAGTCTGAGACGCTGCACTGATAGGAGAGATTCTGGGTTCGGAAGCCGAGGTAGAAGTCATTCAGTACGTTTGCTTTCTGCAAGTCTTCAGTAAAATAAACATGTCTTTTGCTTGGTTCCATATTGGTAATAACTTTCATTGAATCGCAAAGTTTTTTCAGAGTTCATAGTGGTAAAATGTTCTTCAATAATGTCCTATTGTTGTCTCCTGGCCTTATTTAGCAACTGATTAAGTTCCTTTTGTAGCGTTTTTAGTTCCACTTGGCCCTTATTTCTAAATGCATTCCTTTCGTTATGAATGGTTTATTGTTTGAGTCCACAATTATGTCCTTTTTAGCAAGTACATTGTCCACACAAATTAATGTAGCCGGTTATTGTCTCTGCAGCTGCGCCGATATCTGCATCATTAAACATATCTCAATCTATGCACACTTTCCATACAGTTCCAGTTCATCTCTCTAATGATGTGCCGTTTGAACCAGTCATTACCCACAAACACAGCCAATCCTCCACCTCCACAACACTAGCTCTAATATCAAAAGGTTAGAAGGTGCCTTTCATTAAAGAGAGCCGGTTGAGCCGTCATCATTTGTGCATACGTATTGGTCTGTAGCACTTGAAAAGTAGGAAAAACATTTAGGTAAGAAAACACTGATGAATCACGGATTTGTGCATGAGGCCCAGTGTTGCTTTAAAGCCATTTAGCAGCTAGAGGCCAGGAGAATGTGTGAGGGTCTGTTAAAAGGTCAACAAGCATTATTGCAGGGAGGATCTTTTCAGCTCATCTGGACAATGTCAAAGCAGCACTTTGTCTTAATCTCACACAGCTATACGCCGTCTGTGTGGCACTATCGGGTAAGCGCTCCATGACGGCGTCAGGTTTCAGGCAGTCTGCGACTGGAATTGGGTTCCAGACCACCAAACGTCAACGCACACAAAACAAAAATCAATTATGCAGACAGCATGATGTCTCCTAAAACCAACCTCCTCTGAGCTCAATAGACCCTCCAACAGCCCCCCCCCTCCTCCAGCCAACTCCTTACGGCCTTTTGCTGGGGCCCCTTTCATACACTCCTCTCGCAGTGCCTCTAAAGAGACAGACTTCTAGATTTTCATTTGCCAGAAAGAAGAAGACAATTTTGAATTGACTGAAAATAGGATGACACACACACTTCTAGCTCAACCAACTGGTCTATTATACTCTTGGGACACCAAACACATTCCTCCTCCTCCTCCTTTTTACTTCTTCCCATCTGTGTGTGTGTGTGTGTGTGTGTGTGGCAACCGGACAGATGCTGTTCATTTAGCACTTGAGCGGTAATCATCAAGCTTGTCTCCTAAATGCCCAGGAGGAGACACTCTGGCATCTCCACAGTATTTAATAAAGCCACCTGCAGACCGCACAACACAGCCAGTAGAGTAAATCTGTGGGGGGAAGAATTGTCTTACTAGTCAGACCCGTAGGAGCGTGTGTCGACCTGCGAGCAACTAAACTCCTATCCAAGCAAACACGTGTGGGTACAGTCATCCTGCTTTGTTGTCATTTATATTGATTGATATCTTAGGCAATTACAACAGTAGTTCTGTTTATTTCCATGTGGAGTTGTTTGCAATTATGTAAAAGCTGGAAAGATGTGTGATGCGTAGCTTTGTTTAGGACCAGATAGCATCAATCTTATTCCCAAAGCATTGGTTTTAACAATGAAATGATGAACCTGTCAAGTGTAGTGGGTCCGCCCCCTGCTAGCTGCTTGTGTGTTGGGGGTATTTGTGCATTATTGTCAGAGCCTCAGGGGCACACAATGTCACACACATTAGGAGAAACGGCAGCTTAAGAGAGGTGCTGGGCCGCTGCAGACACAATATGATGTTACATAATGACAGCCAAACACTGCCCAGAAATGGGAGTGTTTCTGGATTAAGGGCTGCCTCGGCTCTCACTCATGCTCATTTCCATGCTTTTGCATTTGTCACCTTCACAGTTCTGAGTCTACAATGTCCGATGGATAACATGTGACCGATGTGATCGGATTTTGAAGTTGCTTGTTTTGACCTGCTGCTTGTAAATCGAGATAAAAATGATAATGATGAAGTTTAAACTGGGTCGAGGATTTTTTTCCCCTCCCATGAAACAGAATTTATTTCCCTTGCCAAACAGATCGTGGCGAGTTATCAGCCCATGTGCTAGCTAAACGAGGCTTAGTGTCCTCCTGTTCCATCAGGGCATTTTCATCCCAGCTCGAAGCTTTCAGCCGTGTATTTAGGTCTTAACACTGGGACATTGATTTCTGGTCCCACGCCATGCATTTCAAAAGCAGACATGAGTGCTCATCCACAACCAAAAGGCAACAATGATAATCAGCAAAAGATCTCCAAAAATAATCTATTTGCTTGAGCCCCCCTTCTAAAAGCCATTAAGATAAATCCTCTTCCTTAAGGACCACAAGGGCAGTGACCTAAATCAGTACCGATTCAAATGATGGGGTACATGGGACTGAAAAGGCCACTTAAGAATACCGTGTGTGCATGTCTGTGTGTGTGTGTGTGTGTGTGTGTGTGTGTGTGTGTGTGTGTGTGTGTGTGTGTGTGTGTGTGTGTTATAATCACCCTAATCAAGACATTACAGTGAGGTTAAGCCAACCCCCCCCATGTTAATCCTTCACAGCGATTTTGATCAGCATATGTTGTCAGTGCAATCACATCCTGACTGTTTTATCTCTGAGGAGGGAAACGAAGAGGCGGATCAGACACTTTTGAGAGCTCAAAAATCACACAGAAGTATAAGAAATCAACAGTTCCAAGAGGCTTAAAAAAAAAAGCATAAAATTGTGTTTCTTATCTGGAGATCTTTTCAAATCAGGGATAACTTTTGGTCTGAAAGATGGCAATAAAATGAAAGGGCATTTCACCAATGTGTAGTGTCAGGCCTGGTTGGACTCTAGGATGTGAGTCTAGTGGGCCTGTGTTGAGTCTCCCTGCAGGTGACACCAGGCAGGTGTGTTTCCACATGCAGGGGCGAGGGTCTACTCACCATTAAGTCCATTGGGGATGCTCCTGTGATGGTGCGGCGCCGACAGGTCATCCATGGACCTCCTTATTGTAGTGGTGCCCACCTTACTGTTCTCCGAGGTGGGCTTGTGTAGGTGGTTGTGGTGGTCGGGGCTACCGGCGCTGCCTGCGCTGGACGTGCTACTCCCATCCCCAACATCCCTGACCGTGCCCGTGCCCCCGTTCAGGTTGGTTAAACTGGACTGACTGTCTATGGAGCTCCTGGACCCCGCTCCGTTCCTCTCCTCATCCAGCATGAGGATGATCTCCTTCAGCTCAGAGTTCTCCCTCAGCACCGTGTCCTGGTTGGCCTCCAGCTCCTTCAGCTTCATCATGTAGGCGCCCACCTCCTTCCACATGGCACTGGCGGTGTACCGGCCAAAGCGTTGCCACTCTCGGGACAGCTTCTTGCCCTTCTGCCGGTCGTCGTCCAGGAAGCAGCAGAGCTCTCGCAGCTCGTGGTTGTCGTCCTGCAGCTTCTGGTTGACCTCCTTCAGGCTGCGGATCTCGTGCAGGTGCAACTGCAGCCGCCGGTTGATGTCTTTCATCATGTTGCCGTGATCGATCATCAAGTTCATCTTCTCGCCGTCCACCCTCCGGAGCCTCCGCACCAGCTCCTCTTTGCTGCATCGCAGCACCTCCTCGTCCGTGAGCTGGCTCAGCTCCTCCTGGGGTCCCTCGGACGGGTTCTTAGCCATGACTGCGAGTCTCACTTCGTGGAAACGGTGACTTGGAAATAAAAAAGGTGAAACACTAATTTATCCAAGCTTGAGCTGCGGGGTTGTATTCAAATACGAGTACATTGTCCAAAATATTAAGTACCGTGATGCCCACCTAATGAAAAATACTACGATTTGGCAACTGAATGTTCTCACTAGGAAAAACAACTGCTGGTACTCACATCCCGTCAATAAAAAAGGAAGCCTTGGATTTTAAAATCGATTACCGCGTCCCATCTTGTGCCGTCGCTCCTTCACCCGGAGAGCCGCAGAATGCCAGAGGAATGGCGCGCGCTGCTAGCTTAAAACCCAACCGCCGAGAGGTGAACACGTCGCGTGAACTCAATAGTAGCCAGCGCTGCTCTCTTGAACGCGGTGCAGCTCGGTAAGCCGCTTCGCTGAGAGGACGGAGGACTCTCCTCGGCAGCTTGGCGTTAGCAGCGGACACCCTCCTCCTCCTCCTCCTCCTCTTCTTCCTCCTCCTCCTCTTCTCCAAACACTCGGGTTTGAAATCATTCAAGAGGATTTGGGCCAAGACGGCCAATCAAGACGCGGGAAAGCAGCAGGTAGAGGAGGCTCGCGACGCTCAGCTCTCTTAAAGAGACAGTACGACGAGGACCCACGAAAACGGTTTCCGTGAGAAAAAACAAGCACTTGTACTTGTGTTGAGCTTTTCTTTTACACGCATTCAGACTGTTCGATGAAAGCTTAAATATGTGACAACTTGTCACTGTTAATTCGCAGGAAACTGTAGTTTAAAAAAGGTGCTTTGGACATTTATTTGCAAGGTCACAGCGCCCCCGTGTGGACACTAGCATAGCCCTTTAAGCCCTAACCCCTAATCCTATTTATTGTTAGAGTTGAGTTTAGAGGTTGTACATCGGGATTATATATTATTGTAGCCCTGATTTTTATCTTTAATTTGATACCTAATATGTTTTTTCTTAATGATATTTTCTTGATTTTCCTGATATAAAAGGGTCCCCTGATTGGGGGACCCTAGGGCTCAACAGGTAAAAGACACAAAAAGGCAGATTGAGCGCTTTAAAAAAAAAAATCTCACACATTGAATGAATCATCGTTTATTTAAGTGTAAAACAAAGCAGATAAGACAGACATGCTTCAGACATGCAGCATATTTGTTTATTCGTCATTTTTATATTAGCGTTAATGGCACAGAACTAGTTTAGAAGCTCAGTATGCTGGAGCAGTTCCAGCAAGATTAAAGCGCTAATGATACTTAACGTAGTTATTTAGTTTTCCCGTATCCTCCTTATTGTTAGGTATAATTATCATCTTTATCACTGCTTGTGGATACACCGTTTATAATCATAAAACAAGCACAGCTGATACTTTATACTTTATAAAAGGCTAAATAAACAATTAGTAAGAGCAGCGTAAGAGACTTTTGGCTGAGGCAGGAGACACTGCAGTGAGCTATTCTAAGCAACCAAATAACCCTATTTCACCACGTGAACCATTATGGTTTCTGCTTATGTTATAATGCAATGGTATGTGAACACCTATTTCTCGTTTTTCCTGTGTCTAACAGAACACTCCACTCCACTCTTCGGCCTGAGCGCACCACAGTCCTGGAGGTCAAAGGTCTGTCCAGGGGAAAGGGTGAAGTCAAACCTCTGGAGCAGCTTGGCCATAACCACTTTAGCTTCCATCTGCAATAGACAATTGAGTTAGTTGCATGTGTTGTGTGTGTTGATTCTTTATGACCGTCAGCCACCCACCTGAGCAAAGTTCTTTCCCAGGCATGATCGTGGGCCGAGAGCAAAGGGGTAGTAGCAGTAATAAGGCCTTGTAAAACAGATACGAGACAGACTCCATTAATGCACACCATACTCCTCCTTTGATCTGGGACAATGATCAGTAGTTTGACAGGTTAGGACTTCAAATAAAACGTGGCATTGTGTGAACATTGTATGCCTCTTACTTGGGTGCATCTGGGTGAAATCTGTCTGGATCAAATGTCAGCGGGTCCTTGAAGAATTTATCCATTCTCCCACTCGCATAGGAACTGAACTGAATTTCAAAAGAATGAATTGAACATATTGATAGCAGCAACTTTTTGTTATGCTTTGCCAGTATTCTCTATGTATATAAAGTTGAGACAAGTGATATACCGTTTTGGGTAGAAACCAACTCAAAAGTGCACGACTTACAAAACATGTGACTCCCCCGGGTATGTGGATACCGTCAATGACAATGTCTTCCAGTACATCCCGAGATGTGCCTGGAGCCGTTGGGTAGATCCTCAGAGTCTCTTTGAGCACCTGGGGGAGGGCACAGCGGGATGCACATCTTGGGTAAATTACTTAAAATTCTGATTTGAGCACATCAAAGCAGAATTGCAGAGATGAGGTTTTGGTTTAGCGTGTCATCCACAGATTTATATTTAGGCTAACTTGAGTCAGCGAATGAATAACTGGGTAAGTTGCACAATGGATTCACAACAATCTTCACTTCTGAAGAGCTAAACCATCTTTTTCCTAACTTTACGATATGCACCTGTGAGAGGTAGATCATTTTCCCCAGATCATCATACGTGATGTCCTGTTTCATCCCAATGACATCATCCACCTCTTTCTTCACTCTGACAAATGAAAACACAACTGAAGAAACTATTCAAAAGCTACATTATTTAACGGTTTCGTGCTGCATTATCAGTTCTTACTTCTCCAGTACATCCGGAAGTCGTGTAAGTTCCATGATGCAAAAGGCCAGTTGATTAGCGGTTGTTTCGTGGCCTAAAATGATAAAACATTACCTCAAAATGGAGCAAATGTGGATTAACAACACACAGTAAAGTGAAATTCCTCTCCAGCCAAAAAGTGGGGCTTCAAAGAACAGTTCATCTTAAAACACAATAAATTAAGGACTGAAATATAAGTGGTACCGCAAAAGCCGGGTTACAAGCCGCTACTACCTTCGGTGGTTGTCCCCGCTGCTGCTAGCTCCCCGCTGCTGCTGCTAGCTCCCCGCTGCTGCTGCTAGCTCGCCGCTGCTGCTGCTAGCTCCCCGCTGCTGCTGCTACTGCCCACGTCCCCTCTGCCCGAGTCGTGCGTCGAGCCGGGGTTGGTCCCGCTACCTTGGGTGGTTGGCGGGGAACTAGCGAGAGCTAGCGCAGAGCTAGCAGATGTTAGCGGGGAACTAGCAGCAGCGCTAGCTGGCTACAGCTGGGAACTAGCGGGGACACCCACCGAACGTAGTAGCGGCTTGTAACCCGACTTTTACGGTAATAATAATAATAACAACAATAATAATAATAATAATAATAATAATAAAACACAGACAGACATTTTTTATAGAAGAGCATATTCATTTTTGTAAATAACTATGCCGATATGCTTGAAAAGTCAAATTCAATTCCAAATCTCCAGAATTCACATCTATGCTAGTGAATCGTTTGCAATCTGCCAAAAAGGATCATTTTACACCTGGCAGCAGAAACCACACAAACTCACCCGCGATGAAAAAAGTCACAAAATTGTCCAACATCAACTCTTCATCTTCTTCAGTCATGCTTTCCTCTGGAATAATAGGACAATAGAGTTAAACAACTAAACCAGTATTCCAGTCATCTTAATGTACAATTTAATATATTCTATTTACTGCATGTGATTGTGAACAGGTCAGAGCTTAACCTTGCAGTTCTGTTCTGCAGATCTCATATTTCGAATCAATGTTGAGAAGATGATGCTTGTAGTTGTTTGGTTGGCTATACAATTCTTCTCAGTTTAAAATATATATATCATGTGAACTAGTGTTTGCACAGGTCATAACTGAGGAATGTTGAACTTGTTGTCTTATGTAATCTAATCAGTCAATCAATCTGAACTGTAGGGACCATAACCTTTGCCAGCTGTCTTGATGATCTGTGTGAGGATGTCGTTGGGTACGTCGTCGCCGTTTTTTATGGCAGTCTTCCTGTCCTGAATCCAATGAGCTCCAGTTGTGCGCAGCAGGTGGCAAGCTTCCCTCACCTCTTTGATGAACGCTCTGTTCCTTGGGTTGTACTGGAGATGCCAGATTTGAGGATCCGACACAGTTAATCATATTGTCACCACAGTAACGCCATAGCAACTCGCTGTGAAGTCCTACCTTAAAAAAGCCGTCTCTGACAGTGCAGAGCATCCCCTTCAGACACGTCTGGACGGCTTTAGGGAAAAGTGACCTTTCCTTCAGCAGGTCTAAATCCACACCAAAAGCAACCTGAGGGTTATCAGCAAAACAAGATTGATTAGATGATTAGTTTTGTCATGTTTTGTCGATGCTCTTATCACATGCAAAGAAACCTTTTTGGAACACACTACAAGAGACATAGCAAAATGCTCATTGTGGTGGCGTGGTTAGGCTCAGCTGCAGAGGGGGAGGGGAGGAGCGGCTCAGGGAACAGGTGCCGGGGATGAGGCCTAATTGGCTTCAGCTGGAGTGGATTGCGTGTTTTACGCTCCTACGTCCATCCTATGACTTCTATAGAGAAGTCATAGGATGGACGGAGGAGCGGGAGAGAGGAGCCAGAAACGCAGTCTGACAGAGCGTCGTAGCTGGATAGTGCAGTTCCAAATAAAACCGTTGCCAAGCGATATTACGGTCTGCTGGTGTCCTTTGTGCTGGGGGGGGGGGGAAACTCGGGGAAGTAACAGGCCACATTACACTGGCACCCAACGTGGGGCCCCTCTAAAAAAAAAGCACATGGAGTGGAACGAGCAAAACCCAGATCTGCCGACCCAGCCGATCATTGTGCTGGGACAGATGCTGGGTGGGATCGCAGCGGGATCAGGCGCAGTTAAACCGGCAGTTCCTGGAGGCGCTCCAGGCTCAGGCAGAGAGGCAGACTCACGCCCTTGAACAGCTCACCGCCCGGGCAGCTGCAGCCCTCCACCTTGGCGGGGGTGACGCTGCACAAGATGACGGCGGCGGACGACATTCAGTCCTTCTTAGAGACATTCGAGGCAATGGCGGAGGCGTACGGCTGGCCGGCGGAGGAGTGGGCGGTCCGGCTCCTGCCTCTTCTTACTGGGGAGGCGCAGACAGCGGCCCTTGGGCTGCCACCGGCGGATGTGAGGCAATGCTGGGACCCGATGACCGCCCTTTGCGTACGCGCAGCGGCTGAGGGACGCCACGACCAGATGGCTGCAGCTCGGGAGCCCAGGAGGGGTGCAGAGGGTGGTGGAGAAGATCGTCCTGGAGCAGTTTGTGGAGGGGCTGCCGGCCCAGACGTCGGCATGGGTCCGCTGCCACCGCCCGATGGCGCTGGAGACCGCCATCACCCTGGCGGAGGACCACCTTGCGGTTTATTCCGGTGGGGAGGGGGCCAGCAGTCGCGCACTGACTTCAGCCCGGCCGGCTCCCACCACAACTCGCAGCACAGTCAATACCGACCCCACGGTCGGCACCCCCGGCCCGGTCAACCGATCCTCCGACCACAGCAAACACCGGCACCCTTCCCAACCCACAGGGGGTCCTATGACATAGTGTCACTTGAGATTAGACACGAGGGGAAAAAGCATAACATGAAGGTTGCGGTTAGTTCCCGCCTTACGCACCCTCTAATCTTGGGAACTGATTGGCCAGGGTTTAATAAATTTATGGGTCAGGCAGCGGGGGTGCGGTCACGGCAGACAGGGTCATGTGATATGTGCGCTGTGCTCAGTGGCAACGCGAGGTTGTCCGACACTGCAGACGGGGAGGGGGAACCGGCGGAGCCTCCCGTGGAGACTCCACCGGCTCCCGAGTTCCACTCCATGGAAGATTTTCCACTTGAGCAGTCTCGTGATGACACTCTGCGGTCGGCCTTTGACCAAGTGATACGAGTTGATGGTCAGCTGCTGCGCCCTAATGCAGCGCAGTCATATCCGCACTTTTCATTGATTAGGGACAGGCTGTACAGAGTGAGTCGTGACACCCAGACAGGTCAATAGAACACCCAGTTGCTGGTGCCAAAAACCCGCCTGGAACTGATTTTCCAGGCGGCTCACTATAACCCAATGGCTGGTCACATGGGATATGAAAAAACACTGGACCGGATAATGACCCGATTTTATTGGCCGGGCATCCGGGGGGATGTGCGCCGTTGGTGTGCGTCTTGCCCGGAGTGTCAATTGGTGAACCACCCGGCCATTCCGAGGGTGCCTTTGCATCCTCTGTCATTAATGGAGGTGCCGTTCGAGCGAATAACCATGGACCTCATCGGGCCATTTCACCGGAGCGCACGCGGATATCGCTTCGTGTTAGTCCTGGTGGATTACACAACATGATATCCGGAGGCAGTGCCGTTGCGCAACATTTCTGCAAAGAGTGTCGTGCAGGCTCTGTTTCAGGTCATCTCCCGAGTCGGAATCCCGAAAGAGATTCTGACTGACCAGGGCACCTAGTTCATGTCACGTACACTGAGAGAACTTTACGGGTCGCTGGGCATTAAATCTATTCAGACCAGTGTTTACCACCCACAGACCAACGGTCTGGTGGAGCGTCTGAATAAGACCTTAAAGTCCATGATCCGTAAATGTATCAATGATGATTAATGTAATTGGGATAAATGGCTTGATTCTCTGTTTGCAGTGCGGGAGGTTCCCCAGGCCTCCACGGGATTTTCTCCCTTTGAACTGCTGTTCGGCAGGACACCACGGGGGGTGCTCGACCTGATTAAGGAAAACTGTGAGGAAGGTCCGAGCACCAGTAAGAATGAAATTCACTCTATTACGTTGTTCATTCTGGTCACATGACATTACTTCTGTCCATCCTGATAGAGGGATCCTCCTCTGTTGCTCTCCTGAAGGTTTCTTCCTTTTTTCCCCTTTGAAAGTGTTTTTTCAATTTTTTGGGGGAGTTTTTCCTGATCTGATGTGAGGTCCTGGGACAGGGATGTCTTATGTGTACAGATTGTAAAGCCCTCAGAGGCAAATTTGTGATTCTGGGCTATACAAAATAAACTAAATTGAATACCTTAGCAATGACATCAAGGGTAAAAACGTTGACTAGGTGGAGCATGCTGGCCTCTCTCTGGCCATCAGCGACATCCGAAAGTGTAGTCATCAGTTTCTCTGCCCTCTCATTGAAGGTGCCGATTAGACCTCTCAAATACCTGGAAATAAAAGGTTGTTTTAGACAGCGGACTGTTAAGCTCAGCAGAAATTCTGCAAGAATCTACAAAGATTACAAACACTGCACGTCAAATAAATGTTGAGCCGATACTCTCTTGTGACTCTTTGTGATGACTGAATCACTCACAGGCTACTGAATGCAGGGTCCATGATGCGGCGCTGTTTATACCACAGTTCATGGTCCTGCGCTGTGACCAGGCCATTACCTAGGAACCTGGCAAAGAGACAGAAGTGGACTGACACAATTCATGTACCTCCAACCTGTTGTCACGTCAGGAATTCAACATTTTGACAGCATCACAAATATACATGTGTTATTATTATCATTGCTTTATTGCTCCTAGGCCAAACAACTTGTATGACATATGCAGAAAGAAAAGTAGAACTAATCTAGCGTCTGATGAACTACCTTTGACCAAACAGGTTGAAGATTTGTTTGTAGAAGAATCCATCTTTAGGATACTTTGGGGACATCAGGACCTCCTGAAACAGAGCCAAGGAGGGAACATTAAAAGACACGTTGTTTTAGCTGCAAACATTATCAGGGTGTGTTCCTTTCTTTATATTAGCAAATATGCAAGGGTTTCTAGCAGGACCATCTGTGTATCTGTGCACTTTCATACTGCTTATTGTACAATGCTTATGCAACTTTACCTTTGTTCCCTCTGGGCTGGTCACAAGGATTAGAACATAATGCAAGAGATTTTGCCTGCAAACAGGCCCATAGGTCTCCGCCCTGTAGATTACATTTTAATGATTGGCATCATGAAGGTATGCTGCAAAAAGCAAGAGCGTGTGGACCTGATGGGAGAACCTAGAACATGCGTGTTTTACATTGTCACACAAATGGTTTTACTCTACAGCTTTTGTGAAATGTAAAGTCCCCTCAAATGACATTATGACGTACTATTACTTAAAAGTGACGTGGTTAAAGCAAGGCTTTAGAATAGAACAGCTGTAAGTCACAAAGATTGTTGGAAGAAGCTTCACAGGGCACAAACAGGGAAAAGGTCAGCTTCGGACTCCTGAAGCTGAACTTTGCCCTTACCTTACCTTACCTTATTTTAGTGCAGTGGCGCAGGCGCAGTACAACCAAAGAGTTGTTGTGGTTGTACTGCAAGATAAACTCAAGTCAAAATATAATAATACACGTTTGCGGTTGTCATTGAATATTTAACTATCAATCTACATGTGTGGATACAACACAAGTTGTATTTTTTTAATCGAGATCTCGTGTTTTGGCGTTTACTTCCGCCCAGCTGTGTGCGAGTATTTGTGTTTTCTACAAGTTCCACATAAAGGCGACAAGCTGCGTGTTGCAACATGTAACGACATGTAGACACACAGAGGACCAGTTCACACAGGCATGATGGCGTTGTGTCACTTGTGCTTAACGTTACCATTCCAGGAACGTGTCATGTATAATGTTGCCACTTCTCATTGCCTTCACGTACGTTGCTGAATGCCCGAAGAAAAAGCTGGGGAGAAAAAACAAATAGTTTAAGCTCATGTTCGCTCATTAAATGTAACTTAGCGAACGCTTAATAATGCCGCACTTCACTTACCTGTCTCTCGGTGGCCCAGGTATGTGGTCATATTTCATATGAATATGGTAAATATACAAGCAGTAACCAAGAAACAATATGGAAATCAGAAAGAGCAGAAACAAAGCAGTCCAGCTCAAAATCACGAGGAAAATGCTCATTATGGAAAGTTTGGAAAGTCCGTCTGCTCGTGTCCTGTGCAGTGCACCTTTACACTGACATGCGCTGTAAACTAATTCAAACCACCCGGAGCGGGGGCGAGCGAGGGCTTTACGAAGTTAGCGGAAAGATCCACGTGACACAACATCCGGTACATTTTTCATGAGAAACTGGTCATTTTTTAGAGGTGCTGTTTGATGGCCCGTTTTTTTCTCCTCTTGTCTGGCCTGTTGTTCCAGGGCATAGATGTTGCGTCGTTGTGTACGTAATTGGTCAAGTAAAATTGTTTGATTCTCAGTATAGGTGAAGTCAGAGACGTCCTGAACACATATGCATCCGTCATTTCCTGGAACTCCTGGGAAAAGTATGTTTACAGGACCTCAAATAATCAGAAATAAGCTTTTTAAATGTACAAATGTAGGACTTTTACTTTGGAAAATATCTCAATTGGTACAGTTAAAAAAAATAATCCCTGTATACTTGGAGACAGAGATGTCTTCAACTTATATGCAGTAGTCATTGGGTGGAATTATTGAGAAAGGTATATGTTTACAGCACCTAAAATATTGAAATATTAGCTTGTTTGACTTACGTTGGACTTTTAATTTGCAAAAATGTCTTAATTTGTACAGTAAAATTGTTTGATTGTTAGTATGGGTGGAGTCAGAGACTTCCTGAACACAAATGCATCAGTCATTGCATTGCCTGGAATTTTTTGAGAAAAGTATGTTTACAGCGCCTCAAATATTCAGAATTGACCAGTTTCCCGTTATAAATGTAGGACATTTACTTTGAAATATCTCCTAATTGGTTAAGTAAAATTGTTTGATTGTCAGTATATCTGTAGACAGAGATGTCTTCAACATATATGCATCAGAAAAATATGTAAGTTTCAAAATATGTTCAGTTTCTTTTTACTACTTATATCTGAATTGGTAGCGTGAATGTATTTTATTTTTGTTTGGATGTGGTCAGAAATGTCCTGAACACATAAATATCAGTCAGATTTAATTAAATTCAATATCTTTCCATTAAACCTCAAATCAAAGAATAAATACATATTTCTCTTTAAATCACTACTTGAAGGTAACCTGTGTTATACTTAATGTGAATATAGTTCATTTAATCTAATTTTCATCATGCAAATATACGATTTGTTGACATCTAATTTTGAAAACCGGATGTTGTGTCACGTGGATCTTTCCGCTAACTTCGTACAAACCCTCGCTCGCTCCCGCTCTGGGTCGGTTGAAAGCGTTTCCCGTCCATGTCAGTGTAAAGGTGCAATGACACGTCAGTGATTTGACCGCAGCTCTAATTTTGAGACTCAACGCGTATAATCACAGACAGCCGTCTGGTTCCGGTCGTGAACGTATTGCGTCAGCAGATTTGGTTCTTTCCTTAAAACGACACGCGCACCCAAAACGCCACATAACCGGCTCCATAGCTCAGTGGTTAGAGCACTGGTCTTGTAAACCAGGGGTCGCGAGTTCGATCCTCGCTGGGGCCTGACGGGATCAAAGTTTTTCAGTGTTTGGACCGCAAGCTCCATTATTCCTGAGGTGTGCTGTTCGTTAATTGCAGTTTGCATTGTCTTATAATGTCGCGTTAATCCTACCGGAAGCCTCAGTTCCAGCTAAATAATGCTTTTATTCACCTTCTTATTGGCCTACTCAGAATCTGAAATTATTTGCCAGGGATGTTTACACAAACAAGGAATTTTTCATGGCGGAAGGTGTAGTTATAGCAGTTACAGATTTGATAATTGACTCATTAGATTTGATAATTGACTCATTTCATTTGATAATTGACTCATTTGATTTGATAATTGACTCATTAGCCTGTTAGGAACGTCCCAGCAAATCTGCCAAGTCTGCCACTAGGGCATAGGGTAAAGGGTGAAAATGACATCATTATATTATAAAACTGTTCATACTAACAATTGCCACTCGGCAAAAAGTTAGATCTGTGATCCAGGACACATTTTTGTACTTTTACCTTGAAAGATCTCCCAATTGGTACAATAAAAAAAAGTCTGATCTCCTGAACACATATGCATAAGTAATATTTTTAAGCTATATATTTCATTAGGAAAATCTCTTTATCAGAACAGTAAAAAAAAAATGATTTTCTGCATGGGCATAAATAGATTAGCTTTATTTGAATGTACAAATTCAGTTCAGAGTTTTTACTTTGGACAAGATCTGAATTGGTACACTTAAAATCTTTTGTATCTGTTTGTATGGATGTCGTCAGAAATGACCTGAAGACATAGATATTATGATGCAGGTAACATGTTTTATACTTAATGTGAATATAATTCATACACAATGTATATACACATCGAACCCATAAATGCAGAAATAGGCTTCTGTGTATTGCTCCCACTGAACCCAGTCAACTTCAGCTCACATTAAACACAGCGCTGAGTTAAGTTCTAAGTTTTCCCAACTTTAAAACTGTGAACCACATTGTACTGCCTCCCACCTCAGAGTTCATCCATCACCAATCAGCTTCAGCACGAAAGGACAAGGGAAATCCTCCATGATTGAAAATAGTACCAATGTTAGGACTGCGTAGATAGATGCTCTTCACACAATCCTCCCTTGATACAATTACACTCACGAAGCGCTGAAATAACAGTAATTGTTTGAGTCGCACATTGTCTCGCATGGGATTAATAAAGAGATGCAGACAGAAGTGACAGGATAAGTGATGCAGATGGACATTGTGAATCAAATGAGCACTTATGTTTGCTTGTGTAAAGATCTTGGAGCATCATTAAACACATTCTGCAGGGCTAAAAGGGGCTGGAACGCTCTGGCAAAGTAAGCATGAAATAACAACACCGCTTTGGAGTCGTGTATTTCTTTTAAAAGCAGAATAAACTGATTACATCTGATGCATGCGCTGACGCACTCGCCTGCACAGAATCCTATTTGGAGGAGGAAATACATTGAGCAATGATATTTATGATATTTATTATCAGGTAAAAGCTCCACATGTCCTCTTCTCAAACTCATACATTCACCTATTAACTCTTTAGTCTGACTTCAGTCCACTTATTTCAAGGCGAAGACGGGGATTCTGAAAGTAAAAGATGATTTCTGTTGATGTATTATTATTGGTGATGGTGTCTCTATTTAACCTGCAGATCAACTGATCACACATTTAAGCAAACAAAAGTATTATTTTGTATAATGTATTACCAATTGATTATTGACATTGATTAGTAAATGACAACAATTTTGATAATCCATTCATCATTTATAAGTTTTCTTAAGCAAAATATGCCAAATTCACGACCAACTACCTTCTGCGATGATCATCAGAATATCGAATATCTTTTGCTTTTGGCCTGCAGCTCGAAAATATTATATTTTACTATCTTACATTTTCTTAAACAAACAATGAATCAATTGATCAATCATTGTGAAAATGATCTGCAGATCAATTGCTCATGAAAATAACTTTACAGCCTTACAACAAATGTGATTCTAGGATTAAAATGTCAAATATCAGATTGCAAGCAAAGCTTTGAGATCTCACACATGTGTTTTCAGATGTACAGTGTAGAATATCTGAAGCTGAGCTATGTCTACTCAGACCAGCAGGGGGTGCTCTATGTCAGCCTCTTCAATGTTCAGTAATCTCTTCTGCTTTCTCTTTCGCCTCACAGGGGAACAGTAGGGATTAGGATGCTTCCTGGTCTGTGTGGAGCACATTGGAACCAGAGTTCTGTTCATTTGAGTTTCCATCATTATCTCACATTCTGATCTCGGGTATCCAAGAAACCTCATCTGACCTCAGGGTCCATCCACTTCTACCACTTCATACCTGTACATATTGTTCACAATAACCTTCAAGCTTGTCTGCATTCTTATCTTGAAATGAATCATATGTTTGGTCTTGGCTCTGTGTAAACGCTGGAGGCTAGGGGCCGTTTGATGTTGCTCAGGCTGGCTCAGTACTACTAGATCTGCAGGCCTCTCTCATGGCCAGAGATATTGTGTTGGCTGCTCTTTTGCTTATATTATCAACAGAGGGGATTAAGACATGAGTAAACAAACACAAGTTTGTAGAGTCTGGTTCAACCGAAGAATGTCAGTCATCCAGACTCCTCTGAGGATATTGATGTCCAGTGTTATTAAACTGAATATTGTTCTAACTTGGTACAACGACTGGCCTGTTCTCTGTCCGCAAGATTAAAGAGCATGAAGAATATTAAAGAGGAAAGGGTGCGTTGACACTAGACAATATACACATTGTCCTGTACATGGAACAGTCCCTGCAAGTGAATTTAACTGGGAAATGGACTGTACTTGTGAAGTGCTTTCTAGTCTCAAAGCGCTTTAACTCTACTTGTCATCATTCACCCATTCATACACTGATGGGAGGAGCTACCATGCAAGGTGCCACCTGCCCATCAGGACTAACGAACATTCACACACCGTAGGAACAGCCTACAGGAGTCATCGTTGTACATTTTGCTTGGGGCTCTATGTGCTGATGGTGCTGAAGGTCCACCACTTTGCTGCAGGCGGAAATATCCCCTCACCTATCGGGTGGATTATCATTGAATTTTGTACATACATTCATGCTCCACAGAGGATGAATCCTTCTGAACCCTTCTCATTCCACATAGGGCCATACAATACTAATGGCGTCTCCATCAGCCTCAGCGTGTGAAGATGGGGAACACGGTAAAACATCACCTGCTGTTAGTCTTGTTGTGTTTTCACACAGTAACCACCTGTAGCACCTAGCTGGAGGACACGTGGCACAAAAGGAAAATACCGTAAAAGTCGGGTTATACGCCGCTACTACCTCCGGTCATCGTCCCGCTGTAGCAAGCTAGTAGCAGCGCTAGCTAGCGCTGCTACTAGCTCCCCGCTGCTGCTGCTACTGTCCGCGTCCCCTCTGCCCAAGTCGGGTGTAGAGCCGGGGCTGGTCCCTACCTTTGGTGGTTGTCGGGGAGCTAGCGGAGAGTTTGCGGAAGTTAGCGCGGAACTAGCATGAGCGCCAGCTGGCTACAGCGGGGTGCAAATGGGGACATTGACCGAAGGTAGTAGCGGCGTATAACCTGACTTTTTTTTACGGTACACAGTTGTGTTTTTTTGCAAAGTGCTCCACAACTCTTGGATTCCTGCCTCTTATGAGTGGAGGCTCCATTTTGAGATTAGTCTTGTTGATCATCTCAGAACAAGGCCTTCCTCTGTGTCAGGCTGGTCAAGGAATGGGATCAGTTGAAGCCCAGATAATCCATAAGATCCTAATATCCACTGGCATTCTCAAGTCATGTAGGCAGAGCAGCTAGGAGCATGTGTGTGGGTTTGTTTGTTGCCATCAACGCAATGTGTGTGTTTCCATGACGGCTGTTTTTCATGGCTTTGTTGAACCCTTGTTAGTGTGTGAGTGCATGTTTGTTAGCGTGGGCCAGGGTTACCCAGAGGGGGACTTGAAGGGCCGGGCTGTTTGCTGGTCATCCAGCCGCAGTCCACCCAGAGGAAATCTCACGTTCCTGCCAGCCGACAAAAGTAAACAGATTTGTAACCACCGAGCGCTGGCACGGGGCCTGGGCCACCAGGGGCACGACTAAAGGCATGAATCACATCACACACACGCGTTCACTCACGGCGAACATTCAGAATTTAGGATGATAATCACGTTTTTTTTTAAGCAATCCATGCTAAATTGAAATACAAAGGTCGGCTTAAACTTCTGTATAACCGCAGTGACATGATACACATACACACGCCCTCCATAAACTGTGATGTGTATTTAGCCGGTTTTAAAAGCAGCCGCCCGGGAACTCCTGCTCCATTCAATATGTCTGATAACATCTTTTAGCCACAGAGTTTTGAAACCTCCTCTCTCTTTCATGTTCTTTTTCCTCTTTCTTCTGTATTCTCTCTTTGCTTTCTCCTCTGTCTACACATCTGAGGTTATTTATCTGTTTTTCTGCAGAATAAATGTGGTCCACATGTGTCTGGCTTCCCTCCACTCAGCACTCATCTGCAGTCAACTGGAGTCACTGAAGGACCAGAGTATACCTACCAAGCTCCTTAGTGTTAATTCCACAGTGGATGTATAGATGGATTTCTAAGTATCTCCTTGCTTACGCACATAACATGAGTACATCCTCTGCTAACTGTGTCCCTCTTTTAATCTAATGTTCTATTGTAAACACATAACCAGGCTTTCCGCCTCTCTTCTCTTGGGCCAACGAGAGACACCATGACCTACAGGAATTATCTAAATGGAGTATTGGGCTTGCTTAAACCTATGGATTTGCATTACCCTGACCTTTGAACTTTTAATCGCAATGTTATTTAATCCTCTGGAAAGAGTATAGCCTCGGACAACATGATGGGAGAAAAAGATCAACCTAGATACCACAGTAGAGATGCATGACAGGGTTGTTGGTTCAGGCATGCAGGGGCTTAAGAGGTTTCATTTATGTACTAGCAGGAATTTTTTTGTCTAGTTTTGTGGAACTTTCTGTATGATTTTGATATCCAGCTGGTCTTTTCTGCAGGAAATTTCATGCCAACACCGCTATCCATCTTGGACTCTAAAACGTTGAGTCACAACCACAACTGAAAGTCATATTCATGAAAAAAGTGTCACTCAAACCGGAAGAATTCCCACAAAAATCCTGAAGCATGCAGGGGGAAAGACGTGAACTCACTTTATCAAGAAACCCCGCGTTAGATTGAGAACACAGACGATAAAAACAAAGTAAACGAGGAATGCTGTTGGTTCAAATAGCGACTGCACTCACTGCTAACACATGCATAATCCTGTCCTGATACACATTACTCCTCATCATGGCAGATGCTAACACACAAAGCCACAAATTATATTTACGGATCATTAAAGAATTTAGCATCCCAGCTTCCAGCAGCTCAGTTATGTGGACAGAGCGCTCACCACTGAATACAGGAACCTGAAGGTCTGACTAATGCACTTTGCAAGGGAATGGACATGTAAAGGAGTTTGACATCTTGTGGAATACTTATTTGATATGAAGTCTTGCTGAGCTCAAAGACTGGAAACAGTGTAAAACAGCTAGAACTGGAAGGTTGAAGTTAGGCTAGTTTAAGTCCGGTTGAACCAAACCTGGAGCCAGTGTCTCCAGATCTGGTTTGATATGGTTTCCCGTCCAAAAGGGCTGCTCTTGATTACATTGGGCTGGGCTCCAAACAATATATATAACAATATAATGCAATAAGTGTTGTGTCCAATTGTTGTTATGGATAACTGAGGAGCAACTTACCTTTAAGTCATCAATGACGATTGACATTGGCACTATTTGTGGGTTGATAAACTGTTTTTCTCACAGTTTATCTTTGGTCATTTAATATACATATGGAGCTTTGTATGCCTCTGGTAAAGGTTGTGATTTTAGGGCTAGTTTTTTCTTAATTGGGCTGGAAGCTGGCAGTCTGATGTGGAGCGTCTACCCCCTTGATGCGGTTCGTTTGGGTTGGAGTGAACCAACAAACCGCTCTCTGGTCTCGGACTGCAGTCCAGTGAACTCGGGAGCGGTACATTTCTGGTGTGAGCACCATCGAACCAATCACGGGAAGACATGTGTGTGTTGTTTCATGTGTTAAAAGAATTAGACAATAATTAGCTAGCTGCCTCCCCCTCCCCAGCTAGGAGCCTCTTTACGGACAGACCGTGTAGCTCCGCTGTTCAGCTCATTTTCTGTACCAGTAGCATGAGCGCATGGTCGATTTAGCAAGCCAGCTAGCTAACTAACCAACTGCTAAACCATTTGACTTCCACAGTGGTTCATTTCAGGAACCAGAGGAGCTGGAAGGCAGCTTTACTTACGTTGTGGTGAAAGGCTAGCTGTCTTTGTGCTAAGCTCACTGTTAGCTTGCTGTAGCTTCATATTTACAAGAAGAAGAAGAAGAAGGAAGCGACATGTCTGCACCTCAGAGGAATGCTTGCTGCATTGTACCCGTCTTGTTGGAGAGGAAAGTTATGGAAAATGTTGCTATGTCAGTCAATAAAACTCCTCAGTTGAGTTTTAAGGAATGTTGCTCTCCGGTCCTGCTGTGCTTGGCTCCACTACACAGCATAGAAAAAGTATGGAAAAAGAAACGGCATATTAAAGAGTCAGATGATGAATGCAAGGTCTTTATATATATTTCTTCAGCATAATTGCAACAACACATTCATAAAGCACTGCAGTACAAAGTAGAACAAAACAGACACTTGATGTTGCTGTATGAAGTGATGTGTGGCAAGTGGTTTCCCTTTTGATAATGGGTGCCTTCATTACTCCGTCAGATTAGTGCACCATGTTGAGTATAGAGACATTTCAAAGCTTCAGCAAACTTAAAAAAAGAGAACAGACAAATAAATACTGTACAACACCATGTAATACTAGATTCAGAAATCACAACAAGATCATGCTTTCCTCAACAGAACACTTGATATATGCACTTTCATAAAACAATGCAGCATTTCTGGCGCGTTTCCCTTCACAATAACACTATCATCAACAAATGGCCAATATGAGTAGTGATTTTGATATATCTTTCGTCTATATATCTTAAATAAAGTGCCTTCCTTTATAATGATCGGTGATTCCAAAATGTGAATGCGTGTTGGCATATTCACATGTGGAGGCAGAATTCCTGAAAAAAAGGTTTGGAGTGAACGTCCATAGAATAAGACTGGATAGAAAGTGCAGTTCCTGGAATTTGAGGGTATTTAAAGTATGTCATTCTATTTATGCTATTCTAATTATGGTTCAACATATTTGTCCAATCCTTTGCACTTTATCTTATGAGGTATTTGCTAATGGTGACTACTTCCATGTTGCCTTAAGTGACCTCAAGGTTTATTTGCGTAGGACTGTTCTTTCTATCCAATCACATCATGTTTATCAACCCAAAGACAATAAGCCAACAGTTTAAGTACCAATGGCATCTTTCTACCACACACACACACACACTGCATCAACTCTTCAGTTATAAGGGTTCCAACTGCTTTTTGAAACTGCACATAGAGCATCACCTGCTCATCAATTACAATCAGGATAAGACATCCGATACGCTTCTACTAGCCTTCATCACAATACACTTTGTACTGGTTCCAATAGTGCTTGGACGTCGAGGTAAATTAACAAATGAGTTTATTGTGGTCAGTTAGTCCCCCTGAGAACATTGTAGAGATCTATGAGCACAATCCACTCACTGCAGAAAGGACGTTTTCCTACATTTGCACCGTAGAGATTTGGGAGCTGGATTTACACGAGCACCCATCGTCTGATTTTTAACTCTTTGGCACCCAGATCATATCTCTTCCCGTTTGTCAAAATGTGAGGAAACATATGAAATCAATCTGTGTGACAAAACATTTCCAATCAAATGTGCCGTTCCAGTACCATTAATGCTAATAGAATATTCTCATAATTCTCAGCAGACAGCACAATGTGTCAAATCCTTTTAGCTTACCTCTCTGGTTGAGATCCTAAATTCTTCTAACATTACTAAGTTTAGTGTCCCAAAACAATGTGGCATCTTTTGGGTTCCCGATGTCCTGTCGTATTGTTCCTCTAATGCCTTTGTAAAACCTGAAGGAGTTTATATTGTAGCAGCATAGTTATTATATATTCTTCTGTTGGACTCTTTCCATGCATGTGTTTGCTTCATCAATATACCCAGCCCACATTTATACATTTACTAATGTAAAACCTACAAGAAGCATGATCTGGATGTTTACCATATGTTGCTATTGTCAATCACAAGAGCTCCAGGACATCATCAAAAAGCCAGTATGTAGACATCATGCTCACACGCACCCAGGAGAGAGTAAATATAAAGAGAGACCAGATGTAAAACAGGTCGGCAAGCGATGGGAGAACACTGCTTTTTTTTCCCCATTCTCGTAATTCAGTTCCGTTGAGCCGGATATCAGGACGCTGCTAAATCCTAACTTGAGACAGCCACACTTTACAGTCATACCTAAACCCCACAAATACCCCAACCACAAATGTGTCCTCTGCGTCAGTGATGGGTGAATGCATGATGCACAGCATGGTTCAGAGGGAACATTTCATGACTTTTAGAAAAGACAGTCTCCTCTTCAAAATTAGGACTGGGCCCTGTGACTCTGAGTGAAGTGGTCGTTTTGGCTGTGGCCCCTCAGTACTCCCGGGCCTCCTCCAGTTCATTCATGAACACGTCTTCATAGGGGTTTTCCGGGCAGCTCAATCCATTATTCGGCGGCCGCACGGCATGGAAGCGACTCCAGTCTCCCTTGCAGAGAATCCAAGGCAGCACATCGACTTTAAAGTGCAGCTCAGGCGAGACCTCCGTGCTGATCAGGTTTGGCGTTCCTGCGCTTTTCCCGCGCGTGATCAGCCGACCACGATCGCCATAACAACAGTGCTGCGCTGCGGGAGTAGACAAGTCGCTGGAGAGGGCCGAGCGGATGCAGCTCCGCGCCGACGGCTTGTAGATGTCCAGGCGCTCCTTGGGGCCGCTGGCGTCGCGCCATCGGAACGGTCGGCCGTGATTGTCATCGTAGACACTGACTACAGTGTACGCCACTTTGGAGGGGTAGGAGCAGGGGCAGCTGGGCAGCTCAGACAACACCTGGTGGAGGTACTTCTGGAGGAACTCGCTCTTACAGTTCAGCCACTTCTCACAGCTGTCCACATCTATTGGAAAGAGGACCGCAATAATACATGAGATCAGCTTTTCTGCTGTTGCGTCTCTCAAAACAGAATATAGATCTAAGCTCAACATTGAGCATGAATTGAGAGCCGTATCAAATCTACCACCCCGTTTATAAAGATGTGTAGAGGAAAGCTGCTCACTGCAGCCACTAATACGGATACAACCTGATGCTCACACATCTGCACTCATTCTGTTTTGCACAGGTTGAACGTTATTGTCATTATCTTGAAAATATATTCATGCAAAACAGGTTATTTGGAGCCAAAATAAGTATTTTTTTTGCCAAATATTAGTAATTTTTGGGACAGATCAAACTTTATTTGCCAGATGGAGCAATCTGGTTTACTTGAAAGGGATTTACATTTTCTTTATTGTATTATTTAAAAAATTATCACAAAAAGTTGGACACAATTTTGTTGGGGCGGTGGGGCGCGGACATTGTCCTTCCTCCAAAGTAGAGGACAGAAAAAGTTTGAGAACCACTGAGCTAATGAAAGATGTTATGGAGCACTTCCTCACCTGTACCAAATGGCTCGGTGCCGTTCTCCATCTCAAAGGGGAAAGGCTCTACCACAGTGTTGTCGTCGCCTACAAAGAGAGAGCTGTAGATTAAAACAACAGCTGGGAAGGTAGACCATAACCTAAATACTCTGGCTTTGGTTTATCATCGTTCTCTCTTGAAGGGACACATGATCTCACCAGGACAAGGCTCCAGGTCGCACCTCGAGGCCTCCGTCAGCGTGCAGGAGTAGCCACAGGATTTAGTCCTCTTCTTCTCCCCGTTTCCACATGTCGCTGAACAGGGAGACCAGGGAGTCCACTCATCCGTCTCCTTCTCTGTGGAGAGGAAACAACGTGCAGACGGTCAGTGCCACCAACTCAGACCTACCTCGAAACCTATGAAAACTCATCGGATTCTGTTAAGCGCAAACATTTACAAATGAGAGAAATACAAAATAAAAGCATGGAATTCAAATTAGAGTTACAGGAGCTCTGCATCCTGCTTCCTGGAACAGATTATAATTCATAGATGCACTGTATTTAATAAACTACGTCAAAGGTTTATTGACGTTAGGAAAAAACCCACAAACAACAAAACACCGGTCAGTTTTGTGCTAAAGAAACCTCAGCATGGACTTCAACAGTCTTATCCAGGACTGGACTTTCTCATTCCATATACATGACAATGTCCAACCTTTCCCATGCAAACCCATATTCTTTTTAAGAAGGCCTCGGTCAAATTAGAGAGAGAAGCTGTGCTGTGGCTGTCCGCCTCCGCACCATGTTTCCTTGTGGTGTTAATAACACTGAAAACAAGTCATTCTTGATTAAAGGCGAGAGGTGGGTGCAGAAATACCAGCTTGGGTGTAGCGAGCACCCAATTTGACTTTGAGGGCGCTGCCAACTCGCCATGTGGCCAAACGGGAAGGAGGTCTCAGGAGAGTCTTAATTACAGAAGAAGCCAAGGCAGACATCCTTGAGTTATGTTCACGGAGTCTTTAGATGTGACCACTTAATAAGCATTGTTGCCTTTTGCTGGCTCGACTAACAGTTAAAATAAATATATATATATATATATATATATATATATATATATATATATATATATATATATATATATATATATGATGGAGAAGGGAAAGCTTGAAGAGTAAAAAGAGCCACCTGCTCCCACATTTTGAGGTTACAACACAACGGTAGAAGTTTGAAAACAAATAGACCAATCATACACAGATTTGTATTTTTGTGACAGATCTGTGGCGAGCCATGACTGCGCTCTGATTGGACACACTACTTGCCTTTTTCATTCACCGTCTACACCTTTCTCGCTAATTATTTACCATCTTTACCAATAAATACGCGGCCTGTGCAGGCCGAGACACAACATGTTTTCCAACCAGAGGAAGGCGGAAAAAGAGCTGTAAAAGTTATGCAGAGCCCTGAAAGCCCCCCGAAATTCTTGATCTGGCTCTAAAGGCTGAGCCGCAGAAGGCAGTGAGTGCCGCCAGAGTCTGGGCTGGAGGGGAGGGGGCAAGGGGTCCCGGGGGAAGGATGAAAAGGGCCGGCCCGAATGGCCCCTGTCATTCTGTGTTCCAAATCTGCCCTCTAATTGTCCACAGGCAGAGGACCGTTTTGTCCCAGGGAACAGTGGCGGCCTCACGCTGCCATTAGCGAGCGCATCGGACCCATCTTCAAAAGGCGGGCCTCTGCGACCAGCACGACCAGTGTCGACTTCAAAGCGGGCATTACCCACAATGCCCTGATGGTCGAATGCTCACGCTGCCTCGCACGCTGGCATCGGTTGGCTCTCTGATTGTGAAGACGGTCATCACGCCGCCCTCTGTCTCTCCTTCCAGACATTTCCATTATCTCTTTTTTCACATGATAAATTCAGTAACTGCGTTTCCATATTTTCCCTTTTTGCATTCCCTTTATTTGGTAAAACTCACAGGATACATTTTGGTCGTTTTCTAAAAGCCATAATCATTGTGATGAAGTCATATCTAAAAGAGCCGTGCGGCGGTACTAGCAGACCAGTGTAGCACTTGGCAAACTTACCATAGTAGCTCTGTATTGGATCCCAGCCTTCGTTCCAACGTGTATCCCAGTCTTCGCCCACTCCGCTGGGTAAGGGTTCTTCGCTGCCGTCCAGGGAGTAATCCTCCTCCTCCTCCTCCTCTTCCTCGCCAGTTTCCCCCACGCCTGACCGGCTGTTGCTGTCCTCGGCGGAGTCGCTGTCGGTGTAACTCCAGAAAAGTGGCCAGAAAAGCTTCTTGCCTCCGATCCAATCCACTGTGGAAGAGGGTGAGGAGGAGGAAGGTAGCCAGTCCTTTTCCTTGGCGAGGTCCATCTCCACCTCCATCTGAGGGTCGTCCACCACCTCAATGGTTACCTGTGCAGAAATAGAAAAGGGACTCAGTCTGAATATGTGGCTGCTGCTGTGACTGCATGGCACGACCATACTTTATGGTTAGGGCTTAAAAAGGTCTACCAACTCTCTGCTACTAGTCTGAACTATTAAACCAAGACCACACATCTAAGCGTGACTGTCGAACTTAGAAATGACTTATGAACCGGGAGGAGAAGACAATGACACAACACACCATTGAACTGTCCAGTATTGCGGCATTGGCTCTGATTTTGCTGCCAATACTTTGGAGTTACAAGCTCTTCTCAAGAAAACTCTAATCGGCTGAGGAGTTTTTTAGCAAGTGAACCCGCTGATCCAAGCCAGCCAGCCAGACGTGAGCATGAGTATTCAGCCAAGCAAGCGATGCTCTCAGGGAGAGAATATGAGCATTTATTCTGGAGAACTACCTCTCATTAGCTCAAGATGACTCATCCTCCATGCTACAGTACTTCAGCTGATGTGAAGACCATGCAACTACAGGGGAAATCTTTTTGGAAAGATGGATGAGGATTGGAAATGCTTTCATTTGTCTGAATATATCTTTTAGTCAGAGTTTGCTACGTCATCGGTTCCGTCCTGGACGTGGACATCATTATGTCCCTCCAACACATCCTGGTTACGCGGACCAGAGATGGAGAGGATAACTGCCCTGAGGTAAGTGGAACAGAACATCCTTTTGAACGTTTTGGGTCGATTTAGAAGACGATGAGGACTTAATGGATCTCAGAGCCTGTTTAATATATACGGCTATCTGAGAGACTCACCTGTATGTTGGGGTTCTGTGAGTTGATGTCAGCATTGGCCAGGTCTGGAAAGTTCTTGAGGTCCAGGATGAAGGGTTTGGTCTCCTCCTCAGGCTCAGGCTGTGGAAGAACCCCAACGGAGCGGTGCTGGGGGTGGGACCACCTCCTCTGGGGGCCGTGGGGCTCAGACGGGAGACTCTGGACTTGGTTCTGCTGCTCCAAAGCCTCGGGCCCATATTGGACCCCACCGCTGTGCATCAGGTGGCCATGAGCCTGAAACAATAACATAGTGGAATAATTAAAGAGACTAAATGGATGGCCAGAAGATGTACCGTGTGCAGACATCACCGTAAACGAATCACAGGGTTAATGAAGCTAGAATTTATGGTGACTCATTGATGAAAAAACAATTAGTGCTCCGCTCCGTCTCCAGGAAGAAACCTTGAAACCATCTACCACGTTATAGCGTGGTCAGCAATTCCACAGAGCCCCCGAGGCATCCAACTAACCAGCAGCCTTCGTTCATTGCATTCTTTTCTTTTTTTTCCCACAACAGTCATGGCATCCAGGCTGTGGACAAAGGGGGGCCTGTGCCAGAGGGATCCTCTTTTAGCTTTAATGAGAGGGCCTGGGAGGCGTGGGACCCCTGGGCTGGTGCGAGCGCGTCTGAACCTGCTGCGCTGCCGCCACTTCATCCGACCTTCCAGGTTTTCCAGCTACTGAGCCCAGCAGGAAGAAATGTTGATCTCTGAGATGTATGGTGATTAATGGTGACATTATAACAGTGGGGAGTTGTAGATGTGTGTACTGTGTCAGGAATATAGTCGCTGAAAGGTGGATGTGTGCGTTTCATGGCTTATAGGACCATATCTCTTCATACCTGACACTGGTAAAGTAACTAAAGTCACTCACGTCTATATCCTCGAAAGGCTAAATTGGCTCAAACATATGATTGGACTGGACCTTGAGTTCAGACATGAGCCGGGTTGTGGTCTGCTCAGAACAAACCAGTTGCAGTTGGAGGCCTAAAGAGGAGAAGAATTGTCTGAATCAATGACCCAACGGTGGATGATTTAAAGTTATGGCCTCGAGAACAGGGCGTACTTTTCACTGACGGCCTGTGAATTGTCCCATAAAGAAGTTATGTGGTCGGTCAAATTCCAGCATGTGAACACATAATGCCTGTTTAGAGAAGCGGCCTGTCAAGCATGATAAATGATGGATGAAGAGAAGTTGGCCCCCTCCCCAGATATCTGCAAACTGGTGATGACAAGTAGCATGTTCAGCCTTTGTCTCATTTTATCCCCTGGATACGTTTCAGCACTGGATCTAATGTTGGAAGACCCGCTACTCGATTAAGAAAAAGAATCGCCAACTATTGTGACAATCGATTCGTCCATTTTACAAGCAAACGTGACAAAGAAAATCTAGATGAAGCTACTAATTGTGAAAATGTGTTGTTTCTCTGATCAATATCATCGTAAAAGGAGGATATTTGGGTATTGTTCAGACAAAAGACATTTGAAGACATCACCTTGGATGTTATATTATTGCCTGACATTTTATGCAGTAGATCTTTGTGCATTTCTATAAAACAAATATTCCTTCTTCTAAGAATGCAAACAATAAAAATCTTACACCTAATGTCTGGTGACTCACACCTCATTGGAGAAGTCCTCCTGCATGATGCTCCTTCTGCCCGTGTTACTGGCCTGTTGTGAGCAGCACGAGTGCATCGCAGTCCTATCTGACCAGCAGTGACTGCGTTCACGTTACACACCAACATGCACACAAACAGAGGGTCCAGAGTCACGAGAGAGGCCACATACTTTCACACCCTCCTCATCGCCTCTTGTTACACATCTGGATCCTGTATTCTTTCGCCCTGTATATCACTCTCCTCCTCCCCCTCGTTCTCTCTGATCCTGCTCTCCTCTCTTCTGATCAAAGGCCTGATGGCTGATGGCATGCAGTGTGTGTAACAGTGAGGCTATCTGGATGCAGTGGGGGACCTCGGTCTGGTCTGGTAGGCTTCTCTCCGACACACACATTAAATCCAGCCCTTTGGCGGTGCATCGCGTCCTCCTCTTACCAAACTGAAAAGACTGGGTCCATTTTGAGCGGCTGTCATATCTACCGCTCACGGTGACACGCATTCAGGTCAGGGAGACCGGATGGGGGGCAGCGGGGATGGAATCCGGTTGGGGTTGGGGGGGCAGGCTGGGAAGGCAGGCAGGCGGTGTGGCAGCCCTGATTTATGTGCCCGCAGATATCAAAGGCCTCGGCACTTGGCCGTTTCCAAACCATTACACAAGAACAATAAACTATGGCCGCTCTTTGATCGCCATCTTTAGAAAATGGAAACGGGACAACAAATGCATGCCTGGTGGAATCAGGCTTCGGTTGTGGAGGTCGGGGTGGAAAGTGGGGGTACAAAACAGTCGGGGCAAACCGGTCTAGATATTTAGAAAAAGAGGCCACTTCAACACAAACTCCTCCTCTTCTCCGCTGAGGGATGGGGGTAAAACCCAAAACAGGAAATTCCACATTAACACAAAAAAAGAGCCAATGTAAACAATCAGATGAATGACACTTGACCCGAGCGCCAGTGTGAGAGACGACGAGGGCTCGCCTTGTTCTGGTCACATAAGCCTCTCGTTACCGGGCCCCCGCTTTACTGAACTAATCTCTCCTCTCCATCCGCCGCGTACAGCAGGTCACCGGCGAGGGCACGGAGTCACCAACTGCAGCCTTTTGGTGAATGAAATGAACGCCACAGTGAGAGTCTTTCGTCTCCTCACTAATCGGTTCCTCCTCCTCCTCCGGTTCTGCTTTGACATCAATCAGATGATGAGAGGGTCCCAATAGGGAATCTATGCGAGGCCACACAAGAAGCAGTGTTCAAAGGCAAAAACTGAACCCTGACCCAAACACACACACACTAAAAGGCTTTGATATCCAAATGTGTCCGTGCGCAACATAAACATTCCCAGAGACACACCTCACACTGCCCAGTATGCCCAGTGCTGGGAGACCGTACTCTACTGGGGAGGAGACCTTCCAGATCAGGATAGCAGCTTCACTTCTTTTCTATGACAGTCAACATTTTATATAAAAAAAGACCAGCAAATGAACATAGAATGTGTTGGATTACTAACTCATAATATTTTTTAAAAAAGGCACCTGATTCGAGTACCCCACACGTATTAATGGCACATTTAATATTAGTATGGCAATTATTTTGTTTCAATCAATTTTCTCAAAAGAAAAATCTGTCAACATAAATGAAGGTATGATATTAAGCAATAAAGCGGACCACAAAATGTGAGTTTTCCAAACCCATTTTACAAGTTAGCAAAGATACTCCACCAAGCTAACTTGAGCTAAGTAATGGAGACAAAAAAGAAGCTTTTCCTTGTGATTTTAAGACTTTTTTTTTTAAACTTGTTGCTGCAACTTGCTAAAGTTGAAAAAAAAAAAAGAAGTCAAAGAAAGCCAACATCAAAGTGTGAGGACGCGTACCTTGTGGGCGACCTTCTTGTGCCGGGTGGGAAACCCCGTGCCCGAGCCCACGAGGAGCACCGACACCAGCAGGAGCAGCGCGGGGAATCTGCTCGCGACCTCTTGACACATGTTCTCTGCCGCGAAGCTTCCCGAGAAGATGCGTAAAGTTTCGGAGGAGGCTTCCTCTCCAACTCTTCTCCCTGAAGCAGCGCCCTGGGGTGGGGAGGAGGGTGAGGGGGGCAGCGCGTCCTGCTGCTCGTCCGGCTGTCACAGCGTGGACTCCCGGGGACAGAGGAGGAACTTTGCGGCGTCGTCGGTCTCGAAGTGTCGCACTTTATGAAGATGCGCAGCCAGAGGAAGCCCGCGCGCTCTCCATGTCTGGTGCCCGCGCCTCCGCAGCTATACCGTCAGTCCGTGTGGCGGCTCGAGCTCCTCGCTTCTCTTCCCCATAAACACACAGTTGGAAGAGCTTTAAGCACCAGAAAGACGTGAAATGCCCCACGCAGAATCCCTCCGTCCGCACCGCCGCTCGCGTATTCAGCGACTCAAACGGTGAGTCACGCCGTCGTGGGTGGCTGTTCTCTTCCAATACATTGACATCTGGAGTTCATAGTATGCTGTGCGTTGTTGCTATCTGTCTGATGCGTTAATCCATTATGCAGCTGAAGTTCATCCACGAGTTCGAGAGGATGCGCGCGTGTGTGTGTGTGTGTGTGTGTACCGCCCAGCCAACCGGTCTCGGTAAACTCGCCTTTTACGCACGCACCCAGAAGGTTGATGCTGAAGGAGGTGGGGGTGGGAAGCTTCTTATTGCTCACAGCTGTGTGTGTGTGTGTGTGTGTGTGTGTGTGTGTGTGTGTGTGTGTGTGTGTGTGTGTGTGTGTGTGTGTGTGTGTGTGTGTGTGTGTGTTACACGGTTTAGTTCACACAGACCCTCAGGAGGCTACCAGCAGGACATGTACTCTCTCTTCTGAATTGCACATTTTAAAGTGAGTGAAAAACTCAGCCGCTGCCGTGAGAAACTTTCTCACTCGTTCCTACAACTTGTTCTTTTTTTAGGCTTGTTTTGCCATTTTCTAAACTCTGGAAACAAGTCATTATCTCATCCCACTGGCAGAGGATTTCATTAAAATACCATGTGAAGACGGGAGTAAATGACTGGCTCGTGTGGAATGCTGGGTAACGGCAGGCCCAGTGACTCGAGTCCAAAGGCTTTCAGACATGTTCGTCATGAGCTTTTAAGTTGTGACTAGTCTGTGTGTGTGTGTGTGCGTGTGTGTGTGCCTTCTGTAAAATAAACACAAACCCATTCCAGATACTTGATACAAAGAAAGTGATTTTAATCTTTGCAGCACGGTCAACAAACTCCAAGTGGTTTATCTTCAACCCAAATACCAACCCAAGGGCAAAAGCAGCTGATAAGCACGGTGTGGTCACTGCAGGTCAGTTTCAGGTGTTTGTGGTCGGCAGGCTGTGATCCATCAAAGAGCTCCAAGCAACTCAAACACGTTGAGGTCTCTTCACTTTCACTTCAAAGAGGGAACGCTGCCGTCTGCTTGCCTCCATGGGCAGAAACCAGGACCATAATCATCTGTTCCACCTTTTACTTTAAGTGCATTGAAAGCCAACGCGTCACAGAGTTGTTATTCGTCATTTTCGTTGAAGAAAAACAACAATATTGGAATGACTCGCTCAAAGACAACAATGCAGTTCATATGAAATGATGTGTTGTTAAAATGCAAAAGAAAACAAACAAAAGCTTCTCTAAACTTGAGTGGAATCACTGATGAACATTTATAGGACTGGTCACATTGCGGAACATAAAACACACGGAGGAACAGAATATTTAACATGGACATGTCAGAAATGTTTGGGGTGACCTCACACTGAAAAGACAAAAATAGCAAAACAAAACACTGAAAGCAGGTTGATATGGAACGTCAGTCCAGAAGAAGAGCTCCAAAGACCACAAATCATTAGAATAAAACAACGACATTTGAAGCATACCCATACAAATCTTGCGAATACTACGTCATCTGTGCATGGACAATGCCCGTCAGTAGCGCCGGCACTGAAGTGAAGACGTGTGGATAGTCAGTGAAAACACACGGGGACACATTTGGAGCTGCCTTTCAGATTAAAATAATAATAATAATAATAATAATAATAATAAGAGGAATGATGATAAAGGCATTGTGAATAAATAAAGCCGTCTGTAACTCAGATGCGCGTGCAGCCCATCGTCATACATACAGATCCACGTTACAGCGCCATCGTGCCGTCGACACTGGAACCGTGGCGACGGTTAAGCAGGAAGGACTGCGCAAAACAACAAGTCACACATGTAGCTCATTAGCTCATTAGCTCATAGAAATGTTAAAGACACTGGGCTCAAGTTTTTGAGTGCAGGTGTAAACAGTAATAAGGCTGAAAAATATCTCTAGAAAATAAGCAATACAAATATTCCTTAGTCTTGCTCCCTGGGATTCTTTCTCTGTTAAATGTTTTCGTTAGGAACATCGGTTTGTATTTAAGAGAAACGGTAGAAAACATATCTATACATATACATCCTTTGGTAGGCGAAAGAACCCAGTATCCTCTACTCCATTCAAGTAAAAGTGATTAGAAAAAAGCCATCAGATAAATACTATGAGTACATACGCTAATGTTGCTCCTGTGAAATAATGTCTCGACTTGAGGTTTGGGACGCTAGCCTATAGCAGCAATGCCAACTTTGGGATAAATAATATTTACATATATCATTTTTTCATGTGTTCATCATAGCCACCGCTATGATCGGGTTTCTTATTTTCTTTTTTCCAAGTGCAAGAGTAGGAGCTCATGGCAAAACATGGTCGACTTCACTCTAGGTTGTGTGAACTACAAAGAGACTCCACGTTGTTGTTGTTATTGCACAAATAAGATACACATTCCATGTGCACACAGGAATAGGGCTTGGTGTGGGACAGGTGCAGTCCCAATACGTTAGGACAAACTGAAGTGGCGTTGCACACAGGCTGGTGCGCAGGTTTCATAAAGGGAAGCCTTTGCTTCTGGAGAGTCCACGGAGACCAAGAAAGACACCAGACAAGAACGCGGGAGGCGGGGATGGAGGCGCTGCTCAGTCTTGAAGCAGGCTCTCCTCGGACATCCACCCAAGCGAGGGGAGAGGCTGTTCCCGTCTGGAGTATTTCAGCTGCAGCACGTCGCCCACTTCGTCTGTGGCCGCCAGCGCCTGGCAAGAGAACGGGAAGGCCATTAGTCTCAATCCCAAAAGTGTTTATGCCAATCAAATCAAACATCACGTAGCGTGACAACTTGAAACCGTTGCATTTGCAGGTGCTAAATTAAGTGGCGAGCCTTAACTACGCTGGAAAGCCAAACAACTGAACAGGAACTCCTCCACGCCGTTCCACCAGAGCTTGTATCAGCATTGCAACACTGCAGGCCACCTGGAAACAATTTACCTTCCTCCTGACCTTTCTTCTGATTCCACGCTTTGAGGAATAGCGAGAGCTGGCTGTTCCCGAGACGGAGAAAAGCGGCTCCTCAAAGTGCTCTACAAAGGCAGGCTGATGCCCTTTAAATGGACTATTACACGCGGTGTTGACACGCTCCTCAGCAAGATGAATGAAGCGTCTTTGGAGAGACAGAGCAGCTCAAATGAAAGTCTCCGTCTGAGCCGCGCTGTAATTCTTAGAGGCAGCTTGGCCTTGCTAGGTCTTTTATAATAAAGGACACATTGGGAGCGTCAGGATTCAACAGGCGCACTCACACTTTGCACATGTGGACAGACAGACAGACGTGTATGTAGAACAGTGGCAGTCAGCAGTCAGGTAGGTAGATCCAAGTCAATCACACATGTCAGATGTCTTACGCTTCATATCTCAAATGATAAAACAAGACCAAATGGCAGCATTCAAGAAAGTAGTTTTCCTCATCTTCCCATTAAAGGTGATCATCTTCCATATACGAGACGACAGGGGAGCTAATGCAAACATCCGTAGAGACATTTTTCCAGTTTGTGCCGACGTGCTAACGACCATTTCGAATGATTTTTATGCTGCTTTTTAAGTTGTTTTGCTCCAACTGCAAGCGGAACACTTTAAGGAACCCACTGATTAATATGTCGCCGAGTGGTTGGGCATAAAACTGTCTTTAATATAAACACAGCTAGTCCTCCATGTTGTGTTTCGGACGGGTCATCCAGACTTACGGTGTCGAGCATCTCTCTGGTGTGAGCCGCCGACACGCAGAAGCGCGCCCTGGACTCGATGATGGGCGTCGCTGGGAAGCCGACGACCACCGTGCCGATGTTCCTCTTCAACATCTCCCGGCCAAATGCCCTTAAAAAGCAACGGCAACGTTAGCCACAGCCAACCCTAACTGATGATGTGAGCTCTTCACCACCTCTCTTTAAATGTGTGAAACTGAAATCATAAACATGTTCCACACACTAATTATCCTTGATGTTTAAAGCAGTGGAAATATATTAAATAATAGTGAATGCGGGAGAGTTTCATACCCAATTTTGGCAGGCATGTAGAGCATCATGGGTACTACAGGAGAGTCGTCGTTGCCGTAGATGATGAAGCCCTTTTCACGGAGTTTCCTGCGGAAGTAGGTGGTGTTCTCTGAGAGCTGTCTGAGGCGGTCAGCACCTGCACAGGAGCGAGGAAGAGGAGGATATTCAACCAGGTGGACAGACGCCTCGTCACGCTCGTTTAAAGTGGAATTGTATACATTACTTTGCTCTAGCTGCAGCGTAACACCATGAATGAAGCCGGCCCTTTTCTCATCCGTTGGACATATAATTTAAATAGTTGCAACCTTGTTAAGCAGTATCTACAAGTTTATCACTTAAGACTGACACACACACACGCACACACACACACACACACACACACACACACACACACACACACACACACACACACACACACACACACACACACACACACACGGGGTGAGCAGGTACAACAACACATTGTTTTTTGTTTTCGTAAGTGGAAGCCTCATAAAACCTTATATGAGCTCTTGTTCAGGGGCCTGGTAAAAGAAACAGCGTGTTCTTTTGCAGAGTAATCCATCACTGGTGATTTCAGCATTCTTCTCTATATTTAGCCTGCGTTTGAATTTAAGAACATGAATTAGGGCTGTTTCAGTTTTCAGTACAATATGAATTTTTCACATACCTTCATACCGGTCGCCGCTGTTTGGCAGCAACAGCAGTTAATGTTCACAGCTTGAAGCTGAAGGAGCAGCGGACCGAGCTACTTACGTCTCATGGTGACTCACTTGACTCATGGTTTGAAAGAAATGACATCGCCAAAATGCATGCTGGGTAAATGACACCGCCCACACAGGAAGACTCTTCTTGTGCAGGAAGAAGTCTCTTCTCGCGGCTGAGTAGGCGGGCTTTACCCAGCATGCATTTTGGCGATGTCATTTCTTTCAAACCATGAGTCAACTTCTATTCGTGAGACGTAAGTAGCTCAGACCGCTGTACATGCAGCTGTGACTGTAAACATTAAATGTTGCTGCCTGCCGAAAAATGACAATAGTCGTTACGGCTGCACATGCGCCACTAGTATGAAGGGATTCCCCTGGGTCCTAAATCCCTCCAGGTTTAGCTCCCTATGTACCAATCAAAACAGCTGCTCGCCAGTTGCAAGCGAGTGGTGAATAACGATGGCGGTCCTTTTCGGCGTCAATAAATTAATGTGTTCATTCGGAAAAAAATACTGTGATAAACCGTGAAACCGCCAGAATCTTACAAAATACCGTGATATGAATGTTTGGCCATACCGCCCAGCCCAAACATGAATATCATCTGACCGCACAAGTTAGTTTAATAAAACTGATGTAAAGTAGAGTCAAATGACTGAGCTCAGTCCTGCTCCAGTAACGAACACAAGAGGATGAGTGCATGTCATTCATCATGAACTACACGTATTTGCAGACCGTGCTACACCACTTGCCTTTGAAGACAACCAGGATACTATAAGTCAATATCAGGGGCCTGAAACTAAACAGGGGATCAATCCTCACGTGTCAGTCTGACGCACACAGACGGTTCACCCTCTGAAGTCTGAGTCCACGGCATCTTAACCAAACAAATAACCACACGGCACCTCGGCAAGGGCCAACAGCAACACACCCGGCCTGAGCCACTGGGCTTTAAAGCACCCTGAGACACAACAAAGCCAGACATTAGATTTATCCAGAGTTGTTTTCCCCAGTCAAGGACTCCAAAGCTGTTTCAGCACTACTTTCATATAGAAAGCGTCGCCCGTCCTGAACCCTTATGCATCATCTACATGTCTGATTGATGCGAGCTTCAAACCACAAATGTCCTTTCTGATGCAGGGCTAGCCGTCCCCAGCTACTTGGACGCAGGAACAAACTGTTAGCAGGCAGCGCAACCGTCTCTTTGACTTTGTGTCAGTGCCTAAATCTTCAAAGGCCTGCATTTCAAAGAGTGAGGGGTCTGCAACCAATCAGCCTGTTAGTCTCCTACAAGGAAGCTTGTCAGGCTACGTTGTAAGGTCAGCCAGTCCGGCCGTCTCTTCTCAGAAATGGTTTGGAGAGTTAAAGACAGTGTGGAAAAGTCACACTATAAAAGGTTGCTCCAGGTGGTTGGTCCTGTACCTAATGGTTGAATGACTGGGGAGCAAGGTAATCTGATCTTAAGTCAGTATTTTAAAGGGAGGCTGCATCAATCAAGCCTCGGAAAGAGTAAAGGGGAGCCGTTCCTGCTAAAGAAACACGACTTAGTGACCTGTTTGTGTGCGTAGGAGATGAGTCCAACCGGGTTGGACCGGCACAGACCTCTGGCCCTGAGCACCATGCTGCTTTGTACCCAGCAGGAAGGCAGAGAAGCACACGTAAAAACTCACATCTGAAAGCCATAAAAGGCAGAGGGTAGAAGAGTCAACATACCACCACATCAAGACCGTACAGCAGCCTGGGCTGAATGGGACATCAGCTTTATAAATGTGATGCATTCTGAAGGACAGACAAGAAGGAGGCTGCTGTCGGAGGACTACAGAGAGAACCTTAACCATGCGAAACCATGCTGAAGAGACACAATCACACTGTAGGATGGATGTATGTGTATGATTCACTGGGTCGTGAAAAAACAACTACAATTATTGAAAATAAACCTCATGTGATTCAGTTTTACAAAGAGAGAACTCACCAACAGCCAATCTAAATGTGACATTTACATCTCATCTAGAATGGGTTCACACAAGGCATAAAGCACACCTGTAGTTACTGGGAAATAACTGCTAGTTGGCTGTAGATCTTAGCATGAAGCTCCTGGCTGGGATGAACACTGGAGTAACCAGTCCTTTGTTACAGGGATGAATTTAGTCTGAAACTTAAGCTTATACTGACATCATTTGGTCATTGATGGAACTGTAACTGAAATGTCAGTTGCAGATAGCATGCTGTGCTAAGCCATCAAATCATATTGACAGTTCTACTAGCTGTGAGTCTTTCCCACCCAAAGGCTTCTGCATATCTTCTGCAAATGGCACCCAACGTACAACATGAAGTCCGCCCCTCTCTGTCTCTGGGACGGCTAGTGGTGAAGCAGCCTTTAGTGCACTCTCTTCCCATTACGCAGCGCTGCTGCCGATACAGAGCGTCTCATGTTCTGGCACCTACCCAGAGTGGTGCCGTCCTCTCCCATGATGCTCTTCATAGAGGTGATGATCTGCTGGGCCACTGGAGGGGAGATGGAGGTCGCGTACATGGCGCTGTGAGAGTGGCACCGCAGGTAGTCGACCAGGGCCTGACAGAGAAATGATATTCAAGTCACTTTTATTTAAGAACTACAATAGTTATCCATTTCATTTGAATGACAAGTGCAAAAGTGCAAGTATGTATGTATGTGTATATTAAGTGTGTGAGGTGTAATAAACAATAAGGTGCAAAAATGCAAGTTTCAATACGCTGTATCTGTACGCTGTATTTGTATATTGTTCTGAACCTAGACCTAGAAGCAGCCTTGTTTGCAGCTCTACTCTGACTGAAAGTGAAAGCTTACACTGAATTAATTCCATTCAGTAGAACAGGAAGCTACATTTCCCATTGCTGGTAAGTAATACCAAAACAATGACACGCTTGCTGAACCAGAAGTGTGAAGTTGCTGAAGTCCCTAAAGAGTACGAGTGTTCCCGCTACTTTAATCAGAACGTCCCGAACACTTTCGGCTTTCTACCCCCCTGTGTGGCCTCACAGCCTTAATGTTATCTGTGCAAGGGTTCCCCAACCTGTGTGCCTCCAATGTATCCTCCAGCAGCACCGAAGCTCTTGGTGAATGTTCCCATCATGATGTCGACATCTCTGGGATTCAGGCCGAAGTAGTCCACCACTCCTTTGCCGTTGGGCCCCAGAGCCCCGATGCTGTGGGCCTCGTCCAGGTACAGGTACGCCTTGTAGCGCTTCTTCAGAGCAACCACCTCTGGCAGGCGCACGATGGACCCCTCCATACTTCAGGACGAGAACATGACGACAGCGATAAACACATTCAGAGTGGTCCCACAATAGTAATGACATGCGTAGACTAATACATACACAGTGCATTTGAATGTTTTGAGCTTTCTCACTTCCTTGTCATTATTCTGCCTGAAGCTCCTGGATGTGTTGAAGCTTTTACTTTGAAAATCCCAGTGGAAATGAAACTTCATTAATGTTGCATTAAGCATGTTTCTCCGAGAACTCTATTGATCAACAGGATCGATTGGCTTTACAGTAAGTACACTGCAAAGAACAAGGAGCATGTTATGCTTAAAGGAGCGAGGACACACTTCCATATAGCCATTACTATCCATATGTAAACAAAGTGATCTTAGGGAGTGCTGCCATCAAGGTTAAAACACTGTGTGCACTATAAATAGTCATTTACACTTCGTCTAATCGCGAATGTCTTTGTCGTGTATGTTTTATACATTCAGCAGTGAAATAAATGCAGAGAATGTTCCGACATTGAATTGTAAGCTGAAGTATGACTTCACGTATCATAAGACGGGGATGTTCATATCACAAAAATAGCTTTTACAGCGGTGTCACACTGTGAAGTTATCCATTTACTAACACTGGTATTACAGCAAACACATGGAAGAACACAGTGAAATATATATATATATATATATATATATATATATATATATATATATATATATATCTCATTACATGTTAAGTAAATGGCAGTAATCAATGTGATGATGTCATGTGGTGAAATAACAGTAATAGCAGAAATAACACTTCGCTATGTTAACTTAATCATCTAGTCCAAGCAGCCATGTGTGTGTAGAAGTCCCCTGTGCCCTGTGTGTGTTATATTGTGTACCTGTATATTCCCTCCACCACAATGAGAATTTTCTTCCAGGGGCGGTGGGTCCTCGGCTGCCCGTGAGCGATAGCGTCTCTCAGCAGCTTCTCCAGGCTTTGCATGTCTACAATACAAAGAGAGAAGAGGTTGGTTGTCTAAGTATGTATTTGTTTGTAATATGAGAGCTTTGTTTAGCTCGTGGATGAGGGTCAATATTTTAATGACAGCAGCCCTTCCAAGCATTGAGAGCCTTTGCTTAGCAGTCAACCCGCCCGTTTCCTGTTGTTGTGTGAGCTTAGATAACAGTAAGTCAGCCCCACCACACAAATATATACGTTTTAAAAAAAATCACACCACACCTACCAATCTGCAAATGTGTGATTCAATTTAGCACATCACACCACAAGGTGGTAGTTAAGTAAATATAGAACTGTGGGAATAAAGTCAGAGTGCTGTAACTCACACCCATGTTAAATGTATTTGCTCTGCCGTTGGCTAAATCCTGTCTCATCGTGTTGAAAGAGCCGCTTCAACCCGGTGTTCTGTGTTACTGCAGACATTGGGTGTGCTCTAATGCACCATTCTATCCAGCTGTTGTTGCGCAATGTGCTCGTTATTAGAGGTCACCCACTGTTGTGTTTGAAGACCCGGATAGTGGCGCCAGACAAGCGGGCCCCCAGCACCAGAGAGGCGTGATTCAGCTCGTCGCTCAGAACAAGACAACCCTACGAACAAGAAGGAAAGACAATCTTTTTCAAATAACGTGGGTTCCATGAGCGGATGATCTCAGTGCATACATCAGGCTTTGCTTGCAGAATTGTAATACGCAGGATTTCACATGCTGGGAGGGTTTAGTGTTGAGCAATGTCTTCCTAGTCCAGACTCTACCTGCTGCCATGAATAGATGGACTGACATATAGTGCCCATGAAAGTAGGACAAGGTCATACACGGTTCTTTTTGTTTGGCAAACATTACTTATTCATCTTACTTATCTTTTTTTGGAATATTCTAAATGATGATCCCATTTAAAATTAAAGCCATACTATGATTCATCTCTATCTTTGTCCAAGCTTCTCATAGAGTGTGATATCCACATGCACTGGACATATTTAGTTCATGACATCATAAGCACAGCTGACACTTTATCCACGTCTCACATCCTTTCCTCTGGTCAATGAGTAAATGGGCTTGTTATGACATAAAGATGTGCGATATCAGTGCAGGTATAGTTAAGTATTCATGAACCTGGTGATATGGGCAGTAAAAGCTGCTAATTTAATAAATACCGGAGTATTGATAAGCTCCAATGTTTTGTTGGAGCTTATTTTACTGCTGCGGCATCGCCTCTGCTCTCTGTCACACACACACACACACACACACACACACACACACACACACACACAGTGACGACAACTACGGCAATTACACTCATTACTGTGAGTAAGAGCAATAAATAGCGTAACCTGTTCAACGAGCACGGTTTCAACCTGCTGTGTCTCAGCCTCTCGGCCACGCCTCTATGATAACACGAGCTCAGTGATAGCTCGCTAGGCTAAAAGAAACAAAATGTAGTCCATCTGTTAGCTGAGTGAGTTCCTGTAAACGTATCTGCTGGCGGAGACAAAGCAGGCCTGTGGCATCTGACCGAGGTTCATCAGCAAGACAGTATGAGACTCATACTTCTTCATTCACACATCTTACATTTGTTTAAGGAATATATATATATATATAGAGAGTTTATAGGGACTTTGCTGTTGTAAACACCATTCTTGCACAACATTTTGTTAAACTTAAAATATAAATAAATTCTGATCCTTTTCTTTATGTATTCTTTTTTTAATTTAAAAGCAAATATTTAGTAATGAAAAATAACCAAAAATAGTATAAATAAGGAACTGAACCTATAAGGAGTGTCAATAAGAGTAGATATAATAGCCATCCCTAGCAGTGACTCAAATACTTACTGTAAACTTCTCTCTCTCTCATTGTTCGTGTCTTTTTTTTTTTTTGCTCATGTGGTTGTCAGGAAATGTGTCTTGTGACTCACAAGTTACACACGCCTTTCAGTTCAGATATCTACTTCCTGTTGAGGCCAGATTGAGGGAAGAAGAGGACAAGTAAGGACGCAAGTATGTGTGATTTGTTGGAGTGAGAACAGCAGCGGCTGGGAAATGTTGAATATCAATCCCTGACCCCGCGCCCTCAAGATGTTTTAAACGCTTTGGCCGGACGCTGGTGTGTTTTGGAACAGTCTGAACTCTTCTAACTTGGATGTGCATGTGGAAATGTAGCCGTTTTCACATTACACAGGAAACTGTGGTTTTCCTGAACAGTTAACTGTTAAAGACACTTGCATAGCATTACAGTATGGATACAGGGGACAATGCACTTAAAAAAAAAATCACACAGAAAACGCAATTAGTAGAAAAACAAATCAAAGGAAGTGAATGACATACCTTCCCGGTGAGGGCAGGAATGTTCATGGAGTTGGTAGCAAAGCCCATGCCAAAAGTCATGGATGACTCAACACCCAGGAACCTGGCAACCAAGTGCTCCAGCTCCTCGTGAATGTCCAGGTTCCCTGCAAACAACGTCATCTCAGTTTAACTACACCGTCCCATCAGTGAACTGTCACTTTAAGTGGCGCTTTCCTTCCAATACCTGTGGAGCAAACAGTGGAGTCAGTCCACCGTTGGAGGTTTTTACCTCTAGTAGCGGAGCTGTTTTTCTCCTGCTTCGTTTATCTCGTGCACAAGGACACGCATGCATTGTGTCACTCAATTCTACTCAACAGAAACAAAAACTGCAAGCTAGGCTGTAAACAAAGCTGAATAAACCACAGTTGTTTTTCTTTTGCTTAAGACAACAAGAGGTCTCGTGTGCGACTCATACCGAGTAGCTGCCAACGTCAAAAGCAGGCAGCTAACTGTGCTGAACTGAACTGGACCGGAACTTTCACAATGCTTCACTACAATTCAAACTCAACCTCTCAGTCCTTCAAAACCATTCCAGCCTGCTGCCTCGGTTATACGCCAAGAGCGACGGACAAAAGAGAGAACAGCTGTTCACCAGCTGAGGCCCATTTGATCTTGAATTTACTCAATCTAGTGTTAAACGCACTCTTATGCGATGGCAAATCCAGAACGCTTCTACAAACAGATCGTCTTTTCTTTTGATGCTCACCCATCTCACAGCGGGAGCTTGCCACTCCAACGCCATACTTTTCCGTGACCTCCGTGGCAGCATCGGCACAAGCCCCGGTGTTCTCGGCAAAGCCCAGGTAATTGTACGAGCCCATGTTGATGACGTCCTTCACCACTCTGCCTGTGTGCCTGAGGGAGACGGTGAATTAGCGCCCCGACTCCAAATAGAAAGAATTATCTTCAAACGGTGTGCCTGCCTTCCCCTGGTTGCCCTGCGACCAGTTCCTGAACAATGTTATCCTTTATTATATAACTGGCAGCTACAATCGATGTCAATGAGATAAAAAGGGACATTTGACACGGTCTTCGCTGTGATCAAGGCAGTTTGCATATATATTACTTATTTTGCATCACAGAACTGTGGCACGAGACATTCACAATGTCCTTGAGGTAAAAACAGGAAATAAAATGAGTAATGAAGAATAAATTCAACTATGCCAATCATTTCAGTTTTGTGTTGCATTGATAGCAGACGGTGTCACGCTGCTACCTGTCATTAGTAGAGTGTGTTCAGGGCTGCTTTGGGTGAGTATAGTTCAGTATTTGTGTGTCAATCATTACAATACAATACAATATTCTATATAATATACAAAACAGAAAGACTGAAAAGGAATATATATATATATATATAAGCAAAAATGTTTATATAGACATATATTCCTATCCTAAATTATTATTATCAATTAAATCAGATAATTAATTAGAAATAAAGAAAACATAAAATAAATATATACACACATTTTTTAATATATATATATATATATATATATATATATATATATATATATATATATATATATATATATATTTTATTCACACTTGTAACCCTCAAAAATTGTTTTATAAATGATCCTTTTGAAAACCAAAAATGAGTTGACATACATCTAGTATCATGTGACACATACCAGAGCTTTCAACAGAACTATCTGAAGTCACACTTATTATGAAATAGGTCGTCAGTGACTTTAAGAGTAAATCAGTGAACTTCCTGTTGAGAATCCGCAGCACAGAAACACACCTCTGGGGAGTAATGACCGTCATGGAAACACCTTCTGAATCAACCACACACCCACACACACACACCCCCACCACACACACACATCCCCACACCCACACCCACACAATGCAGCAACATACTCAAAGGTCCAATTGAAGTCGTGAGAGACGTTCTCCACAATGTCCATCTTCGCACCAGGGACACTACAGATGGGTCGGTTCCAGTTGTCTCGAATTCTCATGTACAAGTTCCTGGTGTAAAAGTTCTCAAAGTCCTGATAGAGGGGAACAAAATCCTGCATGGGGACATAGGAAAGTGTGGGAGATTTCTTAGGAAAACGTACGAGTAGTTTCTCAAAGAAAGTCTTGGAAGTGATTCTGTGACTGAATTAACCTTGAATGGCTTCACGTTCAGTTAGTTAGTTAGTTACTTTACCCTCTGGTCCTCTTTCTCCCGAGCCACGTGGCACTTCTCGATGCTCCAGTGACGAAGGAAGTCTCGGAGGTAGCCAAAGACGGTGAGGATGCCATAGCCCATGTAGGTGAGCACGGCCACCAGCAGAGGAGTCTCCTCAAATGACTCCTCAAAGGGCTTCTTGTACAGGCTGGGGTTGGTTGTGACATTTTGGTTCTGAGGGACAAAAAAAGCCCAATAAATTGTGATAGAAAGCAGAGCGCACCAATCCAGAGCAAGCTGGGCACACACTGGACAACCACAGGGCTGATTTGTTCAAATTTGGTTTTTCATGGAAAGAGTTTGACACCTAATGAAGGCTACAATAAGCGTGTTAATTCATGGACTTAGTGTAAGTCGCTTTGGATAAAAGCGTCAGCTAAATGAAATGTAATGGAGACCTAACCATGCCCAGGTCCCCATGGACCAACAGCCCAGGGCTCTAATCCACTGGGTTTTATCAATAGCAATTTTGATTTAGGATTATGAGACCATATATAATGTGGCTACACACTGCAGGAGCTCCACAAAAACGTTTAAAAAGTACGAGCATAATTTGGAGCTAGACTGTGGACTGGCGGCCTACAAAACCAACGTTAAACAAAAGAGGGTGGTCACTCATTAAAGGCTCTTGCCCAGCAGCTTAGCAACCAGACCTCATGTGACCAGTCATGCTTCTCCAAGAAATACCTCTGAGCCAGGGAACGGGAGAGCACTGTGTGTGTGTGTGTGTGTGTGTGTGTGTGTGTGTGTGTGTGTGTGTGTGTGTGTGTGTGTGTGTGTGTGTGTTTGTTTAAAGCCAGTCAAACAGGTCCCTTTCTCTGGAGTTAAATACAAATCCTTGTATGAGCAGCAGACCAGAAGCCATGGTTTAAGAACTGTCAAACAGGGAACACATTCACATCTAGGTACATCGTTCAAACAGGCGGTTGCATGCTGATGCCAACCACTGCAGCTAAACACAGCTTGATTGACGTCATATTTGCTTCGTCTTTTATACCTGTGGACAAACAGGACTGAGAAGAGGCAGACCTGTGCTGCTTGTTTAAAACTGGACAGCAACTGTCTCCGTGAAGAAATCTGCTTTTTAAATAAGATTGCTCTGCAATTCAAGAGGTGATCTTAATCGTAGTGCAGGCAATAACACATGTTGTCTGTTTGTTTTTGTTTTTAATAAGTGAGTAATTCCTCTATAGAAAAGCAAATCGCATTTTTACAAAGCGATTATTGATACCACCATCCCCGCTGAAAGCTGTTAGTTTCATAAAAATCCTGCTTCTTCTAACCAGTTTCCTATTTTGTCAATATGGGAATTATGGCAAGCTCAACAAGGGGACACCACAGGAGGACATTTATTACCGGTCTGTGACTGAGACTCAGATATACTGGGAAATGATCTGTACACTATACTGGTTTAAATGAGCTAACAGAAAGAGAGCAGCTGATTCATGAAACACTGACTGTACATACACAAGAGACACACCCTTCTTACACACCTCGTTCCTCTTGTAAACATAGGTTTACAAGAGGAGTTCATAGGTGCATCCAACTCCAATTTCAGTTGCCTCATCAAGAACCAGCAGAGCTCATGTGACAGCCGTATGGCGTGATGTCACTTTGCCGATAGCAATCCTAAGCATTACAAACCTGCTTAAATGCAGCGCATAATCATTCGGGTTGGTCCAATCAAATCACACTGTTCAACATCATTAAAATAATGCACATACTGGCCTCGTTCATCTGAGAGGTATAAACATCACATGGTAAAACCGTTGCTTCTGGCAAGATGGATTATTAAATGCATAAGGGTGTAATTCGTTTGACAGCCAAAGCACCTGGACCTAATTTTTGTAAATCCACTTCATGTTGACAGTATTATGCTTTTGAAGTCTGGAATGTGATGTTCTCTCATGAGAGCGATGCATGTCTAGCACAGTACGTGTGCTTTTTAGATTTATCTTGTGCGTTGAACCTAAACAACTGAAAAAACAAGTGTGTGCCATATGTGTGTGTGTGTGTGTGTGTGTGTGTGTGTGTGTGTAGGTCACCTACACTACCACCACACACGCACACACACACACACACACACACACACACACACACACACACACACACACACACACACACACACACAGTGTTTTCAATCCAACGTAGGAGGGGCCACACCCTTCAGAGCTTGGAGACATTCCTCCACCCTGAAGTGTCATGTGAAGCAGGCCCTCTCTCCCAGGAGACACCACGGCAGGGCCCTGGTCCTCTTCAGTGTAAACAGAGACCGGGCTACACAACAGAGTGTAATGTTACACAAAAGTCCCCACTACAACCTCCCTGATCCGGTGGCCTGTACCGTTAAACAACAAGTTCCTAACACAAAACAAGTGCAGCGTCCATTACACACACTAGCATTACTGCTTGAAGCTCAATTTGTAAACAGGAAACAACCAAGAATGTTAATAATATGAACTTTTTAGATAATAAATGAGAGAAACGTTACGAAACCCAACCGCTAGCTAGCTTGAAATATGCCCACACACAGGCCGCTGTATAAACTACCAGCTAAAGGATGAGCTAACGCTACATTAGCTCATCGTACAGTTTACTTGTGGTGACGCTATGACGTCATGTGTAGCTCACACTGTACGTTTGCCCGCAAACACTACAGAACAAGTATATATATCTATGTCTATATCTATCTATATATATATATAGAGATATAGACATAGATATATATATATATATATAGATATATATACAGCCGCAATACAAACAGGAGCAACCAATAACAGGTGACTTAACGTGTTGTTCTTAATTCAAACTATGCTAGGACACAACAGCGTGTGTACGGTCCCCGTAGAGCCGATGGCGGTTGGGCCTTACCCGCTCCCGGGGGCGACGGTACTTCTGCGGCTGTTGGAACAGACAGTGGTTCTTCACGAAGCCATTTTTGGTGGCTTTTTTATCCTTTGAGTTCCGGTGACAGGCATCTCCGTTTTGCAGCTTGTTCGCGGAGCTTTCCGTCATCTTTGTCGGCCGTCTGCGTCTGAAAATGTCTAGATATGAAGTTTCCCAACTTGTGTAACGTTAATCGTGAAGTCATGTATGAGCTAGAGGAGAAGACAGATTGAACGCCCACTATGCGCTGTGACCGCACGAGCCCGCCGGAAATACACGCCCTCGAGCATTTTCATTGGCTGACGCTGTTTCTCCAGTACAAATATCGTCTATGTAAAGAAGATGCGTAACTCGTACCAAGGCTGTAGATAACATCACATCCTTTGTATTTGTGCTCTAGTGGGGAATTCAAAGGCTTTTCTCTTTACAAGTGTACGTGTTATAAACGCTGTGCAGTATTTATAAAACTCAATATGTTTACATGTGACTACCTTTATGTCAATTAACAAGTTCACACATTCATTTGGGGAATTAAGAAATTGCAGAAATAGGTATCTTATTTCCTGTATGCCTTGTGTGAAAAATAACCCAACAATTAACTGAATAATTAGATATGATCAATCTTAATAATAAGCACAAACAAAAGATTTGCCAAGGTTTTCTGTAATTGAGTGACAATGTGTGTGGCATGTTAATGTTGAACAGAGTGAGCGCTCTGTCCTACCTCTCACTCTTTGCTAGGCGTCGCCTCTCTTCAGGTGGGACGTCCTTAAACTGAAACCCCTTAAGCCCCGCCCATGGAAATAACCCATAATAACCTTTGCTTAGGCGTCAGCCCAGTCCCCTCGTCCAGTGACGCGACTGCTCACCTGGGCGTGGAGATGCAAAACACGGGTCAAGGCTGTCTCCAAGGTGATTCCCAAAGGAACAAAAAAAAGCAATGGAAGAATGATAAAGCCACACTGGCCACTTTTCACCATGTATGCAGGTGGTTAAAAGTCTACTTTGCATTAAAGGAACATCTTGTGTTTAGCTAATAATGGAGTGGATTATATGACTGTTATAACTGTCCATTAACATGCAACAAACATAACATGTTAAAGTGTTTGAACCCCGCCAGGCGATGTAAACAACACAATCCTCCATCTCACAGCTCATTAAAAGCCTTCATCTTTTTTTAAACCGGATAAATAATGGTTGCACACATAGCATGCACTGATTGCATTATGGTCTCTGCTTCTTTTTATTTCATGGTGTATAGAGGCAAAGGGCCGCGAGCAGCTCTGAGAGAACAAACAGCATGAGGAGTTTCCTGGAGTCACAGCCAGGGTTTTGTGGTGGAGGGACATCTTGTACATCCAGTCAGCAAGGCAGAGATCCTCCTCTAGCACTGGCCTGTCTGTCTGTCTGTCTGTCTGTCTGTCTGTCTGTCTGTCTGTCTGTCTGTCTGTCTGCCTGTCTGTCTGTCTTTACGTCTGTCTGTCTGTCTGTCTGTCTGTCTGTCTGTCTGTCTGTCTGTCTATCTATCTGTCTGTATATCTGCCTGTCTGTCTGTCTGCCTGTCTGTCTGTCTGTCTGTCTGTCTGTCTGTCTGTCTGACTGCCTGCCTGTCTGTCTGCCTGTCTGTCTGTCTGTGTTTACGTCTGTCTGACTGGCTGTCTGTCTGTGTTTACGTCTGTCTGACTGGCTGTCTGTCTTTGTTTACATCTGTCTGTCTTTCAGGCAGGAAGACAGACAGACACATAGATAGATAGATAATTAATACTTACAATATGCAATACTGCTGTACTATACTGAATATTGTTTTGCTATAGTACTACATTTCACTTCATAATCTATTACACTTATACACCATAATGTACCAGCTTTTACTATTGTATTTTACCAAATCATGTCATGCTGTTGAACCACCATTATGAGACTTTACTTTGAGGAGACGGCACTGTTAATCTGAGCTAAACACGTTAGTTAGAATAGTTGTACGGTTATAATCGCTGTCACTTTCAGAAAGGAGAAAAGAAACATAGAACAATATTTCAGTTTTTTCGCATCCAACATCAACATTCAGGAGGTTTAACCAGATTCAGTTTATGATTTTACTACCTTTTCTATTCTGTAGTATTGTAGTATTCCTTCTTTTCTTTGGCAGCTGGAGGGCTGCAAACGCCTTCATGAAGGCCTACCTGTAGACTTCTAGAGGCAGTTTAGGCCTGACAGCAGGATTTAGCTTTTCAGCTTGTGTGAGAGATGTATGCTTCATTTGTGGTAAGAATACAAATGAATTTGCTGAACACTGTTGTATACCCATCAGAGGTGTCAAGTAACCAAGTACAAATACTTCGTTACCTTACTTAAGTAGAAATGTTGGGTATCTATACTTTACTGGAGTATTTATTTTTCAGACGACTTTTTACTTCTACTCCTTACATTTTCACACAAATATCTGTACTTTCTACTCCCTACATTTTAAAAATAGCCTCGTTTCTATTTCATTTAGTAGTAACTAAATATGAGTTATTTTTTGCACAGATAGAATTTACACAAAACATTGTCTGATGGGGCAATCTGATTTACTTGAAAGTGATTGCAATTGTCTTTATTCTGTTGTTCATAAAAGCACAGATGAGTCACACAATTATGTTATTTACAGAAAAAGTTTGAGAACCACAGCTTTAAGTGTTTGTGTCGGAGTCGCCGCCTATTTTGCACTATTACAATACTTATAGGCAACTAGTTATCATGTCTTCCGCTCCATGAAACGCATGTTAATGCTCAGTAGTACACATATGGTACTTTAATGTATTTGCATTGTAATAAAATGTGATCATTTTAAATGGGCATATATGCAGCTGAAACGGGTAGCCTAGTGCATCCCACATTTTTCAACATAACCTTTTAAAACATTATAGTCATTATGGCCTTTATAAAAGTGATTGTTTTGGGGGAGGTGGGGTAGTGCACTATAGGCCCCTGAGACGCGGCTTAAGAGTTTGTCCTTAATGGAGAAAAAAAATTCCCCTTACATTACTTTTACTTTTATACTTTTAAGTAGTTTTGAAACCAGTACTTTTACACTTTTACTTAAGTAAAAAACTTGAGTTGATACTTCAACTTTTACAGAAGTATTTTTAAACCCTAGTATCTATACTTCTACTTGAGTAATGAATGTGAATACTTTTGACACCTCTGGTGTGTAGGAGGGTACACACTCTTGGACCCGGTGTGCTGTATTTTATCTTTTACATGCTCCGTACTGCAGGAAGAAGCATTGAGCATCCTCGTTTAATCTGAAATATACTTCCTTTCTCTTTGCACACAATTTAATCACATTGCCACCTTTTATTAAAAGGCTAACCTTACACCGAAAAAACGTTGAGTGACACCAAAAGCCAGACCAACCTTCTATTAATGATGAGTCATTCTAGTCAACATTTTACATTCATTTACTGATTTTATACCCCTTTGAGCATGTAAGAAACATGATGAATCAGTAGCTGTTTTGCCAGTGACTGACATGAGAAGAGTTGAACAAAACATCCAGCAGGTGGAAATTACGGAGCTTTTATTGCATAGTTTGGATTTGTTGAAGCGTGATATCTTATTGTGAAGGACAGATCTACGGTCCCGGGTGTGTTGACAGCATTGATGGTCACTTTAGTGACTCTGCTAAAAGTTAATATCCACAGACAGTGTTTACTACTACCACGTTTCCTCCCACAAGCCAAATACAATGCAACAGGTAATAGAATTGGACAAATTCCAAATTGTCACATATATGCAGTACTGCATAGAATACAGCATATATACCCCGTTAAAAACTCTTTCTTATTTTTTTTTTTATAGATAAAGTCTTTTCGCCCAAGCCGGATATCCGGTTACTCTTTTTTTTTTTTTTTTTTTTTTTTTTCAATTTCAACTGTGAATATAAAACGGCAAAATACATTGAAGTACATTTTATTGAATATTTATGAAATAACAATTTTTAAAGGATTTTTTAATGGATGCTCATTTTATATATATATATATATTTTTTTTTTTTTTACAATTTCAACTGTGAATAAAAAACAGCAAAATACATTGAAATACAGTCAAACCAACAAACCCTATTACAGTTAGTTTTTGCTATCCCAGCTGAGAGTGTTGTATGCCAGTGGTTCTCAACCTTTTTTCACTAATGTACCCCATGTGAAATACTTTTCAGCAAAGTACCCCCTGACCAGTGCAAAGCATTTTGGGTTGAAGAAAAGACGTAATACAGAGAGCGGTGCCATCAGTGTCTGATTTACTATAGAATATATACAATTCAGTTAAGTGAACTTACACTTACATTTTATTGAATATTTATTAAATAACAATTTTTAAAGGATTTTTGAATGGATGTTCATTTTAAATATATATATATATATATATTTTTAAATCTCACGTACCCACAGGGGTCCACGTACCCCAAATATATTTAAATGAGCATCTGACATCGTAGACAATCTCGGGTTAAATTGGTGGTAGAGCACCAATAGTCCCAATATAATGAGTTTATGCAGGAGAAACACGCTGCTGTCTGTAAACATGTCACTAAACCTGAAGGATTTCGTGTGACCTGAATTAGATCGATTACACATCGGTGTGTACTAGCGTGTCATTGCAATAGTGACATAACGACTGCTAGCACTGAGGTCTAACGCTGAAGCAGCATATTCAACCACGAAATTTTTTTTATTTTTTCCCTCCACCCTTTGATCATTGATCTGTTGAAGAGGTAATGCTCCCTGATTAAAATACTAGAATATCAAAGGTTGAAATTTCAGAATTTTTGCTCTGGCTCTGGTTTTAAAGGACTTCTGTTGTCCAGCCCAAACAGCTTTTGGTCTTCCTTAAAGTCAATTGCTCTTGTACTACTACAGTCTAACAAGCAACCAATCACACCAACACACACAGATTCATGTGCAAGCTTTCTATGGTCTATGAGGAAGTTTACCAGTAGAGTATACTGGTGTGAAGCAACAGCTTCAGTACTGGAGTACCAGTAGTTATGTTCCCTCAAGGTGACTGTGGGTGCAGCTTCACTCGCAGTTGTTTCAAGGACTTGTGCATCTATTTGTTTCTCTCATTATTAACATTGTTGAGTATCAACGCCCATTTGCAGCAGTTAGATTCAGGCAACACCTGACACTGCTGTGTACCAACATCCGGACAGAAAACCCCTGGTCTTATCAGTTATGTCTCATGTCCATGTTCTCATTGCGCTTACTGCACAACTCAAAGGGATTAAATACATATTTACATCTTCAGTTTGGAGATGCTGGTAGGAGGGAATGTTACTGCTAACTGTGAGCACAACAACTCAATACGTATGTACGACAACAACAACAACTGTAAGCTAGCCTGATTAATATTAGCCTCCAGCACCTGCTAAAAGACGCTAGCTTACAACTAAAACGGACCGAGCCGTGTCGTTATCCGTTAACTCTTGTGTTGTTGTTGTTTTTACGATATCCGATATGCTCAGTTGATATATATTTCTTTTATTTAGATATAACATTTTTTGTTGTGCTATGGACTGAATTCTCTGCAGGCTTAATATGAACAGGCAAAGTTAATAAGTTAAAAAGCACGCTGCGTTTTCTGAGACGCAAGTCGTCGTTACATTTACACTTAAGCTATTCTAGAGGGCTTTCACGCGGTCTAGCTAATTGATGGTCATGCTAGCTTAAACGTTAGCTAACGCTAGCTTTCGAAAGTTAACCTCTTACCACTAACTGACAGATGAAGAATGTGGCAAAGCGGCGACTAAGTTTACTAAATAGATGAACGGTAACACGTTATTATGAAGCTGAAACTTACGAGTTAAGAGTTGGTTTAAAGTTTAAGTGAAAGCTTGAAACTTGAAACAATAATGCTTCTCTTTTTTTTTGTCCTTTTATCTTACATGTTAGTGAGTGTGATGCCATTTAGAAGTGAAACCCAGTTTCTTAAGGCGTGTTGGATTAGTAAAAGTCCCTGATGATCAGCAGATAGAAATAGATAAAAAATAGATAAACACATGGATTTCAGTTTTTAATTGCTATCTGAACATGTATGAGCATATTTTTATTATTTTTATGATAATCTATTCTAGAATGCAAGCAGACTGTAAAACAGACACGAGAGAGAGAGAGAGAGAGAGAGAGAGAGAGAGAGAGAGAGAGAGAGAGAGAGAGCTTTATCTGGCACAAAGGACTATGTTACAGACTTCTGCAATCTGGCATTGGAGGCAAAGTCTATGATATTATAAAATCCATCCATCCATTATCAGCCGCTTATCCGGGGTCGGGTCTCGGTGGCAGCAGGTTCAGCAGGCCGACCCAGGCTTCCCTCTCACCCGCAACACTTTCCAGCTCATTCTGGGGGATCCCGAGGCGTTCCAAGGCCAGCCGGGAGATATAATCCCTCCAGCGTGTCCTCGGTCTTCCCCGGGGTCTCCTACCAGTTGGGCGTGCCTGGAAAACCTCTAATGGGAGGCGTCCAGGAGGCATCCTGACTAGATGCTGAACCACCTCAGCTGACTCCTTTCGACACGAAGGAGCAGCGACTCGACTCCAAGCTCCTCCTGATGTCCGAGCTCCTTACCCTATCTCTAAGGGTGAGCCCGGCCACCCTGCGGAGGAAGCTCATTTCGGCCGCTTGTATTCGAGATCTCGTTCTTTCGGTCACGACCCAGAGTTCGTGACCATAGGTGAGGGTTGGAATTACCTCTTGATTAATATTGATCATTTTGATTTAATTTTCCTTTTATGGATGATCTGTCATAATGGATTTTTCCTCACATTATGTGATTAATGAAAAATGATCTGTTTTAAGATCAATGTGTTTATCCTTTTACTGTTAAAGGTTTGTTTAACGTCACACTGTCACAGTTTTACAGTGACAATGAGAATTTTACATTTTGGGATTCAATTGAATTCATTGTTTACTAAGAAGAATGTGACCTGTTCTCAGGTCAGTTTTTACTATTTGTTTTGTTCACTAAGTGAAAATGTTTAAATCCATTTGTAAAAGTATTGTTTAAAGACAGTGAGTACTGTGTCCTCTAATATTGTAAATGGCTTGTCTTTTATAAAGACAGTTGTTCCTTTACTCTCTGAGTACAGTGTGTCTTGTAGAAATCTACAAGTTGTTGTTGTGATGAATCATCACCTCTAGTTGCAGCTTTCATACTTTATGAGGCTCATTGTGACTTGTTGAATAAACAAAACACTTCTCACTGAAAATGTTGACTTCTCATGTCATTGTTTATTAATGTCATCATAACTGATCGAGGTCTTCATCAGCAATCACATCTTTGAATGGCAAATCAAGATAATCGTCAGAACATAAAGTAATTGATCAACAGCAACATTCCTGTTTATGGTTAAATTATGAATGTGGTTAAATTAAGATTATTGATTAAAAGGCAATATCAATTATACATTACTCTATAAGATCTAAGTCAATGCATCAAACCAAATGAGGAAAAGTACATTTCCAAAACTATTTGGTTGTCTTTGAAATGTACTTTGTTTTGGTATGTTTCAAGGATGAGGATTGTGTTGAGTTGGTTTCAAGTATCAGGAATGGGAATCAAACTTTTTTGGAGAAGCATGAATCAAGATTGAATCGTCAAGTATAAATATAGAAAAAAAAATCTGAATACATTCAATCAAAATAATGGTTCCGCCTGATAAAGTTTTCATTCAATAAAATCACAGGACGACAAATATACAATTATTTTAATGTTTCTTTTACACATAAATTAAACCATATTTTATTGATGAAATGCGATTTCCTTTTTTCACTGTGATGGGATGATGAGCGTGTGCTCAGTGAAAGTCATTGATCCCAGCATCAGATAGATAGATAGATAGATAGATCGATCATACATAACAACAATATTTCTCTATGTTTAAATCATTGGTGAAGGTTTCTACAATAAACTAGAAACATAAAGACCAACAGTTCAGACATCAGCCCACTGTTTATCTGCCTGGGCTCTCCTCTGCAGATTACCTCGCTTCATGACGTCATCCATTTTTAACGACTTGCAACACGGTCCGTGTACGTTTTGTTCGTTTGTTTTTTCGTTCATTCGAATATACGGAATTACGGAAATAGCATGGTTTCTTCGTTTTCTGTTTCAAACCAAAAACGGGAAAACGAGAAAACCAAACTCGGAATACGAGCCGATTCTTTTCATGTCAAAATAAAAGCCTGTATAAAATATTCTTATTTACTGTCTTCTATGATGCAAACACGTAGAAGGGTAATGTTAGAAGAACATTAATGTTAGAAGAACATTCATTAATCAATATAAATAAATAAACCTGGACATGTTAGCAACAGTAGTGACTACAGGCAGTTTAATATGCATGTATATATTACGCACACAGCGTGAATCAACTTTTCAATTAATCGATGCATTGTTTAATGCAACACAGTTCGTTATATAGTTAAATCAAAGTCATTTGTGTGTGTAGAGTTGTTGATGTTAGAATCATATTTATATTTCCACCTCATTGTGCCGTTTCTTGAGGTTCACCTTTCTACCAGCAGGTGGCGGTATACGTGTATACATGAAGTTACATTTGCTTGTGTCTTTGTTAATTAACTAGGTTATTGATACAGATGTATTTAATGACGTTTATTTCCTCTGATATGTAATGTTCATGGTTACTTTGCAGCATAGTTGGATACATCATGTATTTACTTGTTATATTTGTGTCATTTTAGAACCAAACATTCCTACATGCAACAGCATGTGTTGCTCAAGGCAATAAATGACAATTAAAAAATAAAGAGACGGTTGGTTTATTCTTATTAAACACCCATATAATTATATAATACCTCGCTGATTGATTTGTCACACTTAAATCCTGCATTGAAGGTACAGAAGGGGTCAAAGGGCCAAGATGAGAAGATATGTTTTTACATTATCAGTTCAAGAAAACTTTCCTTATCTAGTCAAACAAACGCACATTTGAGCTTTTATGTAACTCAGTTACAAGTTAAAATAACTTCACCATGTAAACAACTGACCATTTCAAGTTAAGAGGACTTACATTACAAATTTGTTTCAACTTGCATATAAACGTTTTTTTGACTGATAATTGAAAGTGTGCTTGCTTTATAAAAAAGAAATGACCAATAATTCTTACTTCTGTTCAAAAGATATAAGATTTATTTGAAGAAAATATACACAGACTGAAACATTCGCTACAAGAAACACAAGTACAGTACATTTACCATTTATCTGAGCCCATGGATTCTTGGTTTAACGTTCATGAAGGAACTCAAAGGTGTCGTTCATATTAGGGGTTACTCCAGGTCAAGGCAGTAGAGTGTGCCATCAACATGAAGCCTGAGGCACGTCTCTGAGCCTTCAGAACGCCTTCGTGTCCCATCAACAGTCCAACCTGCATTCATCCAGGGTTTTTCCATGAACCTGAAGACATAGAAAGACATTCACATCTTAACTGACATCTCCAAAATGGTACTAGTTTAATGTTTAGAGAGTCCTGGTTCAAAATCCCTAAAACAAAAACAGGTTAAGGAGACTCTGTTGGAGCCAAAATGGGGTTTATTGTTTGAGGGAATCTCTGGGTGGTAGTGGGGATTCAGTAAAAAGAGCATATAGGTGAGTGCCAGGTGATGGGAACAGGTGTGTGTGGATGGGAAGCGAAATAGTTTTCGACCGTGGTCGAGACGGCTTCTCGTGCCTTTCAGCCAAGATCAAGTGTTGCATCCTGTCTTGTGGAAGCTTGTGGTGTGACTACTGTATGATGATGATGACTTTATGCCATGGTGTCACAGATTAAACGTATGGAAAAGAGACAGTGCTGGAATGGACAATGGAATTGTTTGTGGCAGAACACGCGTCAGAGCTTGTTCTGCCATTCACCCCCCTAGTGGCTCCAATATTTAAATAGGTTAAGGTTTGAGCCTCTACAGACTCCATTGAAAAGGTATTTTGCAATTATACAAAATCGCTATGAAAATGTGTGGGTTGGGTAATAAAGCTGATGAACACAAAACGTGTCACATTGTCGTGTGGGGCCCACATTAACATTGCTCTGATAACAAGAACTGGACATTGACCCCCCCCAAATGTTTGATTTATTAGTGGACTAAAATAGTCTGCAGTATTCAGTGTGTGGCTGATCAGAGTGTGTTTCTGCACTTTCAGTGCTGTCAGTAAAGCAATTCTTAAAATCCAGGCCATTGAAAAGCACGACCTAGTTACATAACTGTGTTACATTACTAACGTTACACATGCTATTAATTAAGAAAAATACGTAGTCATAATTTAAACTCACCTTCATGCGCCCAAGCAAAGCGAAAAGAATCCTCTGGTCAGTTGGCTCTTCTTGTTGCAGGTGGACAGAAACGGTGAATTGCTCCGCCTCGATTCACTGGAGGTTGTCAGGTAAATAGAATCCCTCCGCCGGTGGAAATAGTCCTTTCTTGTTTACTACAAAATGCCTGTATTTTCATTGGAATTTAAGTATATGATTTATCTGCAGTGTTTAACCAGTAGATTATGGCCAGGCTTCAACCTGGCCATGGTTTAAAAAAGACAGTTTACCTAAAACACAAACATGACAGCGTTTGCTTTTTTAAACCCTCACTCCCCCTTTTTCTGTCTCTCCTTTTTTTTACTGATGACTTAAAGAGCTTTAACTAGTTTAACTAAGTTTTAACTTGAACAGTTAAGTTCAAATCTAAAACTTGTCAGAGCTCTTTGAGTTAAAGAGAAGAAGTAAGTGGACATACCTAAACAGGGCTGTGATGTTTTACAGTTCAGCAACTAATCACTTCTTTTTTTACATTATTTGAAAAGCACAGCTTATTTCAAAAATAAAAATCCAGTTTTATTCTCAACTTTTTCACCTGTACATGTGGCTGAAAAGTGAGTCATCAATCAGAACACCCAGATATTTATAAGAGTCAACGACCTCTATTTCACTTCCTTCAAGAGTGACCACCGAAGGGATATTCTGTGGCCTACTCCGACTGTTTGAAAACAACATAAGTTTAGTCTTATCTGTATTTAAAACAAGTTTCAGTTGAAAAAGGGTATCTTGAACAACATTAAAAGCATTTTGCAGGAGATCAATTGCCTGCAGAGTTGACTCACAGCAATATATCAGTGTCATCAGCATAGAAATGACAGTCAGTGTCCAGCACATTTTGGCCCAGATTATTTACATAAATAGTAAATAAAAGTGGTCCTGATACGGATCCTTGTGGCACACCTTTACAGACGGTAGCAATATAGACCCTCATATCTGATGCACTGAGACCTATTCTCAAGGTAGCTCGTGAACCAAGCGACCGCTTGCTCTGAGAGCCCTGAGTTGAGGCGCCTCAGCCTTAAAACATCATGATCAACTGTGTCAAATGCTTTGGACAGATCAATGAACAGTGACGCACAGTGTTGCTTCTTGTCAAGAGCAACACAAATGTAATTTACCACTTTCAGTGCAGCTGTAATAGTGCTATGTTTTTTCCTAAAGCCTGACTGGTTGGTTGATAAAATGGCTTTGCTTTACAAGAACTCCTGGGAGAACAAAGGCAGATTTCCAATTCATTGGTATTTCGTTATTTTTCATTGTCACATTAAAAATATATGGACGTGGCTCTGCAACATAATCAGCAGCCAATTTAAAAAAGTAAGGGTCTCTATACAATCAGGCCCTGAAGGTTTCCTATGATGTAGGCTAATGTTGGTCAAATGCTGTGGTCCAAATGCCATTGAGATACAAAAAGTTTGACTAAATCGTACAAGAGCTCAAACCAGATGAATTGGTTACATTTACTTCTTTGCTACCATGGTGCCTGTCTTGTGACCTCAGAGTGACCTCTGGAGCTGTAGGGATGCAGACCGTCAGGCTGGACTTGGGCTGGGATCCAATGCAACAGATTACCAGCTCTTTAGCATGTTAGACAAACCAGCATGGCACTGTCTTATAATAATGAAGTTCCCATCCAATAACACTGGTATGCAGAAGCCTGCTTTGGGAGGGTGGCTGTTTAAAACTGTTGAAAACTGTGACTGTAATCTGAGAGGAAAAAAACATGTCCCTGAAATGTAGTAGAGATTGCAGTTTAGTGACATTGGAATGTATTTTTTGTGGGAGATAGGAATGTTTCGACGGGTTATCTCTAGTGACAGAGAGACATCATCTTGAAATACAATACTAGTTTCCTCTTTTGTTGTAAATTTGATTCATTTGACCTATCATCACAAAAGGTCAAAGGTCACATAAAGCCAGAGTACACTATAGAACTGTCAGCCTCTCCAGGGGAAGATCTCTCTGACCTTTACGAGACTACAAAGGCACTCTGAGATGAGCAAGACTGGACCTTGGCCAGAATGTACAAAACACAGACCAGTTTTATTTATTTTTGCAATAAGAAGAACAAAGGTTTATAGAAATCGATAAAGTCAAAATAAGTAAAAGAAAAGACAAAATGTCAAAAGTTTTTATCCCTCAAAAGACCTTCAAATCTGCCTTCTAAGGCGAATACCTATAGACAGAAGAATCAGAAGACTTGAGATACAGCGATACAAGTCAAATGCAGGAACTGTTGCTCAGTTTTACAGGAACAGCAAACTACCTCAATTAAAATATTGTAATTTATAGAATCAGAATCAGCTTTAAGTGTGTACACATACAATGAATATGACAGGTTAGATGTTGATGACAGTAACAGTGATGACGTAGTAATGAAGGTCAAATGTGAAGCACAGGTGGTGCAAGAGGGTCCACTGAAGGCTGCACCCCTTTTAGATCTGTAATGATGACAGTCCGCCTGGTCCTTTTTGTCTTTATCAATAAATATGTAAAAAAATGTCCTTTTGGCAAAATTATTTTGCTCCTTTTTCAGGAGAAATAACTTTCAAAATCTGGCAAGTATTTGCCATTATTATATGTTATAAAGGCTTAAAACACTGTGTAAAAACTAAAAAGTAAGACATGTATTTGAATTTTCATCATGTTTCTCAAGGATCTGCTCACTTCCTCCCCTCCCCCACAGACAAGCTCCCCCCCTGTTTCTTTCTTTCGATGGTGTAATATTCGAGGTGTTAGTCATCTTAGTCTTGCTTCCTGTTTGCATGTTACTTCTTGTCTCCGGCGACTGGGTCCGTTTAATAAGAATAAACCAACTGTCTCTTTATTTTACAACTGTCATTATTCATTGCCTCGTGGTCAACACATGCTCACTCTTCCATGTAGGAATGTTTGGTTCTAAAATTACACAAATATAACAAGTAAATACCTGAAATACACGTATACTGCCACCTGCTGGTAGAAAGGTGAACCTGCACGCTGGTCTCCTCAGAGACTCTGTTCTGTGTTCACTCAAGAAACGGCACAATGAGGTGGAAATATAGATATGATGCTTACAGCAACAACTCTACACACATACATTATTTTGATTAAACTAAATGACGAACTGTGTTGCATTAAACAATGCAACGATTAATTGAAAAGTTGATTCGTGCTGTGTGCGTAATATATACATGCATATTAAACTGCCTGTAGTCACTACTGTTGCTAACATATCCAGGTTTATTTATTTATTTATATTGATTAATTAATGTTCTTCTAACATTAATGTTCTTTTAACATGGTTCGTTTGCACCATAGAAGACAGTAAATAAGAATATTTTGTACAGGCTTTTATTTTGACGCTGATGTAAGTGATGTACAAAGCCCTTTCCGTCCACTATTTACATGTATTTGTGCGTTGGATGATTTACAGGCCGTTTATTTAAGGATCCCCATTTGAAGCACATGTGTCCCTTGTGATCTTTCAAGAAGTATCACCCACCCTACAGCTCCATCCTCCTGCTTCAGCCTCCTAGATGGCACTGTTGGGCCACACACAGGTTGAGCCAGACCTCTCAGGGGTTATGCAGGTGCTGGGGGTTGTAGTTCAGTGCTAAGTGGCATAAGTGTTTCCTAGCGTGTGACAGCCATGATTAAGACATTAATGATTGCATCTGATGATTTAATTTTCTAATCAATTGTCAAGCCTTTCCCCGTTGTTCCCTCTCAAGGTTGCACCCTTGAATGTGGCAGAGTGAAACATCCGTCCGGCTCTCGCCAATGTGCACAAAGGCAGTTAAGCGACAGTCCATTCCAAACCTGATAAAGCTGATAAGGATCCCGCTTTAATAGGATCAGAGGCAGGGTTAAAAGGAAAGAGGTGATACAGACACTGCAAGGAGCTTGACAAATGATTGGGGACTGACGAGAATGTGCAAGTCAGACTGACTTCAAATTAAAGCATTTCTATGTTTGACGTGATCCCTAAGACCTGCTGGTAATTACTGTACCAACTGAGCCATGTGCAGTCCTGCTGAGAGAAGCATTGTAATCACTGTGTCTCCTCCGACGAGGTTGTATGTCACTGCTGACGTTCACATGACAGAGGATTCCCTCTTCACTGAAGATGAAGTTCTGCTCTCTGTTGCAGTTTCCCTGCTTTGATGTCATCTAATGAAATCATCAGGAAGTTCAATCTCTCCTCCGGTCCCCCCGGCAGCCAATTAAGGCCTAACGCTGCCAGAGAGGAAGTCAGGGAAAGCAACCAGTCACATACTTCAGTGGCGTCAATAGTACAAAATGAAGTACATAAAAGACTATAAAAAAGCATTTTTATTGCAAGTGCAAGTCACATCCCAATCACTGAGCGCTGACTGATATTTCCAGTGTTGTGTGGAGAAAGACTAGGTGCTACTTTCTTGCATCATCACCATATAAAGTCCACCACTTTGCATTGCAACCAGTCGGTTCAGCCCATCTCGCTCCTCGGAAGAAGACATTGGCTCAGGTGTCAATCAATTCCTGTCACAGCAAATCCCAGAGCGGTACATGGGCCCGCCCACCGCGGCTGGGAGGGCCCTGCGCCGGCCGCGCTCTGACTGACAGCACCATTACAGATGGTTGCGCCTGTCTGAGTCTCCCCAGCGTAATGGCTCATCCACACAGGGAGCCTCTGACTCGGACGGCTGCAGGACGGGCCGAGTGGCAGGCGCAGCGGTTCCCAGGCTAGAGAGCGGGTATAATGATGAGTGAATTCCCACCTAAATATGTGCAGAAGAGGAACTAATGATAAGAAGGTGAGTGAGTGACAGGAGAGACAGGTGTGTGCCGCTAATGGTGGATGTCAGTTTGACAGATTCCATTTACGGACCGGCTGGTTCTGTACACTTATTCACACCATGCATTCACGATGTGAGCGAATATATATATAACAACTGCATGGTTATGCAGAGGCCTGAAGGGAATCTGCAGATTGTAATATGATAGAAATGTTTTTAGTAGAATCCTCCCCAGCTGTCAGCCATGTTCATTTATATGCATTAACTTATACATCAGTCTAGACTACGTGAACATATTGATACATACAGAGAAATGTATCAATATGCTGCCTCACAATACAGGCATGCTGTCCGTAGATCACAAGCCACTGGTGACATCATCACAACGCAGATGACATTATGGCACGCATTGAAATGTAAATGATGATCACGACAGACAATAAACTGGTTTTAAAAACGTACGTCCAGAGTCAGAGGTATGAGCAATAGATACGCTTGTCGATCTGATAAAGGGCGGTTATGATGGGTTATGTGACTCATGTGTTGTGTCCAGATGGTGCTCAGGTTACATTACAGTTCATTTAGCTGACGCTTTTATCCAAAGAGACTTACATTGTTTCTATACGCCGTAGATGGAGCAACTCAGGGTGAAGGGTCTTCCTCAAGGACGCGGACAGGGCTTGAACCACCGATCCTCTGATTGAAAGACGGGCATGCTAACCACTGAGTCGGTCAAACCCACCAGAACTGAAATCCAATTGTTTGACCCAGACAATGGGCATTTTCACAAATTGAAAGAAAGTAAATCAAATGAATCAATATTTCATGGCCTCTACTCAATAAATGTTTATGATATAAATGTAGTTGATTGCCACTTAATTCTCCATTGAGATTTTTCAAACTAGCTGGATTTAAATTTTTAAAATTGTAATGAACACAACAAACTTCAAGTAGTGTTTTTTGGATATCTTAATATAATTTCATTTGGCTTGGACTCGTTCTGTTATTAGTATTCTTCATCGGTTCTGATGCCATCGGTTCTGATGCCGGTACAAGACCAGCAGCATCACATGAGGTCCAGAACACTGTTAATGGAAGGAAACAGAACCCATGAGCACAGACCAGTCTGTGAACGTCGGCACGCAGCACAGATTTGGGCGTTTGCTGAGCCGTGTCATGCCCTGTTGATTATTTTCCCGAGCAGGGGAAAATAAAACTGTCAGACTGCATGAATCATAATTAATTGTAATTAATGGAACCAGTTTTGTTCTAATCATTGCATGAATCGCAGAGCTCATTTCTGGTAAAATGTCACACTCCCGATTCGTAATAGATGGCTTCTCCAAAAACATTTTAGGCATTTAATCATCTATGTAAATGGGATGCATTACTCAGAAAGTGATTAAAAATAATCACACAACCAATGGACACAACTAATTCCCACGAAGCGGTAAAGTTTAGATTAAGCAGCTCTGAGCTGGACTGAACGAAATGAGCAAACCTCACGAGTCACTTCCAAATACCAAACAATTGTTTACTTAAGAAACAGAAGGGGGCAACTGCACATTGTATGAAATTTATTCCATTGGCAGAAATGTACAAGAATTATAAAGCTGGATAGCTTCACAACTTACAGATGACTTTATACTGCTGTACATAACCAGCTGTAACGGGGCTCATGAATACACCGGAGGTTTAAAAAAAACACAGTAGACAAAACCTCAAGGGGGGGTGAGGAAAAAAAACATGAATATGAACCGGTCCTGTTGAGTTTACTCTGCATTATGGTTAAAAAAACACAACTAAAATCTACATATTTCCGGGGGCCAAAATATCTGGGACCACATCTGAAATGACGTTTTCAGACGCAGAGGCTGATCTTACACATACAGCCGCTATCACGTTAGCTCCACTTGTTTAATCGTGTCACATTGAGCATGAATCTGTTGCCTTCTCTCACACTGAAAGAAAACTAGAACCTGACAGATCATTCCTGATAGAGATATTAAAACACCGCCCACGGCCTCTCACTCCTTCCGGCGCTTCTTGTCGTGGTAGTCGTCCTTTGAGCGGCTGCTGCTGGTGGACGGTCTCTTGGAGCCGCCGTGCTGCTTGGCCTCCTCCAAGAACTTGTCCAGACCGAAGGGATCCTCCTCAAACTGGACCGGCCCTTCCCGCCTCTGGCCGTGGTCGGCACCTGAGAACTCTTTGTCTGGAACAAACCTGACGGTGAAAGGAAAACATTGTTACAGGGTGCCACAAAGCCAAGCTTCTCTCACGAGTTGCCATTAAACTGTGCTCAATGACAAGCTTAGTGGTTGCTTGTTTTCATGTCCTTTAGTTGTCCTCAAAGGACGAGGACACCGTTTTTAAACTACAAGCTAATTGCTAGCAAGTTGCTTCTTGTTCAATCAAATTGTCTACGAGAAGAAATAAAGGATTCTTCCACCTTTGTATGTCTCAGGGAATTTGCTTAAGTCAAAGATGTTCTGTTTTGCATAATAGTGTCACTCCATGCTAACAGAGGGCGGCCGAGCGCTGCTAGCAGAGGGCGGCCGAGCGCTGCTAGCAGAGCGCTGTCGTGCGCTGCTAACAGAGGGTGGCCGCGCTCGGCTAGCAGAGGGCGGCCGAGCGCAGCTAGCAGAGGGCGGCCGAGCGCGGCTAGCAGAGGGCGGCCGAGCGCTGCTAGCAGAGCGCTGTCGTGCGCTGCTAACAGAGGGTGGCCGCGCTCGGCTAGCAGAGGGCGGCCGAGCGCTGCTAACAGAGGGTGGCCGCGCTCGGCTAGCAGAGGGCGGCCGAGCGCAGCTAGCAGAGGGCGGCCGAGCGCGGCTAGCAGAGGGCGGCCGAGCGCTGCTAGAAGAGCGCTGTCGTGCGCTGCTAACAGAGGGTGGCCGCGCTCGGCTAGCAGAGGGTGGCCGCGCTCGGCTAGCAGAGGGCGGCCGAGCGCGGCTAGCAGAGGGCGGCCGAGCGCGGCTAGCAGAGGGCGGCCGCGCAGTAACGATCGTTGTTTAGGGTTATTTATGAAGAGTTTTGAATCGTTGTTTTTTTATCATAAGTTTGAAATGCAGGGTAATTTTTTTTAACGTGTTTACTGCCGCCCCAAGGACAAGGGCTCCTGCTGGGGCATCATGTGGCTGCTTACCTCGCGCTTCAGATGAAGCCAGAATTACCTTAAATTGATGCAGGCCTTTATTGTTATGTTGTACAATTATACTTAAGGTTCAAACTTCAGCAGTTTTGTTCATAGCCTGATGAGTATAACCGTCCTTAAGTTGATAAAAGGGAACCGTTTACAAACCAGCGACTAAGTCTGGAGGGACTATTTCTCCAATTATTCCAAGATTTGTGTGTGTTTTTTTAATCAACCGTTGATTAATTAATGCAATTAAGTCAAAGAAATGTTTTCCTCATTGACATGCATCGAGTTACTCTAAACTCTATTCAGATTATCCATTATTTAAGCAAAGCTGTGTTACAGGAACTTTATACTAAACTGCTGTGAAGTTATTAATCTCTGGAAGTGCTTAAATAAATGCACATTATACTTATTAACATTAACACTAGATCTGAAAGTTTTAGAGGTTCACATCCACACCATTAATATGCAGGAATGCACAAGGTTTCTAAAAACTAAACACGCTACGAGCACAAACCTTTTATTGTGTATTACTGAATCAACCTAATGTTATACTTTTTGTACGCCAGTGATTCAGAGGAGTTGTCTCTAAATCAGTAGTGTTGGATTTGTTTTCTCCTGTAATTACTAATTTTACAGTTTTATACTGTACTCATTATTATTCATACTATTCCTGCATTTTAAACACGATCATATATCCTGTTTTTCAGCATTAATATAATTTACACTGTTATGAATAATGTTTATTCTAAAATTTAACAACTGTAAAGTAACTAATTTCCCCCAGAGGATCAATAAAGTCTTTGAACCTTTGATTCCGATTCTAATATAAATATTTAAAAAAGCCAAATAAATGCATACTATGAGATTGAATTAACTCAAATCTACCTGTTGTTGCTCATTAGTGTCTCAATGTCGTCCGTGAAGGCGTCCTTGTCGATGTTCTTGCTGGGCCGGTAGATGTTAGCGGCCATGTCTCTGCCGCCGCGGAACGGCTTGTCGTACATGTTGTAGCTCTCGTCCTCGCCACCGGCAAAACCACTGTCCAAACCCTGGGAGGGGGGAAGAGTGGCTTTGAGAAAGATGCAAGTGCATTATGACGCGTGACTTCTTGTCTTCGGTTATCAAATGACTCCAATAAACGTTGTGAAAACACCATCATCTATCAAGTGTGTCCTGTGACTGAGGAGATCAATCCAGCAAAACAAACTATTGCCACTTCAGTCCAACGCTGGAGGTGAAAACCTTTTTTGTGTGTGTGTGTTTCACTGGAACAGACAGGACCATAACTCTAATTTGCAAAGCTTTCCATCACGTTGCAGACCTTGGTGTGTCCAGATTTGTGTCCAGTGAAAACAAATCATGGATGGATGTTATATTTCTAACCTTGCTCTGATTGAAGAGCCGCTGGTCGTACTGGGCGTCACCGGCACTGCGAGGGTTGGGAACGCCCAGAGCGATGAGCTCGCTAATGTCCCGGTCCTGGTCCCTCTGCAGCTTCGACCTGGGACAGAGGAAAAGGTCTGACATTTAGCTCAGTCGAGGAAAACACTACTGACATAAAAACACACACATAGTAAGATATTTAGAAATGTATCTGTAAGTTCTGGTGACTCCAGCATCTTGACTGTCCTTCAGCGAACATCTCAAAGTCAAAGTCAATTTGGAAATAACAAGGTTCCCACTTTCTGACAGCTGGAATCGTGATTGTAATGAGCTCTCCTCTGAATTCCACTTCCTCAACTCCTCCAGGGACACACAACGCCATCAATTGGCAATCTGACAGTACACACACACACACACACACACACACACACACAGTCTGTGGATCACTGCAGACAGAGACTACTGACTCCGTTGGATCCTGCTGCGTCTGTTCAGTATTACTGCTGGTTCCATGAATGATTCAGCAGTGTGTGTGTGTGTGTGTGTGTGTGTGTGTGTTCAAAGTGCGTGTCCAGCACCTCTTATCAGGAGCAGCCCTGGAAATGTTCCTGTCGTGCTGCCTCTCTTTCCTTCTGTCATGGCGGATCTCGTCACGCTCCCTGACCTCGCTGTCCTCGCCACCTGCTGCGTGAGATTGGGGGGGGGGGGGATGGATGGAAAGAGGGAGAAAGGGGTGCAAAGAAACAATGAGGATTCATTTTTTACGAAACAAAACCACATGAGAGAATTGGGAAAGAGATGTGAAATGGTGCGTGAAAAGAAAGGGGTTGATACGCCGCAGGAGAGGGACCGTGAGGTGAAGAGAAACAGAAGAATGTATAACTAAAAAATTGTAAACAGACTTTGCAATCTGCTTCAATGGGATGAGATTTATCCACACGGTCATTCAAAAAGCATGCGCTAAATAAAACAAGACATGCAACACTGATATCTCTTCTCAAAATATGTGTGAATTATCAGCGGGGAAGCAGAAATATTCCACAGCTTACTGGCCCTGTCAAGACTGGCAGGGTGAAACATGTCATCACTTGTGACACTCGTGTTACCGATTTGGAACTTGGCAACAGAGTCCGCTCCACTCAAAACAAACACAGGCTGTGGTCCAATTGTCCTTTTTGGTTAGGAAGGTTCTACTGAAGGATCCAAGTGTCCGCCATGATAAGATGGTGGAATTCTCTAAAGGCAACGAAAAGGACCTTCCTTTACGAAAGGACATTATACTCTTTTTTATTTTACTTCAGCTACAGAAGCTTTGATGAAAGTGTTAAACTGGACGAGATCTTGAGTCTCGTTTCTCATTATCATCTTTTAAATCAACTATTTTGTCACTTTACAATAAAACTCTGTTAAGTCAACATGAGTTGTGTGGCGTTTCATAAACTGTAGTCTGCATATTCTTATGATCCGATTATAATCTGCAAACTAAACAGACAGTTTAGTACTCTTGGTTTCACTTTCATATTCCTTCATTCATTTCTATTCCATCCTCGTTAATAAAGTGATACTGTGAACCAGGTTGTTCTTGTCGTCTTGTTGATTATTTAATCAATTATAAACTTTTTGGTCCTCGAAAATTAAAATCAATTGCTTTTTCAGCCCACTAGATGGTGCTGTGTTGTTTTGTGGTGAGGTCAGCAGAGGGCCCGGATCAGCGTGATCAGTAGGACGTTGGTAAAAACAAACATGGCGACAGCGGAGGAAAAAAAAATAAATCAGAAATGCGCCGTCTGTGTTTAAAGCAGACGCCTGGACTTCCTGTCACTCGTAGCGCCGCTGCACACGGGACAACATGCGCGACACGGCGCCGCTCAAAGGCGTTAGAAAAAGCATCGAACCGGCCGCTGGTCCTCTAGCAGCGCTGGAAGCGGCCGTCAGTCAGACGCACTTCCTCGCGTGAAATCCACCGAGCTGTGTGGCTACGGATAATATTATGAACCCAGACACGAAGGCGTTTGTTTTTCCGACGTTTTTGGGATTTCCACAACAAGTATGAAGCAGAAAGAGTGATTATTTCCATGGTGAATGGCGGAAATGAAAACTCCACGAAGATAAGCCCCGCCCTCATGAATCCTCCTTCCCATCTTTCCTTGACGTTTTCCACAGAGGTCAAGGAGAAATGGTTAGGGTTAGCCGTCCTTTGACTATTCGACCGCAGCCACAGACTAGTCGCACGTGCTTAAGTCCCTTTTGTTTTTAACACCTGTTCGGTATCTTGAGGCCGTACCTTTGTCTCCATGACTTTTGATCCCTGCCCTGCGGTCTCTGGCCATTTGGGCCAATTCCCTCAGTTTCTCCTCCTTCTTTTCCTTCTCCTTCTGGGCCATCTTCTTCTCTACCTGGGCTCTCATCTCCACTGCCTCTCTGGCCTATGGAAAGAAAATCAGCATTTTTAATAGGCAATTCAAATATAGGTAAAAAGGTAATACAACAATTCTGAAGCACACGTACCTTTCTATCGGCAATGTAGAGCGCCTCGGCCAGCTTGGCAAAGTTTTCATTGATGTGAACGGTTTGCAGCCCCCTCCCATCCGCAGCCAGGCGCTTGTCAAGAGGAATGGTGTAACCCTGAACGATGTCAAGCACACAAACAGAAACAAATGAGCAGAGAGCACAAAAGGAAGTCGGGCAATGAAACTACACGTCAAGATCACGAGCCCTAAAAACATTTATGCAGTGCAACAAACACTAAACAATCAATAAGCCTGGAAAACAATATCACATGCCTGCATGACCCACTCACAACGTGTTAGAGATAAATATATAGTGTTACATTACCTTGGCGTTTTTCCAGTTGGAGATGCATGGAGGAATCTTCCATTCCTGCTGCTCCTTGACTGTCATCTACAAAGGGAGAAGAACCTTCAAACGACAGCTTTTGGAATATTCAAGCAATTTAATTTACATTTTTCAATATAGCACAAAGGCACTGAGAAGCACAATGTTTCTAACACTTCAACCAACTGTACCTTTCTGCTTGGGGAATGCATGACCGGGGCGGGGGGAGAAGGGGGTCCTCTGGGAATCTTCTTGTTGATCCTGAAACAAACAATTAGCATATTTCTTCAGCATTTGTGTCAAAACACCTCCATCTGCACTTTTCTGACTACTGTCGTCTTTAATGTATTTTTTATATTCATCTTGTTGACTGTATATTGTGTATGAGTACAAAGAGCTACGTGAAACATAAACACAAATAGTTACAGCCCAATCAACTACCCTGCATAATCAAAATCTCTCTTTGTATATGACTGTAAGTTACTGTGTTGGACTCACTTGAAACGTGGCGGCTCCATCGGATCTTTCTGCATTTCCACCATGCGGATCACCCTCTGTTTGGCCCCAGAGTTAAAGGCCACTCCCTGCTGGGACGGGGTGTATCTGTGGGAAAAATACATATTAGTATATTCAATAGAAACATGCGATCAAGAGATCGGTAAAAATCCTTTCAAGTTGCAGATCCCTGATAATGCTAAATGGGCTGTACTTTCTCTTGTCTTCCGACCAGTCAAAGCGCTTTAACACTACTCGTCATTTTGAACACTCATCAATATACGGATGACAGGGGCTACCATACCATCAGGACCCACATCCATTTAAGTCAAGTGTCTTGCCCAAGGACAAATCGACATGGACTAGCGGATCTGATTGAAGGAGGACCCTGCTCACCACTGAGCCACAGTCCTAATGTAATGGTATGTTGTGAACAACAAATACATTGAAATTGCCAAAAGGAGAACTAGTTAACGTTAGCCGTTAACAGCTAGCAGCATCGCAACAACTAACATGACATGTATTCCTGTTATACTCCAATTCATTCCCATCATGCTGCTCAGAGGAGTCAGTGAGCGGCTCAAGAATAAAAATCTGTCTTGGGCAAATGTAAATGACTATGTTAACATGATGTGTTCAAATGAAATCCTGTAAAATGTAGTTTTTGGTGAGAAACTAAATACAATAAATACAGTGGTTTGATAGAGATGTTTCCTTATAATTTGAATTGACTGTTTCTATACAAATTAGCAATACACATATACACAACTACAAAGTAAAATGATAAACATCATAACTGTTGATTTTGTCCAGTTGTCAAACTCCATTTGATCCATTTTCAATTGGGTCTACATATTAATCATCGGTCAAGTACGTTTGGCTATCCGGAAAGTAAAAGATTGCAGCCATGTGACGTCCAGCCCTGATTCAACACATACCTGATGTACTGGGCAGGAGCTTGTTTGTCTGCAGCTCTTACAGGCATGGCAGCAGCGATCTTCTGAGACACCTGCTTGTCCAGGGCACTGCGGGTCTTCTCCGTCAGCTGCACAGAACACACAAAGACGACCACATTTAGACTGATTAGCAGATTCATACATACATAATCTAATATGATCTTTGAGTAGTCAAGTATACTGTCCCATGAATAACTTAATCTGATGCTAAGCTGCTTGTAACTCAGTTTTTCCATCAATACACAATGCTGCATGGCTCACCTCTTTTATAGCCTCCTCATCCGGCTTCTGTAGTTCTGGAGTGTCGTCATTAAGAACTTCTTTTGGTAGAAGGTCAGTGTATTTACTGAAGATCACCTGCAACAATGAAAGATGGGACATTACTATAAATAACTAGTTCATGAAGCAAACTAAGACTCAAGGTGAAACGCATCTGAATATGACATGCAATATGGCAATGGATTGTTTTGACAATGTGTGTTTTCTGTGAATGACAAAATGTTGTATAAGGATATTGTTAATGTAGTTGATTAATAGCAGTAAGAATGCAAAAAGTCCTCACGTCGACTAGTCTCCTTTATAGCCTCGTTGTGTATACTCTCACTAATGGGACCGTGGTGCAGTTTGTTTATAGCCGAAAGCAGCTTTTAACTTCTGCCGATTGCATTTACACTTCCAGAGGTCTGCTGAACAAAACATGCAAGTATCATGAACGTTTAATGCGTGTCCACTCAATGACCTAAACTATTATCTTCAAGCAGTATTAGACCAGGCTTGAAGTTTAATCTAGGTGTGATATTTTTCAAGTTAAGCATGTACATGCTGCAGCCGGTAGCTCCCATTTATTTTGCTACATTATTTGTCAACTTTTATCTTTGTTGTTAAAGAAGTGGGAATTGGATTAAGTGCAGCTGACTTTAAGACGCTCACCGCCCACGGCTGACCAACCAGCCAGACCTGCTGGACCAAACGCAACCAAACCTCCCCAGAGACGGGAGCTAAGCTAACCCGGCTAGGACCTAGGCTACTACATTACCCAGCCTACTCCTGGCTGTCTGATGTTAGGCAACAGAAAACAAGATGGATGAAATAACACAATACATGATCCTTGATACATTTCTCAGTTGACTGTATACCTTATCCTTGTTCTGTCCTTGTCTGGCGATGGCATCATATTTGATCTTTCCTTCTGCATCAACCTGCACAGCCAGGGCATTGGATGTCTTCTTCTTCCTACCCATCTCCAGAGGAAACTGGGCAACGTGGATCTCCGGGAAAGCTCCTCCATCTCCAAAGTCCTACAGAAACACAACATTTACAGTAGAACTTAGACAATGGACTTAGTTGTTAACGGTCTTGCATACCTCTATGACAGATGCTCCACTACATTAGTTACCATGCAGGTGTGGGCCCCCATACAAATACCAACAAACAATGTAATGAGTACTGAGAAAATACTGGAAACGTATTTACATCAAGTGAGCGAGGCACCCAGCCTTTTCTGTGTTCATACGGAGGGGGCTCCTTGCGGGACGAAACCAGGGCGGTGGAGTAGGACTTCTGGGCCCGGAGCTTCTCCTCCGCCTCCAGCTGGTCCTGAGACAGCTGGGTCGGCGCCGGTAAAAAGCTGAACACACAATAAGAAATGTTTGCTCGAATATGTGTACAGTAACGTTATCCAAGCTGTTGTAAAGTTAAACCCCAGCTTCGTAAGCTAATAGTGGCACCGGGTAACGCGGGTAACGTTATACTTACTTTAGGCGTTAACACTCAAAACAATTCAGCTAGGTTAGCTAACAGCCAGGCAATACATTGTTACGATCTCCTTTAACCATCTCCATTAACCAAACAGAAGCATGTAGCATCACACCACTAGTTGATAACCCCGTGTTGTTGATACGGCTGCGTGCTGTTAAGCTAGCTAGCTAATGCTAGTTTACGGCATCCCATTTTAGCTAGCTAGCATTAGCTGATACCATTAGCTTCGGTAAAAACAAGGAAACGATAGCAGGCAAACCAAACACATCAATGTAATATATTAACGGCAACATAAACATCACGTAAAGTTAAGTGGAAACGACATTTGACACAGTTGTTTGAAAGAAAAACTCCGAAGGCCTGGTCGCGATGCTCACCTTGTCAGAGACATTTCTCCTTTCTTCCTTAGCGATGAGCTGGGCATGCGCAGTGGTGAGCTAGAAAAGGATAGCACAGTCCCTGGTTCATTATGTAGTCTATTCTATTCTGGCATGATGTTATATTTAGTTTTTACTTTCAATTTAAGTGAGAGAGAATACAGTAGACATTGCTTCACCCTGTTCTATAAGATATTATTTGTATATTATTTTTTTCTTCTTCTTCTATTGTTTCTTAATTGCAGGACTCCAATGAGCTCGACCATATCTGTTGCTGTGGCCAGCATGTCGAAGCACATAGACACTTTGAGGGGCCTTGAATATTAATATATTGTGTATGTGTGTGTTGTTGATTTTGTTGTTCCTACTTCCAATGTGGAACTTTTTTATTTTTACATAGTAGTTCTTCTAAAATATCTCAATCCACCACAAGTTAAAACACGTTAGTTTGTTCAGGAGCATTTCAGTGTGTAATAAAAGTTGTTTAATGAAACCCAGAACCTGACTTTGACATGTATTGACCATTTTAAATGACTTTATTTTCTTTTCATGTGTGCAGTGTCTCTTTGTAGCCTGCACTGAATCAATGAAATGTCATTTAACAAGGAAGCTGCAATAATAAGGATTAGTTTAAATAATAGTTTGCAAATTACTCTGAAATGTAGATGGGAAGGAGCTGATTGGCTGGCCTGGAGTCCTTATTACCATGATGCCAAAGGGTAGTAGACACAGGTAGAAAACCTTTGTAATGTATTAAAAGTAATGAAATTACATTTTTTTTATTCCCTTTATATCTGTGCATTTTCGATGAAACCTAACACATAGCATATGGTGTGTGTAATGTATCGGTGAATGGTAAAGAGGAGGAATCTCATGAATGCTAACATTAGAAATAGAGTAGTCGCAATGACAGGGCTTCTGTGCACAAACACCATTTATGTGAACACTTCTTTCTCTATGCAGATTTGACTTGTGTACAACATTTTGTGACACACACACAGGTGATTTCTCACTACTGCCATGATCTAACTCTGCAGTCTCAATTCAGCATTGTTACTGCAACTAGCTGCCATTTCTCACTGGAATGTATGTCATGTTAGCTTTTCAGAGCCACTGTTTTTCTATCAAATTGTGGAAATCCCTTTAGGCAATATTATCAGAAAACACTCCTTAAGCTTTCATTGTTATGCAGATGATACTCAATTATATATGTCAATGAAGCCAGATGAAGCCAACCAGGTCGCTGAACTTCAAGCGTGTCTTAAAGACATAAACACCTGGATGACCTGCAACCTCCTGATGTTGAACTCAGACAAGACTGAAGTTATTTTACTCGGCCCAGAAAACCTCAGAAATCAATTATTTGATGATATAGTTATAACTAGAAAGATGACATTGCTCTCAGAGTTATCTTTGATAATTTGTAATTTGTGATTCTGGGCTACACAAAATAAACAGAATTGGTGTTTAAAAATGATTGGAAAATGCGATAATCCGTGTCACAGACAAATTCACCTCCGAACAGTATTTTTTGCTGGTGCTTTCCTTCTAAATACTGAAAACACATCAGATATCCTGGCATTATTGCAAAGTGTTTTTTCCTCGACGCTCGTCTGCTCTCGCTCCAAGTTCTTTCTCGCTGTAGTTTTGAGTTTTTAAAGGAAGGACGTTGATGAATGGACCTCAGCCTCGCCTATTCTCAGTGTGACTAAAGAGCACTCGTTGGATTCCAGGCCCTCACACCGAGGTTACTCATGTGGTGCGAACAGTGGTGTGATTGTTCTGGGTGGTTAACTGACCTGGTTCTACGTGCAGAGCAATGAGGAGCACAAGCAGGAAGGGCAGCCAACATGACCCCGTGTTAAACGGCCTGTAGGAAACCCTCAAGCTGTTCCGGTCTCAGTTGCCATAAAGGCATACGATATGTTTCTCTTGAGGCTACTAAACAGAGGGAGAACATGAACGCTTGCAAAATGGGGTTTGCCATGGAATAGGAGAATTATGTAATGTTATCTTGACTCTCCTGCCATTATCATGAGCAATACAAGTTACATCTCTGCTGCCAATGAGTGGAACTTGTTGGTATTTTTATACTTTGCTATTTCTGACTCACTCTCTTTCTGTCCTTCTTTCTTGCATTCACTGCTAATGCTTTTATCTGTGTGTCTGCATCTTTTCCATCTCACTATCTCCTCTGTCTCTGTTCTCTTCCCATCTTTCTTCCTTTCGCTCCCTCGTGTTTTCCAGAGGAGGAGGAGGAGGAGGAGGACGAGGGGCAGTCTGTCAGTCTCTCAGCAGAGACGTCGTTTATTTATGTGACACAGGGTAAAAGGACACGTCAAAGGAGATTAATCACTGGGCAGAAAGCTTTTAATAAACCCAATCATCTGGGTGCATTTGGCATTGAGGAGCTGCATACCTGCCCCTCCCTGGACTTGCTGCAGGGTGACCGATGGAGCGGGCGTCGTTTCACCACTCAACTGAAATCACCCTCGAGGGGGCTTGTAAACAGCGCTCATGATTTTTGAGCGTTAGCTTGAGGATGATGGGAGACATTTTAATGCAGTTATTTGGAAAACTTAAAACAATGGTTGAATTCCTCAAAGAGCAGCTTTATTTATTCATTAATATAAATGCCCAATGGGATCTTTTGGATGAAATATATGTGAGAAAAGTCTCTGGAGTGGGATTTACAAATCAAAGACAAAGGCTGATTCTCTTTTGACTAAGGAGGAGTTTAGTGGAACATACTCATCAGCTTAAGGTCGGACCATGACAACAGGGAAACGTCTTCATTGTCATCATCATGAGGCCAGACTAACAATCGGAGGGGGCGTCCACGTGCTTGTGGCAGAGCGCTTTGCAGCGAGCCAACATGGAGGCGGCAGGGCTGCTAGTTAATGCTCGCAGCAATAGAAGTGTGTGGAAAACAACACATGCTCTGTGGTACCTGGTTCACATTGTACGCCCCGCCTCAGTGCACTAAGGGTCAAGAGCAAAGACAGGGCAAACTGGAGGAGAGCAAACTGATCTGACACAAGCAATCATCATTCACCCTTTAAAGTGATTGTTACGGCTTGATCACAGGCTAGATCTCTTCCAGAGTTTATAGGTAAAGTCCTTCCTGAGTTCTTTATAACAACTAAATCATTTAATAAATCTGGATGCATTAAAACTTGAGTATGTGTAAATCGCTGTCACTGCAGCGTCACAAGCTCTACTAATTTTAAAACTGATGCTATATTTAAATTGACTGCTAATCCTTTGAACATGTAGGTATTACTTTTCCTGCTGTATTTGTATCTGCATATATGTGGAGTTAGGGAACATCCCATTATGCTGGCTGACGTTTTGAGATAAGCTGTGTTATTTTTGTAATGCCACTTAAATGAGCAGTGTGTAGGATTTGGCAGCATCTAGCAGTGGAAACGCAAAAAAGAGAAGTATTTGGTTTGTCCGTTCTGGGCTTCTGTAGAAACATTAAGGACCCAGCAAAGAGGATCCCTTTGTAGACTTGAAGGGCAAAGGCATAGCGAAAACACAATGATTTTTATTATTTAAGAAAACATACTTATCCATAATATATTCCATCTCTGCTAATGGATCCCACTAAATAACACACACTGGCACTTTAAAATGCTAGTTCATCATTTATAAATAACTTTTTATCACGTGTCAAGTCAGAAATATGCACCGTATTATTATTATGATTGTTATTGTGGGGCGACTGTGGCTCAGTCATAGGCGCTTTTCCCCCTCAGTTTATGAATGGGTGAATCAAGGGAAGCCAATGTGGAAGTGCCTTAAACTTGCATTCTCTCTGCTGGCCAGCAGGGGGAGACTCCTCTGGCGTCTGCTTGTCTGATTATACTACTACTACTTCTCTATTTATGTATTCTCTTAGTAAACATGGTAAACATGAGTTTATGTCTCAATATCTAGTGTCTAGTTCGGTTGTACTTAGTTCCTCCCTCTTCTGGTTGGCGATGGCCAACATGCTTAGCGATAGTGCACAAACCAGTGGGTGGCATCATGGTGACTACATCCACTTCTCACAGTCTGTGAGTATAGTGATGCAACAGTTGCACCTGGCCGTTGGATGTAAATATTAAGGAGCAAATAATCTCCATGGAAGACTTATGTTGTATGCATGTCTTGTAACGTTGTGTTCTTCGTTAGCTTGTTAGAATTTTTCATATTTTATTCAAAGGTGTGTGTGATGTCCAACCCCTATAGTCAACCCCTACATTATGACATGTGTTTCTTGCTTCTGGTTGACTGTAAATCCTGCGTTGAAGCATCAAATGCACCACTTGGCCCATTTCCTGAGCCACAGGTAAAGTAAATGCCGTGTTCACACTTTTGAATAGATATGGGAAAGAGAGAGAAGCTGAGTAGTAGCGTGTTGCACTTGCAGGCAATTCACTGAAGTGCAAAAATATGGAATAAAAGTAATTTTAGCAAACCAAATTAAACTTGAACTAATCTAAATAACGCCTCTAATCTAAATAAACACCTGCCCTTGGTCCGATAGGTTCTATCTGTGAGTGTGGGTCTTCATGTGTTTCCTCTATTTTCATATAATTGAACATCCTGAATGGGTATCCCTTCCACTCAAGAAGACTGATAGCATGAAGACACTCTCACTCCTTTCAACCAATAGAATTGCTGCGTAGCATCAGAGATTGAGGAGCTAATGAATGAGTCTGTGGAGAGAAAATCCAAGAGGATCTTTATATCACATCAATAGAGGGCTCTTGTAAATGCCAGTGGACATTCACATCGCAGGTGTGATCCATATTGTATGATCCAAGTGACGGTTTCAAATATGATGCTGAAAATCGGCAAGACGTGCAATTAGTGCAGCTCTTTTATAATGACACCCCTATAAGGTTCATTCATTAAGCTCATCTCAGGCTGGGTAATTCCATTATACGAGCCGCTTATTCTGAGGGAACCCACTACATCACCCTGCAGCCCCAGACTGGGGAATACATTGACAATTTATTGTTTTATCTATAATTCTTACTGTAGATCTTTTTGCTATGCTGGAAATCCAGAGACACAGCCCTCCTTGATATCAAAAATGAAAAGGTTTGTAGTCATTCAGACATTTCTTTCAGAATTACCGCCCATATACCGAAACAATACAATCTGATACTTTATATTTAAGATTCTTTCCCTAAAAATATTGTCATTCATACATTTCCAAATCAATACGTTTACATCATTTCATGATTTTTCAAATGTCCAGGGCACACTAAGAGGTTGGCAGCCAATTTAAAGAATCAGCAAAAAAAAACTCTCCGCCAAACTGCTATACAAGAATCAAGCACCAAGGCAAGTTTTTTGCTAGCATTCAAAATAGCAAAAGCTAGCAAGCCTTTCTCTGAAGGAGAGTTTTTGAAAGAATGTATGGTCGAAACAGCAGGTCTCTTATTTCCAGAGAGCAAAAACAAATTTGAAAAATTGAGTTTATCACGCAGAACAGATTTAACCAGCGAGTTGAACAAAAACGCTGAGTCATGTACGTTATATTCTCACACCGCCCCCTGCCGGCCTCGCCGTGGTCCAGTGTAGAGCCACGGGTCTCCCACCGCCCAGCACCCCCTGTGGCGGACCACAGGCTCCCCACCTTCCCTTTGGCTCCAGTAATCTGTTTTACCAGATACTCATACTCTCATGTGGTCTGCATTTGGGTCCTAAACATTGTCCTCCCGTGACAGGTTCACACAAACACTCTCCATCCATCTGATACTGGCCCGGCCCATCTGTCAAATTTTTTTATTCAATGTGGCCCCTGAGCCAAAACGTTTGCCCACCCCTGATCTAGAATATGCAGCCCAATGCCTGCATGAATCAGAATCAGTTCATTTGCCAGGATTGCCAACATTAGACATGAGACGTTAGATGAGACAAACAACAATCAACGACAACAACAGTGCAATGATATTAAATCAATTATAAGATAGTAGTGCTCAGACAAGCAGACAACGTCAATGTAAGTGCATGTTAAAGTGACGTGTGTGTTTAAGTTAAAGTGTATGTTAAGTGGCATGAGTGTTTAAATATGAAGTGAGCAGGGGAGTGACCGGTAAGAACAAAGAAAAGAAGAGGAAAGAAAAGAATAAAAAATGAAAATATAGTCTGAAAAATAGTCCTGGGGTGACAGAAGCAGCCCCAGGACAACAGATGACTCATTTGACTGCACTGTTACCTCTATCTTTGTATCACCATCTTCATTTGCAGAAAGCCAACAGAGTTACTGAGTATATCTCATGCTCCCTTCCCTCCTCAGAAGCTGAGGTTTCCCATGAAAATCCCTCACCGGGTAAACATGGAGACGAGCACTCGTAACCCATCAGCTGCTCGAGCTTTGTCAATCAAAACGATGTGTCTCTTCCTCTCGCTGGCGCTTGTAGCGGGAGTTTGTTCTCCAAGCTGAAGCTCCTCCCTGTCGAAAACGATTCATGTCAAAGTTATTAGCAGGTAAATACTGGGAGGAGAGATAAGTGGAGAGAAAGCCTTGTGGGGAGTGAATGGAAGTGGGTCAGCAGCCTGCACACACATCGACACATGCACATTCATATGCATGCATAATATGCATGCAACACACACATTGAGATACTCCAGAGGACGTTTACTGCATGAGGCACAGCACGTTTGACAAAGTGAAGCAATGCTATAGCGGCACTTTGCTTATTCATGCAGCTGATATAACAATCTCACTGTGTGTCACCTGAGGCTGCAGATGGCAGGGAGACGGTATTAGTTTACGTCTATTGCCATTCACTCCTTACTTGAATGTGGTTGCTTTCCCCTCTGCAGCCGTTCAGTTTGCATTACATGGATGTGTGTGTGTGTGTGTGTGTGTGTGGGCAGAACGTCATTTGTAACTCCAGGGAACCGGTCATCCCTGACTGGTCGTTGGTGTGTGTCGCTCACAGACTCTCTTTCCAAAACGACACTAGAGAAAGTGGTTTTATTTGTTGCTACATTCTCCTTAACCTTTAACACTGACCTTAACCCAGTGTTGTTGGAGCCGTGGGGTTTGCTATCTGGCCCCTCCTCAGTGCTCCTCTTTGCCAGCACCGGGATGGAGTTCACACAGAGACAGGGCCAAGCAAGGTCAGCCGAGGGCTTGCACAGCTTATGAAGGCTAAATAGACTGCAGGCATCGCCAGTGGAGCCTTTAATCTAAAGGAAAGGGAGCAGCTACGTATGAGAGGAGGAGGAGGAGGAGGAAGAGGAGAGGAGGGGGATGTTGCATGACGCACTGTTGGGGAAAAATGTCACTCTTCGTCTTTGTGGACCAGTATTTTGTCAGTCTGATTCGGTTTCACTGGGCTATTTTATTTTTTTAAATGCCTAAATTTGTCTTATGGACATAATTAGGTCATTGAAATGGATGATTAGGTTCGCAGCAGGACGGATGATTCAGTGTCTGTGACCACGTAGTTTATGCAATGATGCATCAACACATTTACATCTTTGATTTCTGCTTCATGTTGTGAATCACGAAGCACTTCCTTTCGTCTAAATGTATAGCTGAGCAATATATTAGCCACATTTGAAAATAGTGTAAAAGTTGGGCTCTAACATATGGATGCTGTCTTAATGTTTAATTGCATGTTTCCCTTTTTCATAAATTAAAGGACGAGTACGTGATTTAGCAATGTGTTTATTCACTCATCGGCTTCCATATGATGAATGAACCATGGCATCGGAGGCAGAGTGCGCGTCAGTTTATGTGTTCACCACTAGATGGCAGCACCACTCAAAGCTGGCTTGTCGGTCTTGAACACGTGAATCCAAACACACACACACACACACACACACACACTTTCACAAGCCACAACAAAGATGCTTGCAGGTGTTCTGCACTTCACTCTCTCACAATCTCCTTTGAATGAGAAGGAGACAGTCGGGGCCTCCTTCCACCAGGAGGCGGGCTCTCTGAGATGCTCTTCTTGCTTCTGTCTTTGGACTTTTACCAACTTGTGCGGGGCGCATCCCGTTCACGGTGCCAGAGGGGAGGTGCAGTCCCATCATTGGCCTCACAATTTGAAGAGGAAGTCATTAATTTTCTAATCGAAGCAAAATTGCTTTGTCATTCGGAGAGAGCTTGTTGTTGAGAGGGCGAAGGAGAGCTAATTAAAATGCTCTCAGCACACACCGACAGGCCTTTTCACGCAATTACCCAGCCTGCTGCGTGTGTTCAAATAAACAAGTAAGCGGAGCTGCTCTCTGATAAACTCCATTACATGCTGCGTTCATGCCTTGGTGCACATGGCGCTCAGGCTGATCTGACCTTGAGAAGGGGAGATACAGGCAGTGCTCGTGGGAGCAGGGCTAATCTCCAGAGCATGTCGCTCGATGAAGGGTGCTGATAGTGAGCAGTCTCCAGCGGTGGAGATATGCATCGCTCCAGATTTGAGACACAGCCCTCGAAGTGGAGCAAAGGATTTGAAAGGCAAGTTTAAGCATCCTATTCTCCGAACTTGTTCTATAGAGATACAACCTCCCTTTAGAGTGAGTGTGTGTGGGTTTGAGATGAGGTGCATGATATCAACAACACACACACACACCAATCTGTATGGGACATTTTCCTGTCACAGTTTGGGAACTGCCAGGACAGCTGCGCCCTCAAACCACTGTCTGATTGATTTGTTGGAGCATCGTTGGCTCCTGTGCTTTCATCTTTATGCATGGAGGTGTTATGCAAGGGGCTCCACCCCCAATTTTACGCATCCCCCACCCTCCTCCCCATGCTCTCTCAACTATACACCAAACTGTACCCAGTGTTCTGAAATGGACCTCATTATCAGAACGAGTGCGGCGAGGTGCGATGTTCAGGGTTTGTTCCACCTTGTAGAGTTGGTGTTTGATGGTATAATGTTGGCGCCCCTTGGCCATATCATTAGTCCACAACCTTTATGTTGAACGATTATTGAGAGAAAGATGTTGTTGCTCTTTCAGCCCTCTGAGGCAAATTTGTCATTTGTATTTTTTTGGGCGACACAAAATAAGTATATTCCAACATTTTTGGAAATATGCCTCTTTGCTTTCTTGCCGAGAGTTAGATAAGAAAATTGATGCCATTTGCACATCTGTGCTCGCAGTCGATTAGCTTATTAGCTTATTAGCATGAAGCCATCCGGGCTCTGACCAAAGCAAACAATAGATACTAGATAGTGGATGCAACCCCTGTTAAACCCTCAATTATCTTATTTTTCATAATTTTGCTGATGGCTGCCTCGCTCAATGCTGCTTAATAACATGCTACAAACTGTCAAATTCAACAATTTGCCATTTTACACCAGAAATAGTGTAGCTCATAGGCTCAGAGCCCATGAAACCAAAACGTATGGTTTCGGATTTTGTCTGGAGCCAGCAGTCAGTTGTTAGCTTAGCATGAAGACTGGAATCAGTTGGGAAAAGCAAGCCATGCTCTGTCCACAAGCTCAGCATCACTAAGGTATTAAACATGCTAAGCTAGGCTAACTGGCGGCTGGCTCCACCCACATATGTGTAGTACAGACATGAGAGCGGCATCAGCGTCTCATCTTAGTTCCTTTAAATGATTTTTATATTTTTACAGCAGGATTTTTCAAGGATTTGCCGAGAAATATATTCTTTTATCCAACTAGTGAATTTTTTCAAAGGTATTAAATGACCAATGGAGCAAGACCATGCACATGGGACGGTGGGGGCGGATAGTCATTTGCATCTGAGAGCCAGTCAAGGGTAGCAAACCCAAATGGAACTGCCACCACTGTCTCCCTCTTGGTTTTATCGGGCTCTCTCTGAATTAGCACTGTATGAAAGCAAACAGTTATATGGATTTGCAAGGGCTCCCCACATACAGATAGCTCCGGCTCCACCACACGAGGCCCAAGCGAGGGGGGAAGATCATGGTACATGTATTTCATCGCGCCGGCCTGAACCGTGAATTAGCCATGCATGACAGAAAAATACAAGGCATGAAATTGGCTACAGCTCCACTCCTCTGTGATCTCCCTCCCTAGACATCAGTGGCTCCCTGCTGTAATCTGTGCTATACTTTCCATTGCAAATAAACCAGCAGAAAAATGCAGATTAGATTTATTATTAGGGGTCAGCACTGCAGCGTGGTTACATTTTGCCACTTTATAGAATAAAAACAATTCGTAACAAGTGATGCATTTCTCATGAGTACACAGTATTCTTAACATGCAGCAGCTAAGAGAGGATCTTTTCATTAAAGATGATGAAATTATTTCTGGGGGAAGATGTTTTCTGCAATGATGCCTTGACTCTAGGTTTTAGTTCCCAACTGAAGCGAGACAATTGCACAGTGAACTCTTAAAGAAAGAAGGGATGAGACGCAAAGTCTTCTTGATTTCTACTTCTATGTCTTTCGACGTCTTCATGAAAAGGGCACAGGCACCATTTTCATGTGAGGTCTTATTCCCTCGGATGGCTTCCCTGTGATCAACGGACATATTTACATCCACTTTCTGTTCGCATGTGATATATCTACACTTGTCCTTGAAACATTCTCTGACCCAAAAAACCCCACAAAATGTCAATTGCGGCGGCTTTGGGAGAAAGGAGTCAGTCGACATTGACTCAATTGACCCAGCTCTCCCGCTGGATTGAAGTGTTTTTGGCTGAGTGAACAGTGTTTCAAGGTTATGGAGAGAGATGCAGTCAAACGTAATGGCAGCCTGTAATGAGTGTTTTCCTGTGGGATGGACGGTGACTTTGTGGAAGGCAGGTGATTCAAGGCCTAAGGGAGAAAGGATTAGAGACTCTCCTGCCATCTCCGAGTTCAGACGAATTTAAACTACACTTTGTCTTTCCTCCTCTTATTATCTTTTTGTTTAACTCTCAATCTGTTGTGCGTCTACGTCACTTTGGCTTCATTTCACTCTCACCTGTCTCGTTCATTCTCTTTCTGTTGTTGATCTACCTCTGTTTCTGTTAGAACTCCTATTAGATTTCACCTGTCTTGATTTGTCTTTCTTTATTCCTCCACTATCTTCGTCTTCAACGCCTCCAGAACAACTGTGATAGTGTAGTGGATGCTCACTTATAAAGCCATGTATTTACATGGCTACTCCGTCAGTGATATCCCATCCATGTGGCATCGTTTCACACACAGATGCAACATCGTCATTGACGCTGTATGAAAGGATTCACTGGCATTAAGCTCTAAATCAAAACCCTCAAGTCAGTGCTAGTTGGCTCACAGTATGAGGAAAGCATTTGCCATGAACTTTTGCCTGAGCAACAAAGACCAACTCAACTGGACTGTATACACATGCTTATACCCTTCGGCACATACACAAACACATGATAGATATGCGTCTTTAGATTAGTAAAAAAGCCCAGTCATGTGCATAATGCTGCAACACTGTATCATATTTTTGTGCGACATAGCATTCAAGCGGTTATATAAGCTTTCTTTGATCTCAGAATAATATTTGATGACATTCCAAACACACATGCACACTGAGCCTGCATCAATAGAAAATGCACTGTCCGCTCTCTGCGTGAGACGTATGTCGTGGCAGTAAATGGAGTAGAATAAGAGTTATCGGCCAAAGCATTGTGGCAGAAATAAGTGATAAATTATGGTGCAGTATGGTGTGGACACTTCATCAGGCGGTGCGTTTGCTGAATACGGCGGCTGTAATGCAGAAGCAATGAGTGCCATCACTTGCTCCTCATTGCAATTAATGTCACCACGGAGGCAAGGCAGTGTGAGAGAAAGATAGAAGGAGAAATTGAGAAGAATGGAAAGACAGAAGTGCAAATGAGCAGCAAGCCTGAGAAAGAAGATGTAATTTAGGCTTGGACAAAATGTCTTGACTCTGAGATAATAGTGGTAATACAAAGAAGTGAGACTGTCTTTTTTGGAAGAGGTTAAAGAGAAGATTCCTATAATTTAGGCTCTATTTTTGTCCCTGAAGGGCATTTGGTTTTACAGCAAGGCATATACCAATAGGAATAGGAAGAAGAGGCATCCAGAGTACAAATGGGATTGTAGTCCAACAACAATAGTCACAGGTGTCCAACTCACATTTTCAGTGTGTAAAAAAAGCACAGGAGCAATATAGTATAAAAAACCTTTCAATTCAGACAGTAGAATACAGGATCATGCCATAGCTAGCGGACTCTGCCATAGCTAGCTCAAAAGAACCCAACCGGAATATCTGGAACAACCTGCACTTTATTTTTCGGATCTAAGGGAGAAGCTTAAGAAGCTTCACAACCTTAGCATATTTTCACTTTACTAAGTTGATGTCGCGAATATGTTTATGTTACCGGCACCAGACCTAGCAGCAAAGGCTACACAGGCTAGGAAGCACTGTGCAGCCGATCGATATCCCTGTGGATTGATAGAGAGGACCACCTTTATCGTCATGCTCAGACCAGAGCTGATTTTATTCTGAGCACACAATTGAAGATCAAAACATTTAGCAAATTGCATAATATTCAAAGAATCTTTTAGAACATTCTTATTGTCTGCTCTGTGCGTTAAACAGCAGCGCTACCACCACGGGTTAGACCGCGACTAGCATCGATGTAGTTTCTTCCTCCACGCCATTTACTTACTGTTGGCTGGCTAATACTCTCATTTAAAACACATTATAATACGGGTAGATCAAATCAAGCATTCTGATTGGTTGAGAGTGAGTCACAAGGTGTAGTTTATTCAGCCGTAAAGTACTGTACACTGTACACTGTTTACATTTAGAGCGTTCCATATCAGTGGCACTTAAAGTAACAGGTAGATTTAAATTGCGCGACCGTTAGTTGCCATTTCAAGCTTGACATTTACCAAACATGTTGGTGTAAACTTTGATATTGTAACGTCCGCAGTAACGACCCGCAGACGTTGGTTTCCTTAACTTGCAGGTGTATTGCCTGAGTGTCCACAGTCTTGCAACGGGGCTCTTCGCTAACAGTAACGTTAGCTCAAACGTAACAGCTAACAAGCTCACGTAGCATCCCCCACACTAGCATAACGAACAACAACACAACGTCACTTCCTCCCTAAAATGAGATGAGGAATGAAAAAGGTTTGACCACAAAATCGTGATCATTTCCAGTGAGAGATAATTACGTCGGTCATTTCCCGACGCGAGGCAAGTTCTCTAAACATCATGGAGGAGAAACATGACGGAGAAAAGACGGACAGAAGCAGCGAGAGCACTTCTTTACATCGGTGGCTGCGCGTCATCCTCCACCTGCTTCCAACCGACCTGGTCAGTGTTATAGTCCCGTATGTGCGTTCCGTGCGTCCCGGGACTATTTTCTCTGTTGCTGAAATGCGATACACAACCTTTGGTGGTTACAACTATTTTGTGCTGAAAGGGAGCTTACTATTACTATTTATAAAGTCGCAGGTACCCGTATTATAAAAGCAATAAGGTACTTGAGGCAGTACTGTGTCTACAGTAATGTACAGTTCAAGGGTTTGCCGGCAAACAACTCCCTTGAACTGTACATTATTGCACGACACAGTAGTGCCTCTCGTACCTTATTGCTTAATTGTCTTACGCTACAGAAGACTTGTGTTAGTTACCGACTCTTACACGGACAGAGCTAACTAGGCAGCATTACGACGATCGGCGGAACATTTAGCTACAAACACATTTAACACACAGCTCCAAATAATGTTAAAACATTACAGAACATTTACTACTACATTCACTTTAGATCGTAAACCAAGCTAAAGACAGAAAAATGAGTTCTGGAGCATCATCGTCATGCGCAGATCAAAGCTTATTTTATTCTGAGCTCTCGCTCATACGATTTTGGCTTATAGGTTTCTTGGAAATAATTAAACAAATCAAAGACTGAGCAATATTAGTCGATTGAGACCTACACAGCGGATTAGTCAAATAAAAGAGCTGAAAAATATCTGTCTCCTCAGCAGCTAAATGCGCTATTTTTACTAGCTAGTTGCTATTTGTTTCTGTCTATTGTAGCATGCTTAGCAGGTAGCTCACACTGGTTCAATATAACCTTTTAGTACAAAAAACAGGTTGATAAGAGCGCTGATTCAAACATAAAGTAGCGCACCATAAAATGAGCTGACTAGAGCAGCAGAGGTTTGTCACCAGCGACCCATTTTAAATGGTGAAGCACTTACCCTCGGCCCCCCCTCAGGTGAGCGCTCTTAGCTCTGTCTGTTTGCTGTAGTTTGTTTACAGATTTAGCTGCAAGTCGCCGGCTCAGGCATCACCATGTTGAGAGCTGTCAAGAGGCAATCAAAATGCTCCGTATCGCGCTTTATAAACCTTTGATATTGAGCAGCTTTAAAGGTCCTGGACACTCACTTGGATGAAGCTATGCTAGGAATTATTAGAAATGTAACAAAGTCCATTTCCTAATAAAATTGTTAAAGGTGCTCTAACAAAAGAAAGGGCCAGGCCTTGGAGCACGTCTGTGGCCAGAAGGAACGCATGCGGCAGGATTTAGCTCACGCTGAAGCGAGTGCTTTTAGGATCGGGAAATCTAGATGCCAGCTCCTAAAGCGTGCATCCAAGAAATGGTGGACACAGCGTTATTTTAGGTGTGTTTGCCCTGGTCAGCCTTGGAAATGGAGCTGGCTCATTGAATAATAATAGTAAGGCCTCCAAGTGAAAGAGAGAGGAACCAAGAGAGTGGAGAAAGAGCGAAAGCAAGCAGATGCACAGCAAGACTGCTTGTCTGACGGAGCATGATAAGAAACAAGAACAGAAGTATTTATCTAATCAGACCTGGAGTCCTAATCAACACATGGGAATTATTGCTCTGTCAAACTAATAATATTATCTTGTGTTCATTGCTTTATATTTCCAACAGCTATCTTATGATCTCTCCATTAGTGATCTCTTCATTGAGGCATAAAATGCTTTGTTGAACGTAAGTATTATGTCAAATAATTGGAACAAACAGCTGATTAAAATGTGTCTTTACACAGTACTATTAATAACAAGGTGCACTCAGTAGTCTGAGCCAAGTGTGTGTGTCACGACCGCTGCTGTATTGTGTGATTGAATAAATACAATCCACAAATGACTAACCCCCCGGTTTGACAGTAAGGTGCCATAAAACACGCTATTAGACATAGTCATATGTCATCATACAATCTTGCCAAAAACTAAATTAAACTCACCAAGCCGTGGTATAATGGTAGTTATGTTAGCTGTTAGGCAAACACACGGTCAAAAGAGTAAAAGTGTGCAAACTGTCTCTGGCCACGGTGCAGTGGCCTCGAGGTACTTCTGTTAGCAGTTAGCCAAACACACAGTGCAAAACACTAAAAGCCATGTTATCACGAGCAATGATAACTTGATGCGGCAGAATGCGAGATTTGCTGTGGACAGACACAGAGATGCACACATACTCACTCATTTACAAACCCAAACAGCCATGCACACACTCGACCGATCCCATGATGCTTGAGATAATGAAATATAAGACTCTGTTTCTAAGTGGCAGACCCTGAGGACAAAGTGCGCCTCAATAGGTCAGAGCTGTAGTGTTGATCTGCTGTACCTGTGGATTTCACCACAAACATAAAGGAAAGAACGTATGCATGTCGATGCTCAATCGGGTTTACTGATGTAATTCTGTTTTGTTCAAAAAACCCTGCAGCAATTCCTTCACTGAGCGCCCCAAAGCCCAGCTGTATTTAAAACCCAGCACGCCTTTGATCGACACGCGTGATGCATTTTCATACACTTTCAACCGATAGCGACGACGCATACTTAGAAAGCTTGTGGAAAGTCTACAAATAAGATTATAGAGTATGACACAAATATAATATAAGCACTTAGTTCCAGCAATTCTCTCACAATCACTCTCCCTCGCTGCCTTTCTGAGTTTGTTTGTCCACACATACATTTGCCTGCACTCCCTCACGCTGCTCCACACTGTCGCTACACAAGGCCTGTTGATCAATGCAACCTTAATTTGAGGGCATGGATTATAATAGAGGCATTAGCGGGCATTGATTAGAGCTCCAGTGAGAGGGCTGGGTGCAGTATGAATGGCGAGTCAATAGAAACATCACTTTCAATGACAAAGACCTGCAGACCACCTCCGAGCCACCGGGGGATTTAAATGCCAAGAACGGGCTTGATGTGAGGGGGAGTGGAAGAAAAGAAAGAAGTAAAGAAGTAAACACTGACTTTTGGTCTCACAAGTCTAATGTTGAACCCATTCATCCAAACCCAGTTTACAAATATTAAAATTCACGGAGCGTGTGCTTGTTGTGATGATGTTCTGCAGGGGTTGGAACCTCTGCATGATCTGACTTGCCTGTTTCAGAAAGTATTGCAAATTCAGCTTTTTGTGTTCATGAGACTGAATAAAACAAGAACACAAATATAAATAAACGCATATTTGTTTCTGTCTATGTCAAAAAACATTTGATCTTTGCAGGAAATAATGTCTCTGGTTGCTACTTTTTACATCAGCGCTGGTATCGTCATCAAAGACTGTCAACTGTGGACATCTTCTGACCCGTGAGTGAACTTCCACTCTATGAAGGTGAACAACCTGCAAAGATCCCACAATAATTACTGTGGTTTTATAATTCTAATAAACTATTGCATGTCAATTTGAAACATATGCATGTACAATTACCATTGCCCCAGCAAGATAACATGCGTCTCTTTCCTGTAATGTGCTTTATCCAAACTGAGATAACAGACAGTTTGGTCAGTAATCGTGTTAATGAAACAATCAGGAAATCAACAATCATTAACCGACTGAGCCTGAGAACACGCTTTTTTTTTGAGGAGGGAAAAGGCTGAGGAAACAACAATAAATAGAGCCAATCGTCTTTATCTGTGAGCAGCACATTGCTCATCCACACCCTCTGCAGCCACTCATCCGGCCCTAATTAACTCTCTGGAATTGGCTGTTTTTTTTGGGGGGGGGGGCTTGGTGTTCCTCCCCAGTATTCAAAGTGCTGGAGATAATCTTTTTTTAGTTTTTTTTGTTGGGCAATGATAACCTGGGTGTGCTGCAGGGCTAGGAAAAGCATACTTCCCCTCTGCTTGCACTCAAAGCGACTGAACCGGTCAGACAGAGAGGGTCTACTTGTGTGTTTCTCTGCACAGGAGCCCTTCTGATACACAGCATTGTTGTGGTTTCCATGTCTCTGAAGGCGCTATATGTGTTCTCCTTCCTCTTCATCCTCTTCTCGTGAAGCGTGAAGTAATAGCGGCGCTGTGAAACTGCTATGCTTGCTCTTTTCATTCCCCCGTGGAGCATCTGCTCGGTTTGAGCCGTGAAGCTGCAGGAACACACCCTGGGCCCCAGTGTGAAACTTCACCCACTAACACACAGCAATGGCGTCTTCCAACAGAGCATTTTTTTTTATTTTCCACAGCTAAATATGGCTCTGCTGTGCAGCTGGAGACAGAGAGAGGGAGATGGGAGAGGTGGAGGGCAGGGCTGTGGAAGGTGACACCGAATGAGGAGCAGGGCTTGGGCGGGTGAAAGGGTGAATCTTGTCATGTTTCGCATCGGCTCGGGAGGGTAAAGGCTAATTTGACACCCAGAGGGGAAGGAAGGGAGAGGGAACGCGATGAGGCTAATGTGGAGCGATACAGAGGGGGAATGAGCTGAACAGCACACTCACTCAAACAGTCAGGTTCACTCATTCAGTTTATTCCCACAGAGGGCCGGTGTACGAGAGAGGCAGACAGAGTGGGTGGGAAAGAGAGAGAGATAAAAGGGGGAAGAAAGAAGAAGAGAAATGCGAGCTTAGGGCATAAGTAGGAGTGTTACATCATAGGATTGTAAAAGATTGGGTCAGGTGGGAGTCTGTCTCTCCAGGACTGAATTTAAAACCTCTCTGCTGCCTTTACAGAAAAAACATCCCGCCTGATAACTCAGAGAGCTTATTACCCCACAGCCCTCCACTGGCAGGTCAAGCAATCGCCTTCCCCTCCAAACCCCCAGGAGGAAGCTCTGCACCTCAGGGACCTGTGCTGCAGTTCTTAGTGCGAGTGGAACAAACTGCATGTCACCCAGGGGCCCCGTGGAGTCAGGGTGCTTTTAATAAACCGGCCTCCAGAGCTTTAGTTTGTTTGCATTTTCATCTTCATTAGTAAGCAGCTTGTCGCTTCTTGGCTTTTGATTTTTATTCCTGTTGGGGTTTACCTGCTCACAGTGGTGGAAGAAATATGCAGAGCCTTGTACCAATATCTAAAAATACAAGTAAAAGCCCTGCATAAAACCATAAACCTTTTGGCCACCTGGGGGCAGACCAAAGTGAATATGGCTGATAAGAGAGTAGACGTTACATCCTGCAGCTATGGAGCAACTTTACTGTTCATTTGGAGTTGATTCTGTGTGGATCTGTGATTGACAAGGGTAGGACTGAAAAACTATAATGGATCATTTGACCTCAGTTATCTACACTAAGGATGAGTCTATATTTTGTCAAGCCACACTGATGGGAGCCCCAAATGTCTTTTTAATGGAACTGTATAAAGGAATCTCCGTCTGAGCAGAATCACACCAGACTGTATTTCACTGGTGTTTCTGACCGTGAGTAAGAGCGTATTTCCCTGGCGCAAGACTTGATATTAACTTATACCGTACATGTTCACATCCCTCAGTGATTCTGTCCTGATTCGTGCACCGAACCTTGCTTGAGTAAAGTGTTTCTTACTAACTAATAACCTGCCTCTGGAGTCTGCTTTCCAGTCCTTTGCCTGTTGGTTCAGAACTGATATTAATAACATTACCGCCAGCAAAATACCTGCGGTAATTAAATCCCTGCTCTATTTGGAAATTACCTCCGCTAAGTGTATTTCGCAAGTGTTTCTGACCACGAGTAACCCCGAGCTGGTCCACTGAGGAAGAGACGTCATTTAAATATTGTCTATGCTTTAGCTCCGAAGATATGGACAAGTTTGTATTGGCTACATATAGCCTGATTTTAGACCATATTTTTTTAAATAGTAAATTGTGACTTTTTTTTCAGCAAAAATATCAGAATTTAGGGAGAAAGCACTAATTAAATTTCTACTTATCCAGTTTCCCTCAGAGCAATGCCGACTAGTACGGCCAGTCTCTGCTGGCCTCTCAAGATGGACGCTGCTCTTTCAATTACATGGTAATAATCCAGGCTCTTCTTGAAGTCTTCAAACTGAGACTCTTTTCTCCTTCATGCACATTTCATAAAGTTGCTCCAGAGTATATTCGAACATTCATATTTAACATTGTGTACATGCATTTACCTCTCGTAAGATCGCCAGGTGTTCGGCTCCTGGACAGAAACACTCCCCTGATGTTTCAAGTGGGATTGTGATGCGCTGGAATTCTGCTGTTATCGGTTTTACACAATACAATGAAAGAAGAGAAAGGGTATCTTTAGGCATTGGTGTGTATTGTGTAGCTACAGTAGCATTAAATAAAGATACATTCTCATTTTGACATGCTGATCTTTGATTACATAACGCCACTGTAATTTTAATATAATTTTAATGTAGGGCAGTGCATCTCACTGAGCAGAGTAACTAACTAGCTGCTACCATAAGTTGAAAAGATATGAACAGAAACGGTAGATAGTTCGTCCTTAATTTAATTAAACATTAATTATACACACACACAAATCCAACAAGTTCTGCTTACATGACTCCACTGCTTTACCTTATTGTTTTTCTCATGAAGCCCAATCTGGTGATTACTTTCCCTTTATCGAACTCTCCCAGTGAGCACAGCTTTGAAGTCCAGAGACGCGGAGAGAAGTGAATGATACAAAGCAAAATTAGCATTAGCATTTTATGCTGCTCACGATGCGGGCGAGGCTGCTAGCTTGTAGCATAAAGCGTGTTAGCTTGTAAGCTTCTTGCTACAGTAGCATGGACTAACAGTAAACATAAACACGTGTGTAAGTTAATGATGAAGACTGTCACTGTTGCTGCAGCCCAACATTGTGAAATAGTTTTTAGGCCATTTAACATGTAAAATACAGCGAGTAGCGCGGACATTAGTAAAACAAATAAATAAATAAATAAATAAGAAGAGGGTCAAAACATTGTGTACAGCAACATACACAAGATATACAGTATTTTACAATGTATGCTTTGAAAAGATGTTTTAAAATCGACTATGGTCAAAAAAACGTTCAAAACTGGTTGAAAAGTGATTTTTTTTTCCTGAAATATGGCAGACCAGATCTCAGGATATTCTGCCTTGATTTTAATCCAGAACGTACTTTTAAGTTTCATTTTTGGAGTAACGTTGATACCTGGTCATTTTTCAAAATAAAATACCTTTACGACCTTGATAATTAATCACATTTCTTTTCATTCATTCTTTCTGTGCGGCCCGGATCAATGGACCAGACTCTCTGTTGGGATCTGGTCAAAGGTTGACGTAAAAATTATTTAAAAAATAACCAACTCTTTGATTAACTTCACCTTGCCCCCTTTTTTTCTTTCTTATTTTTTAACATTACCTGTAAAACAAAACACACCTTCATGCCTAAGAGCTTCGTCCTCCGTCACTAAACAAGGATGAAAGACTTACCAAATAAAAGGCTGTGTACAGATAAGAGACTTAACAAATAGGTGAGAACAAGCAGTGTTGCTCGATTAACTCAGCTGCTTTCTGACATCGTGATGCGATTGGACCGACTGCATGTACTCAATGTCCGAGGAAATGAACTTGTTGTTCACCAGCTGGAGGTTTCCTCGCACTGCTTTATGTTCCTGCAAAGTGAAATACTTCAAAAGGGGCATTGGGATTAGCAGTACAATCTTCTTCAGATGTAGAATACACTAACCAGTATTGTGATTACGGAATGACAGGGATGCTAAAGAAAGCATTGGCCAAATCTATCACAGAAATCCATTTTGCATTGCCAAAAATAGTAGACAGAATTGCTGCAGGGGTTGGGTACAACCAGCATGAAGATTGTGAACAGGTTGCCAGGATTTGCCATCTGCAAGAAGTGGAGTATTTCATGGAGATGTTGGGCTGGACCAATCATTTGCCCCGTGAGAGAATCCACCAAAGCTGCCACCGGGCCCTCGTCTTCAGTTGCTGCTGCCAAGATGCCACGAACCACCACTGAGTTCTGATATTGGGGGACAAATGTGGGCGAGACCACCGGCAGGAGCACAACACGCCCGCAGCAGTGGTCATCACAGGTGGAAAGTCACGGTGAAGCGATATCGACAGTTAGCTTCCGCGGGAGGCCGATGTGCCGACACAGATGAGTTACTGTTGTCATCATCGCTGTCTGCGGCCGGGACCTAGATGCTGTCCATCTAATATCCGGCTCGCTCTTGGGTTCACACATTTGGGTACAGCGCATCCAGTGGGCAAGCGCATGCTCGTGGTTGTAGAGTTTTACCCATAAAGTCCAGTAGAAGGCAGAATCTGTGCACGTTTAAACTTCTGTTCCACTAGCTTCTCTACCGTAATGCATTTCTCACAATTTTTTTTGATTGTTTACTCATTGTAACTTGTTTTTTTTTATATCTGTAAAAACTCACAATGCTTTCTTCTGAAGTAATTTTGAATACAAATGTAATTAAAACTATTTAACCTTCCTCTTGTGTTAGCTTTCTGTTAGCATTTCTTGTGTTAGCTTCCTGTTAGCATCTCTTGTGTTAACGGGTCGGTTTTGACCCATGTCTTAAATCTGTAAAAGCTGTAAAATAGACTAAAAACAATTATCATCCAATGTGTTTCTCATCTCTTGGTTACCTTGTTAGGCTTCCTTATCCATGAACATATTGTTTATGTTTTAATATTTTTGGTGTGGGCCTCTGGGCCTTTTCTTTGTCAGGATACCTCCATTTCAATTAAAGAAATGTTTAAATGAACCTAAAGAGAATCATATAAATAAATAAAAGGTTGTTGTGTTACCTGACTATTACTGAGGGGTATTAGAACACATTTCTTAAATACATTTGTTTTATTAATTTTTTCATTTTATTATAAAAAAAGGCAATTATTTTAGCAATAGAACTTTCATGCAAACACAAAATGTCACAAAAATGTCACATCATTTCAACCAGAGCATTTTATAATTTAGTGAAATTATTTTTTAATTTGTTGAAATAGAGGTTCCTGACAAAGTCAAACAGCCTTGATGCAATGAACACATTGATGTGGTTCTTTTATGCATTTAAAACCTAAAACGGGTCGACCCTAACACACGAGGAAGGTTAAGATTGTATTTGAAAAAAAGGACTGAACGAAAACATAGAGAGAGTCTATGATAGCTTTATTTGTAGTTGCAGTGCTCATAATTGTAGTGTTATTTAGCCTGCTATAATCCATGCTAAACATATGTGTATTTTCTCCCCGCCAGGTGGTGTTGCATTCATATTCTGACGAGCAGCAAACACACAAAGTCAAACACATTACTCTCGTCTCTGCAGGCAAAGGGTTACTCTGATTCCCCCTCCTTCATTGTCTCTGTTCAGCTCCTGTCTCTCGAACTCTGTCTGTCTTCCTCCCTCTTTCTCTCTCTCTTCCTCTGTCCTTTCTGTTTCTCAGGAGAGCTCATTCTTGTAAGCTTATTTCCCATGAGCCTCTGCTGATTGTGTGATTGCAATCACCCCCACGCAGCTGCCATGGTGACAGGTAGAGCGTAGTCTTGCTCCGAGCGCAAATTTAACACAACATTTGATGACATAAGCAAAATGAGTTGTATGAGGACGCGTGTGTGTGTGTGTGTGTGTGTGTGTGTGTGTGTGTGTGTGTGTGTGTGTGTGTGTGCATGTGCAAGTGTGCCTAATTTATCTAACTGACTTGTGCTCATCACAAGAGGCCAAAGGTGTCAGAAACAGAGTGTTATCTCTGCTGGCTGGCAGTGTGTACGCCTGCATGAGGGTTATTGCATCAGAAAACAAGAAATACAGACACATAGAGTAAAGTTATATGTCAATTTGTCAGCATCTCCTCCTATGGGATATTGAGTTTGTCAGTGAATGGAGGTTTTATGAGCACTGTCTGTCTCTATGTCTCTGTTACTCCTACCAATCCTCTCTGAGGAGTGGAGGATGCCCTTGCTTCTGTCAAACCAGTGTGTCAGAGCAATCTGTTTTGACAGACTCAGAGAGATGTTTGATGGTGAGGTGGCCCTTTTCCTGTCGAGGAAAGGAGTTGGATGACATTTCTGCTCTGTGTCACACATGGCACAGTAACTACCGTAAAAGTCGTGTTACAACCCGCTTCTACCTCCGGTGGATGTCCCCGCTGTAGCAAGCTAGCAGCAGCGCTAGCTCCCCGCTGTAGCAAGCTAGCAGCAGCGCTAGCTCCCCGCTGCTGCTACTGGCCGCGTCCCCTCTGCCCGAGTCCGGTGTCGAGCCGGGGCTGGTCCTGCTGCCTTCTGTGGTTGTCGGGGAGCTAGCGGAGAGCTAGCAGGAGCGCTAGCTGGCTACAGCGGGGAGCTAACGGGGACACTGGGCTTGTAACCCGACTTTTATGGTTTACGCAGAAAAAAATGAAAAAAAGTATATATTTATAATCCCAATAATGGGAGTGGCAGCTGGTTTGCACTGTGTGACAGTCCTTGAGTAAATGATGGTAAATGCAGGGGGAAATAGCACCTGACAAACCCAATTTCATATCACATAAAACAGCTATTTGCTATGCTAGTGGATATATTCTCTTGCATTTGCTGTCAGAGGTAGTCAAGCCCAGGCAAGAACACCAACGCCTTTACACAAGCTTAAGGTATGATGTCGCCCAGCCAATATCAAGCTTTCCCGTCCAGCCCAAGCCTCTGGTGGAATGTACAATCCACAACTTCTATTGAACCACACACCACTGCCTGTAGACTGAGGCCGCTAATGCAACCTTCCTTGTGTCTCCTCCGCCCTTCCCCTCCTTTTCAGGCTGCCTCTACACATCCCTCACTTTTTCCGAGCCTGCACCTCTCAATGATGTTCTCCTCTTTTACATTCACACTCCATCTCCCTCTTGCTTTCAATACAGTCTTTTCATTTCCGTCCTCCTTTATCTTGCTCCCATTTTCCGCCTGATGATGCTTTCCCTCTTTAGGTTCATAGTTCATCTCCTGCTTTCTTCCACTCTATCCTGCTCTCATTTCCTTCTCTTTCCCTCGTCGTGCAGTCTTTCTTCTTTTTCAGTTTTTAATACAAGTTAATCAGATTTTTGAATACACTCTTGATCACCCTATGAACCACAGCTTTAATCAGGCAGTACAGTCTGATGTGCAAATGTTTTTCATCATATGATTATTACAGTTTATTCAGACAAAACACAGGATATCAAACAGTTATTCAGAAAAGCTGTGAGTACCATCCACTGTCCTCCCTGCAGGTGAGCGGAGAGCAATGCATTTGGTCAACAGGCCAAGTTCAAGATGCGACTGCTAAGACTGTGTTCAGAGAGACAACAGCAGCTATTTACATTACCTGTAAACCATCCAAAAAAACACTATTTGTATGATTTTCAACCATTCCTCGCAAACGTTCTTCGATTCAATGCGATGCGTGATTAGCACTAGCGCAGCAGCTACAACTCATACAGATGGAATTGCCTCCCTACACTCGGCTATGAATATGGAGATGTCTGAACTGGTAGCTAGCAGCAAACGGAACTAACAGCGGGAACAGCGCTATCATCTATGCTATTGTTGAGAGAGCTAACCGTTTTCACTGGTGGGAGCCAGAGGATGGGCGTCATACTTCTGTGGGTTGTCAGGGGACGACGTTCTCAGAAATAACCGCGATAATAATATTTTTCTCATTAACCGCGGTGCTGTGCATGAGTGCCCATCGTGTGAGTGAAAGCGGTCTGCGTCCCATTGGCTAGCTAACCGCCGCCACGGCGGTTAGCTAGCCAGTGGGACGCAGACCGCTTTCACTCACACGATGGGTATCGCGTAAAATACTTTATTGATTCAGTCTCACTTAAGGTTACAGGTATTGGTCCTGGCATCTAGATGTTTTAAATGATACCCAGGCCTAACAGCAGCCCATCTTTCATTTTATGGGGACTGCTGCTTTGGCTGAGCAGGGGTGGCAAAAATGCTGGGATGTTCTACAAAAAAAAATGTAACTTGGCTACAATTTTGCTGCAACTTCAAATGGCAAGCTCCTGCTATGGCTGATCACCTGCAAGTAAACACATCTAGCATAAAAACTGTCAGCTGTTCTAATTAGTTCTCTTCACTGGAAATATAGCCCTTGCATTTTTGGTGTGATCAGGAAGAAAAGCCAAACCCATAGGCTTGACTGGGATAGTCATTTCCGGTGTCTTTCACTCTGGAAAGCATCCGCAGCCATATACTCCTCCTTTTTCAAGAGGATAGAGAAGTCATCAAAGATACTCATCATCATCTGTTTCCACTGGAAAGTAAAGCGACAGCAATAGTATATTTTGCAAGATCCATGCATGACAAGCATGTTGGCCTGAAATAATCTCTATCTTCTCTGTCTTTGGCCACTTAAAGGGAATTAAAGGGATGGCTTTGGCATATGAGAAGAAGAGTTTATGCCAAATTACATCACTTACTGACTGCACACATTTGTTGGTTGTTTTTTGTTGACAGTTCAGACCATAATGATGAAGACTCAGTGGATGCTGCATGCAGCAAAAAAAGAGGCAACTACAGGAGTGGGAAAGGCAGTTCATTTTTTACCTGCAGTGGATGAAAGTCGATGAGGATCATTATTGTAATTTTGAAATCCCTCAATTGTATGTCTCCTGCCTCTACGATTAAGTTTGCTAACTAGCAATACTTGCTCACGTTCACAGCAGCCAATTTAAATTATATACATGATATTCAACCTTTGTTTCTTTATAATGCATGTAATACGTGACTTCTTTCTTTACTGGCTTCTAGGCAATGATGCATGAATATGAGTTTACAGTTGATTGCAATTCCTCTTGGCATTGTGGAAGTTGGTTCATGCTGTTTTTCCGGTTACACTCGTCTTCTTGTTTCTTACAAGTACATTTCGTTGTTCACCCTCCGGCGCTTTTGGAGAATAATGCAGCGAACACTGCATTGAGCATCTGCGGATGCTCGTGCTACGATGCCAAACACAAGTATAAACAAAGCTTTACAGTGCGGGCTGTGGCTTTTGTTCAATCACTCTTTCTTTAAAACATGTTTTTGCTTAGTCCAGAGGGAACAATGTTCTCCTTCCTCAAGCAAAACTGGTTATCTCTCCACCACACACAAGGCAAAGCAAAGTTAGTTTGTGACCTTTTGACCTTGATAACGGGTACAGGTTCCAGGAGCTTTACGTATGAACAAAGAAACACTGATTCTATGTTGTCTGGTGTGTCATACTCTCCATACGCTCCATATCATTAGCAGGGCTGCTGTTTGTTCCGGTTTCACTCTCAAACCCTCGTGTGTTCTCTCTCTTTTCTAATTGTCCCCGAGCCAGGGGCACGGAGGCAGACGAGGAGACGATTACACACAAGTTGGCGTTATGTAAATCATTATCTTGCTCTGTCTTGATTGGCTCACTTGGATGAAGGAGGGAGGAGGGGCGGGACGGGGCAGAGGGGGAATAAAAGACACTTTACACACTGTTCTACACACGGTACACAGAGTAAAAGGACGGCCAAGGAGTGTGGTGGCTGGCAACGCGTTCTTACATGGGTCATTGGTTCGGTTTACAGTATATATATATATATATATATATATATATATATATATATATAGATATATATATATATATATATATATATATATCTATATATATATATATATATATATATATAGATATATATATATATCTATATATATATATATATATATATATACATATATATCTATATATATATATATATATATATATATATATATGATAAAAAGAGATGGGAGGCTGTTACATCGTTCAGATTGTCAGACTGCACTCAGACCAGCTGCCCCTCTTTAACACTCCTCTCTTGAAGGTCACTTATTATTGCATTTCTAAATGCAGAAACAGTTTTCTCAAAATGTACATCTACATCAAACAAGACCACCTTTTATAAAAAAAAACAACATATAACACTGAGGACACATATACATGTCTATAGTCTTCCAAACTTCTCATATTTTGTTCATATCGGTGCGTCTGGCTCTGCAGTCGAGTCCAGGAGACTGCATGTAATAGTAAATAAATTACAATTTCTGCACTCAGACGTCACAATGCATGATTTAACGAAGCCTCTATTGCTAGCCAGTGACAGGGTGTTCAATGAAGCTGTTAATTCTGCTCGCGGCAAACCAAATGAAACCAAATACTGGGTATTCTTCATTTTTTCGAGCACGCTTGGAAAGCACCAGTGCCACCACTTTAGCCAAGCAGCGCTCACTGTGACCATGGAGGAGACAGAATGATGGGACACATTTGAATCTGTTCGTAGGAGATATTTTGAGTCCTGTTGTATTAAAAGAATCAATGGGCAATTATTTCAAATGGAGCTATGCTTCATCAGGAATAGCAGTCTGGCATACTTCCTGCTGGTGATGTGCACCTGTTGAAATGAACCAGAATCTGTAAGGTCACACTGATACACTACAGATGGGACATTTATAGAGATGCTATTTACAAGAAAGAAGAGAAGGGAAGAGGACAGAGAAAAAGCCATGGCAGACATTGTGTGGGGAGAAAGAGAGCAATAGTTACAACTAGCATTGCATGTTTGCCATTATCTCCCTGAATCACCATGTTTGTTTTTCTTCAATAACTGCTCACTGCAAAAAGTGTCCCTCTCAGTGTGCGATTCAGTGCCGTACTCTGACTTTGGAGCAGTCTTAAACCAGGAAACTGTCTTCCTTGACCTCTAATACAACACAGGAGCTATGTAAGAAGAAGCTGTGACCGTTACCAAAGGAACGCAGAAGCCACAATGACTTAAAGCTGGATTTATAGTTGTGCATTCATGAGATGATGGCATAGTAATATAGCTTATAGCACATAGCTGCATGCACCTTGGCAAGAAACTACACACTGGTGATGCTACCTGGACGTCTCAATTATTGGTGAGTTTTTGCTGCTTGTCGTGTTTTTCTGAAAATGTATGATGCAGGTGTGGATTGCTGATCATGCAGTCATCATTAGCATGTTGAAGAAAGGTTATCGGCTCCTTTTCAGTGCACACATTAATATAAATTATACTGCACAGCTTGGGTCTCCTATTAAGTTAAGGCAGTGATTCCCAATGTTATTATTTCATTTTTTTTTCTAGATTGTATGGAGTTTACTGTATATATTATAACGCAATTAATTAAAAACAAAGAAGGTGTGACCCATTTGGGGTGGGTGGGGAGTTTACAATGCTCTTATATCATCAAGGGGGGCTTGACAGAAAACAGTTAAGGGATGTTGTGAAACGTTATCGCACAACATCCTAATATTTGGAGGAAAACAAAGTGATAAGTTAAAGTGTATGCATTGTGTTGTATGTACCTACTGAAATGAGCATGCTAACCAGCGAGCCCCGGCCCATCCTGTCTTGTAGTACCACTTGCACCTCGAGAGGCAATAGTGTCTGTCTGCCCTCAGTCCACCAGGACAGGATGAAGACGTAAAACCTTTTTCCGCCATGAACCGGCCTTAAAGTGTGGGGGATAAATATGATGAAATAAAACGATACGACCGGCATAAAAACAAATATAAAGCGATATAAACAGACTCTTGATATTGTCTTTTAATTGCAGCTTTCTCTTGGAAGTCGTATAGGCTCTTCTTCTGTCTCCTCATTGCTCCCCAACGACATGTTTTTTACTCATTTTTACGAGCTTGTGGGCTTCATTCTTGTGGTAACGTGTCACGTGACCGAGACGATGTATCCGGCCTTCATCCGGCCCGGTGCCAAAGGACCGCTGGTAGAGGGCCGCTGCTTCATTGGATTAAATCCAAAGTGGCCGTAACGAGGAAACTCGTCCTCTCCTCTGCAGTGTGCAGCAGACGTACCACCAGTTACCTTTTAGTCCGTTTTAACACGTGACGCAACAAACACATGAAGACTTGAGGCATCCACTGGTTTGAACACATATCTCCTTCACCAATCAGACGCCTGCACTCTCCTGATGACGATAGCCTGTTGGTCTCTTTGTCGGTCAGTCCTCCACTGAAATAGCTCAACACCTATTGGATGGATTTCCATGACATCTGGTACAGACATCCATGGAGCCCAGAAGACGACTAACCTGATGAGTGATCAAGTTAATCAACCAGATGGATCATCACAACGTGTAGTGAGATCAGGGTAATATTTCCAATAGATATGACATGATGAGAGTTAAACTGAATGATGTGTTTGAATGCATGTGCATGTGTGCTTACAACTCAGTGCTGCATCTATTAATGAACTTGTGTGTGTGTGTGTGTGTGTGTGTGTGTGTGCTGTGTGTGCAGCTCTCAGGCGCCAGACCACAGTTACTGAGAGCGGTTAATGAGAGAGTTGGCAGAGTTATTAGCTGATCGCTGTAAGTTGGTGATCTGTGTGAGAGAGGATTAGGTTCCACACGTCCTGCACAGCCTCACTGGAGCCAGCAGCTCAGTCTCAGGGAAGCTCATTACATTTAAATATGTCTGTCTAGAGCAAATAGTAGACAAGATGGATGCAAACCGCTATCATGAAGATGGTGCAATACAGCGTGAACGTGTGTGTCTCTGTGTGTGCCGCTGTGCATCAACATGAAAAATGTAGATGTACTTTGCCTAATCACCACTTCATATTCAGATTTGATTATCTGCAGTAACAAGTCACTGAGAGAGGAAAACACAAGGTGTCAGGAGACTCATTTTGGGAAAAGCCACACAGATTACTTGGATTGTTTATTTCATAGGAGATAGTCACTTAAAGAAATGAGTCATGCCAGTGCAAACGCAAGGACGAACATCTCTCATCAAATATGTTTCTGTCAGACCCCATTGCTCATAGTAAGAAGCTTATTGAAGAATACATTTGTATGTCCTTCACTATTCTTTACATTTTTGGATACGCCAAGTACAAACAGCCACACCTTCTCCAAGCAAAGCCACTCATTGTGGATGCATGGACATTATCAAGTCTGCAAAAATATAAACACAGATTGTAGCATTCGTACCTAAACTGTGAGCATAATCTAAAAGCTGGTACTTTATAACTGGAGTGAAAAAGCCCATAAGAGGAATAGACAACACATATACAGATCTGCAGTGGGCATAATGAGGTAGGGAACCAGGCTTTAACCGGGTGTCCAGGGTGTGAGACCGTGTGTTGGTAAGCAGAGTCTTTTGGGTGAATGCATATCATTTTTTCCTCCTGCATGTACATTGACTCATGGCCCATTGCAGTATACACAGACATGTTCAAACCAAGGCATTGTGGTGGTTCTAGTATGGTATCATGCGTGCTTCTGACTGCAGTCATGGATTATTCAGTGGGTTGTGGTGGAAAAGCTGCCTGAACTGTTCAAATGGAAATTAGTTTACATTGACAAGTGAACCCAGGGCAATTTGAGTGCGCTATTGATTTTGAGTGTGTGTCCATGCATGCTTTCACACTGAGGTAGTAACACCACACCACAACTTGTCTTTCACAGTTTCCAATTAAAAGGGAAATCACACCATTATTTCCTAAGGCAGGTACGTTGTGTCACTTTAAAGGGGCAGCCTGTAGTATTCAATCACATTTCAATTCAATGTATTTTGTGGAGGCCAACATCACACATTTTATGTACAATAGATGTACAGAATTAACAACATAACAGAGTTACAACACAGTCAATATGACAGAAATGATTCATGTAATGAGTAGGCATGGTGAAACAGTTACGACCAAAACATAACAGCAACAATGGATGTAGAAGAATAATAATGATAACAAGTCAATCGGTCATAGTTGGTAATAAAGAGTGGGCTTTCACAACTGAAGGGGGCGCAATAGAGACGTTTTTATACCCAAATACGAGACTCCTAAAATATCTAATGATCACCAGTCCTGGTATGCATGTCAAGTTGAACCACTTTTGGGATATGGTAAAAAAAAAAGCCCCCAAAAATGGTATTGGCAATATTAATAGCAATGCAACTAATAATAATAATGATAATAGCAGTAGGTTTCAGGCAGGACCAGGGTCCAGATACAACCACGATCCATGGAAACCTGGGAGGAGACAAAGCACAAAGACTCCAGAGAAGGAGCAAAGCTACTAATGTGCACTGATGGGGCATGAATTCATACAGAAGGAGAGAGAAAGGTGGGCGGCATGCAGGGCCACGGCAGGACCAGGGTCCAGATACAACGACAAGGACTGAGCCTGTGATGGAACCACCGATCCTCTGATTGAAAGACGGGCATGCTAACCACTGAGCCACAGTCAACCCCTGATTTCCCTAAATGCTTCAGCGGTTGCCGTGCCATTCCCCTCATAACATAACCGTCTTAATGCTCGAATGAAATCATCTCTGAACACAATTAAGGATCTGTGTGTGAACGTGTCTCCTATCTGCCGATCTCCTGTGATGGAGGGAAGTGTTTGCTAGGTGGGTATGTTGGCAATCTTTATAGCAATTTTAATCGCTCCCATAATTCCCCCGTTCCACTTCTTTTCACAGTGATTCAAACCTGCTGACAGCAGTAGCCGGCTGCCAAGCAGCAACTGGCGTACTAATTATTTCACAATCAGGAGTCTTTTATTTACCTCCATCGCCACTCGCACTCTCCATGGGAGGCAATGGAGACATTTTTCTCATTAAAATGAGACAACAAGGGGAGGACGAGCTCCCAGAGTGTGTGCCCACTGGCTACACATGCATAGAGCACATCCTGCATTGGTTGCATTGTACAAAAAAAAAGAAGCTATCTCACTATTGTGGAAATTCATTTAAATGTGTGCAAAAAAAAAACCAAGAGCACGCCCTGAAAGGTTTGCTGAAGGCTCGAAAAGCTCTGTGCCGTGTTTGGCGTCTCTGAGCTGAATCAGCGGATTCAGTGGAATTTCAGGGCTCTGTTTTTAAAATATTGTCTTCACAATACTGCAGTTATTGTGTTTATGGCACGAATATCCACAACAAAATAGTTTGTTGACCAGGTGGATTATGGACAATTGGTCAATTCCAGTTGCTGCTCTTTTCTCTCCGGCACTTTCTTACTATTTCACATTACTGCAGAGTTTTTTAAAATACATTATATTAATATTCATCTTACTGGGGAGGTTGTCAGTTTTAAGATGTAATTGTGTCAAATATTAATTGTCTATATATCCATGTCATTTATTGTACAGGCTATAGCTATCATGTTCTAACTGTTGGCCCAGATGTGACATTACTTTAGTTAAAGTCACTATATGTATTAGTTAAAGCGTATTTCAGGTTCGTCTGATGGCCTACATTTCAGTGGTGAAATGCCATCATCTATGTTGCTTCAACCCCCGGCTGCTATTTACTCATAAAGGTGATTGACAGATGCTGTCTGACCTCAGAGAGCGTCAGCTTGCTAGAATGATTTATTTTGGCGAGGAAAGCAGAACACAGGACGCCCCTCCATCCCTTCATGTTTGCATTCATCTAAAACGCTGACAGGAACTTATTTCAAAATATATGCTTCTACCCTGCTGTGGTTGTATTATTTGTAATCATGGTCCATTTAAACTTTAAACTAAAATATCTAACATTATACAGAAGGAAACAGTCAATTTTAGACTGAGAAATAATCAATGTGAGAAAGAGAATAACATGTGGAATTGATTTTGGAATAGTTAATCAAATCTAGTACTTAATCAATCTTCCTCACTAGTTGGAATGTGTTGTCCGTGTATTATAGGAATAATTTGTAACCCAGTTTCCTTTAACAAACCATTCCTGGGAGAATACAAGATGCCTTCTTCGCTAAATAATACACAACCTTTAAAAAAATCCATATAATCCTGGTAAGAAAAATGGGTCCTTGTAACATTTAATTATTAGAAATTGCTGAGTAGAAAAGTTTTGTAATAATAGCCCTTGAGAGGAATGCATAAGCATTTATCCTGTAAGGGATAAGGCCCGCGGTTGTTTGCTTTGTAATTAAGGACGCCACAGCTCCTGCAGCTATCAGCTCTCTCCTCCTCCTCTCTCCTCTTGTCGGCAGCAGCGTTCAGTGTAATCTCTGGTCCTAATAAACACACACACACACACATGCAGATGCACACGCACTTTCCGACACACACATATTCTGTGTGAAATCCCTTTAGCTGGAAGAGCATGGCGTCTTAGCGGCACAGGCCTTCACCACGCGCTGCAGCGACTGGGCTATATATAGAAGTCATCATCGTCGGCTTCCAGGCTCCCTCATCTATTCTCCCCCTCTTCTTCTTTTCTGTATTAACCGCACCAGTGGTTTTCTTTTCCTAAAGTGCTTTCTTGCCGGACAGCCCATCCTCACTGCTGTCCTTGAAAAGGTTACGCACATGTTTCATTCTTCTCCATTTTGTCTGTCTCCTGCAGAGAGGAAAGAGGGGAGTGAGACGGGAGAGAGATGGGAAGAGAGAGAGACAGTCCCTCCTGATTGAGAATGATTAAAAGCAGCGGGTTGTCACACCCTGCTGGTGCTGATGACACGACAAAATTACAGCGTGTTAAAGACAGTATAGGAGGAGGAGGAGGAGGAGGGAGAAAACAAGGAAAGAAATTGCAATCCAAAACCCGTTTCAACAAATTGATGTTGAGTAGAGCCTGAAGTCCCTGGTGCCTCGCTGCCCCCCCTCCCCCCTGCATCAGTTGCCTCATTATACACCGAATGACCTCATTATTTCCTAGAGAAACAGGCGTTTCCCTGTACGGCCCCCAGCCTTGATATCGGGCCCCTAGGATCCCATTAGAGCGACGCTCTGTTTGAGGACCACTCAGAGACCGACACTGCTTCTCTTGATTCACAGCTGTTAATGTACCAACTGTTGTAGCGCGGCGCTCTTAGCTGCTTGCCGTGATGTTGTTAAAGTTAATGTTTTATTATGGTGTCTCTGATTTGCCATCTGGACTGCACGGTCGTGCAACATTAGTATGGCGACAGCAGTGCCACTTCCGATGTCTATCAACATCTCTGGGTGCAGGAGATCATTTGAAGCGTCTTTTTTCATCCTTTCTTTCTATCACTTATATGAATTTCATACAGATGAACTCACCGGAGACCATTTTAAATCACTTTGCAATGCACATAGAGAGGCACTGCAGATATGAAGACGTGGAGAAGGTGCAAACGAGAAAGAACACATCAGTTCAGAGTCATTTGTTGCAAAAGCGCTCATATAATTAGAATAATGCATGTAGCTTTGCTAAAAAAGTGACTTGTGTGTTTCACACTGAACGCCCCTATAGCCACAAATCACACATTTGCCTCAGAGGGCTTTACAATGTGAACAGCAGACTAAACCCTCACACCCAAAAAAACCTTCAACAAGGGAAAAAGGAAGAAACCTTCGGGAGAGCAACAGAGGAGGATCCTCTATCAGGATGGACAGATTACATGTGTACAGAATGAACAACGTATTTAAATCCATATGATATAAATTATTTATATAATGAGATAGTTAGAGCAGCAGTTACACTAGCAAACTAATAATAGAAATATAAGTAAGTAATAGTAGCAATAATAGTAAACAGAAGTGTGACTGATAATAATGTTAATAGTAATAAGTAATGATAGTGGTAAACGATAATAACGTTGCTAAGCCGACCATAATCACAACATTGTCGCAGAGCATTTATTTGGGATGTGACAGATATTTAAAAAAACACAATAGAGCTTCACCAATTGCCGTATGAATGACATCAGTGTGTAAGCCATCATGTGCAGAAAGAGCACAATGTCTGGCTGCGTGCATGTCATTCATACGCCATGTAGTCTAAACACAGCCATGTGGACGACGCTCTGAACACGTGGCGTGATCAAAAATGTGAGAGAGACCACTTTTTGTGGGCAGGAGGAGACGAGGATGGGTCAAACCATCACTATTATACATGGTTAGTCTGCATAGTACTCATCACCAGACCAGGAATTCATAATCGTTCTCATGCTGCGTTCACACTAAACGGGTAGCAAATTTTCGCTTGAGTTGAAATATTTCAAAAATTTGAAAATTCGCTTTATCGCAACCTGTGCATTGATTTTGCATGTAATCTACTCGCGCATTAGAGCTAATACAGAAGTCAAAAGATGTTTTTACTTTTACTATGATTACTCAAACAATTTCCCCAGAGAAGAAGAGGTATCCCACCAGTGCCACCCATTCTATGTTAACATTTACATTGCTACCTTGCTGCAGGCCCAGAGATGAGCAGAAATGTCAGTGTGTGATGACAAACAAACAATGCCTCCACCCGATCCAGATTCCTCTCGTATTTGTACAAAAAGCCCTATTTGCATATTAGAGGAACGTGGGTCAGAAAACCTCCGGCGCACACAAAGAGCTGCCGGTGTGACGCTTGGAAATGTGACATCGTGCCACAAATAAAAGTCAGTCCCTCAAAGGCTACACGCTTTTCTCTCTGGCTCTCTGTGAACAGCCTCTCGCACACTCAAAGCCAGCGGCCATCCGTTGTTTGAGCAGCATGTACCCATCAAATCCCACCTCCCCTCCCATTCCAGCAACCTCTCTCTCTGAGTGCGTATCACAGGGCTGGCAGACAGCGCTGGGGCCGCATGGCTCCCTCAGCTGTGGAGGTCTGCTCACTTCCACACGGCCTCCTAGAAACCACTTCGACTTCAAAGGTCGAGAAACAATTCATTTTCTCCCATTTGATTCACCAAAGGTAGAACATTATGAAGCTGGCTGACCAAAACGGTACTGTAGTGTTTTTTAAGCTTAGTTTGTCACATTTGGACTTGTTTGTGTACATTGCAATGCATGAAATATGATAATTAATAAGAGATTTTATTATGAAGGATTTGTAATTGTATGCATATGAAGGTCACTTTTATTACTGTAGAATGATTGATGTGTGAATGAATGTTCAACAAATACTGCATGCTGCATGTTGCATGTACTGCCACTTTAAGGAAGTGTAGTCTCTTGTTCGCGTGAGGGGGCGGAGCTGAACATGACTTTTGAGGCGATAGACTCTACCCTTTTTGAAGAACAGGAAGTGAAGAAGAAGAAGAAGGCTAGCTCCGCCACTTTAGCGGCGGCCAATGAATGATTAGAGCTGCTTCACAGGTGTGAAAACGGGACTTTTAACCAATAGGAAGGGCTCTAAGCTCTAAGCTCTAAACTAACGGCATGGGGTGAAAACTTTCTCTTTTCCGGCTGCAGTACGAGCGAAGCTGACCTGTGGAGTTCGCTGTGGAGCAAAAGAGATCGATGGAAAGCATAAGCTGTCTATCATTTTTTATTAAATACACTTTTATTATAACTTTTTGGGACTCCGGACATTATTCCCCACACCACCTCCCAGGACTTTTGGACACATTCTTCAGTAAAAAAGCTGTGTTGAAGGTGTTGAAGGTGTTGAAGCTGCGAATGGATAAAGAATGTAGCTCAAACGGCCTTCACAGGGCTTTATTATAGTAACTGCCATTTAAGGATCCCTATACGTCTCTTATTACTGTGATTCCATTTGTTTCACAAAGCAACAGCGATCTGATTTATAACTGCAATGCATATGGAGGAGAGATAATCCAGGAAGGTTTATTAATTCAGCAACCTTTATGAGCTTTCAACAAGAAACACAACAAGACTGTTACAGCCACTGTGCTCCACCCAGGACTCGTCCTAAATGAGCGGTTTCTGAATTGCAGGGATTCACTTAGCGTTCACCGGAAGATAATGTTTAATCTGTGAAAGAAAAGTTGTTAATCTGTTATTTATGTTGATGACTGGCAGTCCCAGCTGGATCTGCTTTGCTATTCATAGAGTTGAGACTGAGTATCCACACTGAGGTTCCACATGCTGTTAACAGTGTGATTTACATGCACAGGGTGTGTGTGTGTGTGTGTGTGTGTGTGTGTGTGTGTGTGTGTGACCTACATATTTTCATGACACAAAGCTTTAACTCTCCCTCGTCACCTGAGCGGTTGGTTTCCAGCTCCTTTGTGAATGGATGATAAATGAACTGTACTTTTATATCTTTTCTAGTCTTCTGACCACTCAAAGCTCTTTAACACTACATGTCATCATTCACCCATTCACACTCACTCACCCATTCACACACTGATGACAGGAGCTACCATGAAGGGGCCACCTGCTGCTATCCATTCATACCCATCCACACACCACAGGCACAGAATGCAGGAGCAATTCAGGGCTAAGTGTTTCACCCAAGGACATATCGACATGGACTAACAGAGCCGGGGATCAAACCGCCGATCCTCTGATTGAAGGACAACCTTTCTCTACTGAACCACAGTTGCCCACAGTTGTCATCCATTGCTCTTAAAGAAAATAACCATATTTACTTTACACATCTGAGACGTTTCTCTGTACAATAATCAAACTTTACTCTGGAAGACATTTTCTTTGGAAATGTTGTCCATACTTGTAATAAGGAAGGATATGTCACTCTTACCTGTCTTAAAAACTTGAGAGCCCTGCTGTTCATATTCCATATGCATGTCCAGAGCATTTCATTTGAGGTCATTGATAAAGACGAGGATATTTGAAGAAATAATATTTTCTTCGCCTGCCACAATTCAAATTTCGAATGGCCTCTCAATTTTTTTCTGCCACTTCCGAAATCTATACAAAACACTCAGTGGTACCAGACAACAGAAATACAGAATATATCATGACACCTTAATCCATATTTCGACTTAAAATATAAGAATAATATTTCTTTATATAAGGAAAATTATGTGCCATGGAAGTTTAACCTGCCACAGGGAACATTTACCCCGCGTATGGGGTATGGTGCCTGTGAACTTCTGAGTAGCGTTAGCTAGATAGCTATGTTAGGGTTAGCTTTCAGAATCAGAATCAGAACTTAGTCAGAACTTATTGTTTTCCCATAAAGGATGTTGTCATGGCGGCTGGTGCATAACATGAACACATGAACACAGTGCAGCTACAGTGCTATTTAGCTACTGAAACAAGAATTACAGTGACGCTAAAGCAGTATGCACTTTTATGAGGAACGTTAGTCATATATTATAATATAAAATAATATATTAATATTACATAATATATTAATACATATTAATATATAATAATGCAATGTAATATGTATTTGATCAACTGATAGATGGTTAATTATGGTCTTTTTAAGTGATTGAGGGCTTTAAAGTCAACGTATATTGCGTTTTCTTTCTTTTTACACTTTACACACTCAGCGCAAGTTCAAGGAGGAAGACTGTGATTTATTCTCTCTCTCCTTCTTCCTCGTCAACTGAGTCGTTCATTTCGTAAAACCAACCAGATCTTACTACGATCTCCATCAGCCGCTCACAGCACTTTGAACCTGTTCTCCTCTGTTAGCCAGCTATCCTGTTAGACAAAACCATTCATCTCCAGTCATCACTTTGATCATCAGAACTCCTCTTCATCACGTCCAGTCTTCAGCATCCTCTTCATCTCATCCAGTCTTCAGCATCCTCTTCATCTGATCCCCACTACCCGTATCTAGACTGCTGGGTGGGTTTCCTATTCTACGTATGGCTTCATCACTCCCTAAAATATAATGTTACAATGGGGTGCATGTGTCAATTAAAATATGCATTCACTCAAAATGAAGTCCCTCCTGATTAAAATGTGTTCAGTTACATGTATTCACAATACTTTCCCTGTGTAATCAGCTTCATGAATAGTAGCTTGTAAGAACACTAATTTGGGTGTGAAATAACCCGGCTACTGGATTCAATAAGCCTACTGTATGTTGATTAATCACCTTAAATTACAAAGCTACAACTGTACACTGAACCACACACACACACAGACATACACACACCATCCATTAAGTGGCGTGTCGGATAGCCAGCCGTGAAATCAACCGCTGAATATGGAGTGCTTCCGTTCAGGGAAAGAGAGCTCCATTGATCGCTGTCTCCCGACATAAAAGAGAGTATTGATGCCCTGCTCCACGAGTTAGACGTGCAGACGGAGAGGATTCACACACCACGGCGGAGTCTGACCCCGGTGACCTTCCCCACAGACGTATTGCTCCACATGGGAGCGTCAAACTTACTCGTGTCAAACACAACTGTACACAGCGAGTGGCCATGGAAGGCCGTCGCTCAGTTCTTCCCCGGAGTCTACGCTTAACAAATGGAAGATGTGACAGTAAATGTGTTGTCAACAAAGAATACATTACATTATCTTCCCAACGCAACACGTGCCCACCTCTAAAACAGGATGTTTTCTTCACACTTCTTCTTTCTGTTTTTGCTAAGGCGTAGAAACCCATGTTCTTGATAGTGAGCAGCATGATAATACACTCTGACCCTAGCTCCTTATTCACGTTCAGTGTGACGATGGTATTGAATTTCATTCAGCCCAGAAAATGAGTAATACCCACGGTCATTAACGCAACCTGATCCAGTGTCAAAAGTAATAGCTTCAAAAGAACTGCAGTGTCAAATGATTCTGTTCATAGATACAAACTATTTCATCCAGAAGACACACGGTTGAATTCTTTAAAAAAATCATTTTTTTTTTGTTCTAGTGAATCCAAATCTATACTATTTCCTACACCTGCAATGAGGGCTTCACTTCATATGAACTGACTATACTATTATATAAAAAGACTATAATATTGTTCCCACAAGCAAAGGATGAGAATCATTTTTCTCAGTTGCATGTCCCCAGTGGAACATTGGCTTTTAAAATGTTCCTCCATAAAATGCTGTTATACCATTCTGGGCAAAAACTATAAACACCTTTCCCTTTATTCTCTGTAAACATGCTCTTAAATGAGGCTCATAACAAATCATCTACATACTCTTTTTTTAGGTTTGTTGGTTTCTGTAATATACATTTCTAACCTGATCCACCCGGAGCAGATTTCGCTGAAAGTGGTGCGACCAAGATTTAGGTAAACATTGCTCATTTCTTTATTTATGAACCGAAAAACATGATTTTTGGATTGGAAAGGCTTGAAAACATGTCATTGCTTGTGTTTATTGTGATTATTATTGCAGATTTGGATGCTTTAGGTCTTAATCTTTCTAAAGAGGTGCATGATGGGAAGGCACCGAAAGTACAAGTAGTATATTAGTTTCTAATATTGCATCATGTAATGATATACATAATATTGCATATGCATCATTATATTAACAAGTGCAATGTTCAACGCAACACGTTGAACGCAATATTCGGACAGTTTCAAGCAGAACAACTGTAATAGAAAGAGAAGTGCCATCTCTTTCAAACTCTTTATTCATCCTCAATAACACTGTATTTCTGTGTTTCTGCAGCAAACGGAGTCAAACACCCTCGTGTTGCTTCCCGTGGAGTGGGTGCTAGATAGCTGTCTGTCTGCCTGCCTGATTGAACACACATCAAAGCCCCCTGTCAAAAAGCTTCTGATGGAGTTGGAACAGTGACATATTTCAGAGCTATAATCAGTCACAATATGACAGAGAAATTACCACCTTTCCTCAAGAAGAGCAATCAGTCAGTTCCAGAGCCAATCAGCTCATCTGACGATCACAAATAGACACGTCAACAAAAACACCTTTACTGTGTAGCATGAGAGCTTTTGGTGTTGGAGCTCTGAGGAGTGAAGTGTTGCACTCATAAGTAGGGTTGGGTACCGAGAACCGGTGCCAATATGGTACCGGTTCCAACACGTCCGGTACCTACCGGACCGAACAGCAACGCAGATTTCGGTGCTTCCTTCCGGTGCCTGAGCCGATTTAAATACTTTTTAAAAAGTTGCACGGTATATAGATTCTAAAAAAGTAGCGCGGTACCCGCACGTTAAAAACGATTATTAAAATAGCGCGGATCCAGACCCGGCGCTATGGGCGGGCCTTGGGGGGCCGGGTCCGCCTTCGGACTCGGCTGGGCCCGCCCTGGACGGACAAGCCTGTCAGTCACTTATCACACGTAAAAAAAAAGAGCGCAACTCTCTGTCGCCGGCGACAGGAGCCGTCTCAGGAAGTAATATGCAAACAGGATGCAAAACTAAGATTACCGTAACTCCTCGAATATTTACGCCATCGACGTAATTCCAACGGATTCTGAACGCCAATGCCATGCGGTACATTACGGTAATGGTATAGAAAAACGGAGGCGAGCTTGTCTGTGGGGGAGGGGTGGAAGAGAGCAGGGCAGAGAGTTTGACTGGCTTTTCACTGCCTTTTGAGTGGTGTTTTCTCTGGAAATAATATGTTGTGGTTGTAAATAATAGAAATAGTATAGTTTCTGAGAGTTCTGCCACTTGCTGGCCCACCTAAACTCCTCACTAAAGGCCACGTTTCTGTCCACACAAACACAAAGAAGGACAGTGGGAAAAGGACAGGCAGAAAGTCATTTTGGGGAGGAAACAGTGTACTAGCTGCCTGTAAAAGCCTGTCTGGATGTGTGAGGAGGGCAATAATGAGTTCTGTCTTCAGCTGGACCGGAACTGCTTCAGGGAGATAAACAAATCTCTAAAACGCCTGAACATGGACACATATAAAAGCCTATAACATGGACATTGAATGCTCTATGCAAACAAAACTGTTTGAGAAGATGTAAAATAGGTTAAATTTCATTTCTGTAATCTCAAAAGCTTTGGTCATGTTCATTTTCAATTGTTTAGTAGAGAAATATGATACAAATTCAAATACATTTCTTAACCTTTTACTTTTTACACAGTGTTTTAAGCCTTTATAACATATAATAATGACAAATACTTGCCAGATTTACATTTCTCCTGAAAAAAGGAGCAAAATCCTGTTGATCACAGACAGTCGATGCTCCACAAATGAAAGGCCAACCTGATTATGCTTTTTTTTTTAAGTTAAAAGGTTTGAAGCTGTAGTTTGAAGTCAAGTGTTGTGTATGTACTTATTTATATCTATAGTATACTTTAAACAGTTCATATTATTGTTAAATTTGAAGAAAAAAAATTGCCTTGGCAATAAAAAAGTATCAATTCAGGCACCGTTTAGGCACCGGTATCGTTTTAAAAGTATCGGTTTAGCACCGGTATCGGAAAAAAACAAACCATACCCATCCCTACTCATAAGACATTAAGTCTCTCTGTGTTTGCCTCATTTAAATCCATATCTGATTCTCACGTATCAGCGTTATTAACTTCTCCAATTTGAATCCATGTGATTTGTTGAATAACTTTAATGTACACAAAGTGATAGCAGCCACACATTTGATAGTTTATAAGATAAAATAATCCTTTATTAGTCCCACAGTGGGTACATTGCAGGATTACAGCAGCAGTGCACACAAGAGACATAGTTAATCAAAATCAAACAATATAAATAAAGAGTAATAAGAACAGTAATAAGAACAGTAAAGAATATTTGTATTCATTATATTTCTATTTATTATTATTATATCATATTAATTATTATTATAGTTAATATTTATATTATATTTATAAATATATATATCATTATTATATTCATTATTATTTTTATATTAACTATTATTATTATATTATTATTTATATTGTATTTATAAATATATATAACATATATTATTATTATATTAATTATTATGATTATATTATTATTCATATTTTTTGTGCAATACTGTTATATCTTTTATATTTTGTGCCTTATTTTTATTTATTTTTTACTTTAACTTTATTGTAATTCTGTGCGAAATAAGCATTTCATTGTATAGAATAACTCTGTTATCTGTGCATATGACAGTAAAAACATCTTGAACCTTGAAAGAAGAATACAGTAGCAAATATACAGACGGAATAAAACGTATATAAAGTAGTAAATGTATAATGCATTGCAGCAGATGAATGCAGTTATCTGGCCATGTGCAGCAGCCCAGTCAGCGTGACATGGTCATGTTCCAGTCTTATGGTTTGACCGAGATGTGCAACCAAGATGCCCACGGTGACGAGGCTCCATCAGAGCAGGACGATCACGCGGCCCCCTGCTGGTCCGCCGTAGCTGGGGAGCGCAGCAGGGGTCGGGGAGGTTTGGGATGGATACAGGACGAGTTGGGGGGAATGTTTTCTGTCGCTTCCTCTGTAATCTGACCAAAGCAAGGGGAGGGAATGGAGGGTGAGGCGAGGTGAGTGTTGTAAAGGGAAAGTGTCACACTGGCTGGCCCCTGGGAAGAGCGTGTAAACACTGCTCCGTCTCAGCTCTGATTACGGAGGCAGAGAGGGAGGGAGGCTGGAGGAGGGGGAACATTGGGAGGAGGACGGTGTGACAACAGGGAGAAAACAGGAGGACAGAGAAGGAGAGAGGGGCTAAGTGGATGAAACATGATCTGGAGATGGCTGAGGAAAGAATCAACAGAGGAGGAAGAAATGGACTTGGAGACGGTAGAAAAATAAAATAAAGACGGCGTGAGAAAATGAAAAATCAAGACACTTTAAATCCTTTTTATTTAGCCAGGCTTGTTGTTTGTTTCCCACAGACCGGCGCCGCTGCTTCCAGAGGAAATCATCCGGCCGACAAGCCGCTGTGTATAACATAATCACAAAGTCAAGACATGGATTTGCCCTCTCGACTCAATACTGCAGCTACATTGAACTTAACTCCATTTGCATCGAGTCCTGGCTGTGAGCCCTTTGTGCTATTGATCTATCAGCCTCTCAAAATGAGCATTTTAATGATAGAGACAATGTACTTTTCATCAGTTTCTGCCCGGAGGACACTCATCACATCTAAGAGTATAGGCTTCAGGCTTTCCTCTTTGAGCACTTAAAGCTAGGGCTGGTTTAGGCTTACAGTTAGGCTGGCTCAGGCTTATAGTTAGGGCTGGTTTAGGCTTATAGTTAGGGCTGGTTTAGGCTTACAGTTAGGGCTGGTTTAGGTTTATAGTTAGGGCTGGCTCAGGTTTATAGTTAGGGCTGGTTTAGGTTTATAGTTAGGGCTGGTTTAGGTTTATAGTTAAGGCTGACTCAGGTTTATAGTTAGGGCTGGTTTAGGTTTATAGTTAGGGCTGGTTTAGGCTTATAGTTAGGGCTGGTTTAGGCTTATAGTTAGGGCTGGTTCAGGTTTATAGTTAGGGCTGGCTCAGGTTTATAGTTAGGGCTGGTTTAGGTTTATAGTTAGGGCTGGTTTAGGCTTATAGTTAGGGCTGGTTTAGGTTTATAGTTAGGGCTGGTTTAGGTTTATAGTTAGGGCTGACTCAGGTTTATAGTTAGGGCTGGTTTAGGTTTATAGTTAGGGCTGGTTTAGGCTTATAGTTAGGGCTGGTTTAGGTTTATAGTTAAGGCTGACTCAGGTTTATAGTTAGGGCTGGTTTAGGTTTATAGTTAGGGCTGACTTAGGCTTATATATAGGGCTGGTTTAGGTTTGTAGTTAGGGCTGGTTTAGGCTTACAGATAGGCTGGCTCAGGTTTATAGTTAGGGCTGGTTTAGGCTTATAGTTAGGGCTGGTTTAGGCTTATAGTTAGGGCGGGTTTAGGCTTATAGTTAGGGCTGGTTTAGGTTTATAGTTAGGGCTGGTTTAAGTTTATAGTTAGGGCTGGCTCAGGTTTATAGATAGGGCTGGTTTAGGCTTGTAGTTTGGGCTGGTTTAGGCTTATAGTTAGGGCTGGTTTAGGCTTAAAGTTAGGGCTGGTTTAGGCTTATAGTTAGGGCTGGTTTAAGTTTATAGTTAGGGCTGGCTCAGGTTTATAGTTAGGGCTGGTTTAGGCTTATAGTTAGGCTGGCTCAGGCTTATAGTTAGGGCTGGCTCAGGTTTATAGTTAGGGCTGGTTTAGGCTTATAGTTAGGGCTGGTTTAGGTTTATAGTTAGGGCTGGTTTAAGTTTATAGTTAGGGCTGGCTCAGGTTTATAGATAGGGCTGGTTTAGGCTTGTAGTTTGGGCTGGTTTAGGCTTATAGTTAGGGCTGGTTTAGGCTTAAAGTTAGGGCTGGTTTAGGCTTATAGTTAGGGCTGGTTTAAGTTTATAGTTAGGGCTGGCTCAGGTTTATAGTTAGGGCTGGTTTAGGCCTATAGTTAGGCTGGCTCAGGCTTATAGTTAGGGCTGGCTCAGGTTTATAGTTAGGGCTGGTTTAGGCTTATAGTTAGGCTGGCTCAGGCTTATAGTTAGGGCTGGCTCAGGTTTATAGTTAGGGCTGGTTTAGGCTTATAGTTAGGGCTGACTCAGGTTTATAGTTAGGGCTGGTTTAGGTTTATAGTTAGGGCTGGTTTAGGCTTATAGTTAGGGCTGGTTTAGGTTTATAGTTAAGGCTGACTCAGGTTTATAGTTAGGGCTGGTTTAGGTTTATAGTTAGGGCTGACTTAGGCTTATATATAGGGCTGGTTTAGGTTTGTAGTTAGGGCTGGTTTAGGCTTACAGATAGGCTGGCTCAGGTTTATAGTTAGGGCTGGTTTAGGCTTATAGTTAGGGCTGGTTTAGGCTTATAGTTAGGGCGGGTTTAGGCTTATAGTTAGGGCTGGTTTAGGTTTATAGTTAGGGCTGGTTTAAGTTTATAGTTAGGGCTGGCTCAGGTTTATAGATAGGGCTGGTTTAGGCTTGTAGTTTGGGCTGGTTTAGGCTTATAGTTAGGGCTGGTTTAGGCTTAAAGTTAGGGCTGGTTTAGGCTTATAGTTAGGGCTGGTTTAAGTTTATAGTTAGGGCTGGCTCAGGTTTATAGTTAGGGCTGGTTTAGGCTTATAGTTAGGCTGGCTCAGGCTTATAGTTAGGGCTGGCTCAGGTTTATAGTTAGGGCTGGTTTAGGCTTATAGTTAGGGCTGGTTTAGGTTTATAGTTAGGGCTGGTTTAAGTTTATAGTTAGGGCTGGCTCAGGTTTATAGATAGGGCTGGTTTAGGCTTGTAGTTTGGGCTGGTTTAGGCTTATAGTTAGGGCTGGTTTAGGCTTAAAGTTAGGGCTGGTTTAGGCTTATAGTTAGGGCTGGTTTAAGTTTATAGTTAGGGCTGGCTCAGGTTTATAGTTAGGGCTGGTTTAGGCCTATAGTTAGGCTGGCTCAGGCTTATAGTTAGGGCTGGCTCAGGTTTATAGTTAGGGCTGGTTTAGGCTTATAGTTAGGCTGGCTCAGGCTTATAGTTAGGGCTGGCTCAGGTTTATAGTTAGGGCTGGTTTAGGCTTATAGTTAGGCTGGCTCAGGCTTATAGTTAGGGCTGGCTCAGGTTTATAGTTAGGGCTGGTTTAGGCTTATAGTTAGGCTGGCTCAGGCTTATAGTTAGGGCTGGCTCAGGCTTATAGCTAGGGCTTGTTCAGGTTTATAGCTAGGGCTGGTTTAGGCTTACAGTTAGGGCTGGTTTAGGCTTATAGTTAGAGCTGGCTTCGGTCTATAGTTAGGGCTGGTTTAGGCTTACAGTTAGGGCTGGTTTAGGCTCATAGTTAGGGCTGGTTTAGGCTTACAGTTAGGGCTGGTTCAGGTTTATAGTTAGGGCTGGTTTAGGCTCATAGTTAGGCCTGGTTTAGGCTTATAGTTAGGGTTGGCTCAGGTTTATAGTTAGGACTGGTTTAGGTGTATAGTTAGGGCTGGTTTAGGCTTATAGTTAGGGCTGGTTTAAGTTTATAGTTAGGGCTGGCTCAGGTTTATAGTTAGGGCTGGTTTAGGCTTATAGTTAGGCTGGCTCAGGCTTATAGTTAGGGCTGGCTCAGGTTTATAGTTAGGGCTGGTTTAGGCTTATAGTTAGGCTGGCTCAGGCTTATAGTTAGGGCTGGCTCAGGTTTATAGTTAGGGCTGGTTTAGGCTTATAGTTAGGCTGGCTCAGGCTTATAGTTAGGGCTGGCTCAGGTTTATAGTTAGGGCTGGTTTAGGCTTATAGTTAGGCTGGCTCAGGCTTATAGTTAGGGCTGGCTCAGGCTTATAGCTAGGGCTTGTTCAGGTTTATAGCTAGGGCTGGTTTAGGCTTACAGTTAGGGCTGGTTTAGGCTTATAGTTAGAGCTGGCTTCGGTCTATAGTTAGGGCTGGTTTAGGCTCATAGTTAGGCCTGGTTTAGGCTTATAGTTAGGGTTGGCTCAGGTTTATAGTTAGGACTGGTTTAGGTGTATAGTTAGGGCTGGTTTAGGCTTATAGTTAGGGCTGGTTCAGGTTTATAGTTAGGGCTGGTTCAGGTTTATAGTTAGGGCTGGTTTAGGCTTATAGTTAGGGTTGGCTCAGGTTTATAGTTAGGGCTGGTTTAGGTTTATAGTTAGGGCTGGTTTAGGTTGATGTTAGGGCTGGTTTAGGCTTATAGTTAGGGCTGGTTTAGGTTTATAGTTAGGGCTGACTCAGGTTTATAGTTAGGGCTGGTTTAGGTTTATAGTTAGGGCTGGTTTAGGTTTATAGTTAGGGCTGGTTTAGGTTTATAGTTAGGGCTGACTCAGGTTTATAGTTAGGGCTGACTCAGGCTTATAGCTAGGGCTTGTTCAGGTTTATAGCTAGGGCTGGTTTAGGCTTACAGTTAGGGCTGGTTTAGGCTTATAGTTAGAGCTGGCTTCGGTCTATAGTTAGGGCTGGTTTAGGCTTACAGTTAGGGCTGGTTTAGGCTCATAGTTAGGGCTGGTTTAGGCTTACAGTTAGGGCTGGTTCAGGTTTATAGTTAGGGCTGGTTTAGGCTCACAGTTAGGGCTGGTTTAGGCTTATAATTAGGGTTGGCTCAGGTTTATAGTTAGGACTGGTTTAGGTGTATAGTTAGGGCTGGTTTAGGCTTATAGTTAGGGCTGGTTCAGGCTTATAGTTAGGGCTGGTTCAGGTTTATAGTTAGGGCTGGTTCAGGTTTATAGTTAGGGTTGGCTCAGGTTTATAGTTAGGGCTGGTTTAGGCTTATAGTTAGGGCTGGTTTAGGTGTATAGTTAGGGCTGGTTTAGGTTTATAGTTAGGGCTGGTTCAGGTTTATAGTTAGGGCTGGTTCAGGTTTATAGTTAGGGCTGGTTCAGGTTTATAGTTAGGGTTGGCTCAGGTTTATAGTTAGGGCTGGTTTAGGCTTATAGTTAGGGCTGGTTTAGGCTTATAGTTAGGGTTGGCTCAGGTTTATAGTTAGGGCTGGTTTAGGCTTATAGTTAGGGCTGGTTTAGGCTTATAGTTAGGGCTGGTTTAGGCTTATAGTTAGGGTTGGCTCAGGTTTATAGTTAGGGCTGGTTCAGGTTTATAGTTAGGGCTGGTTTAGTTGCAGGGGAAAAAAAAGAACTCCTACTGTCAGAGGACAGCAGGAACGCACAGGCACACAAACTAGATGATATAGCTTGGTTTATTTCAAAGGGTAAGTATAATGTTTTCTCTTTTTATCAGGGAGTCGGGGGAGGCCACCCGATAACAGAAAGGGTGGAATGACCGGACAGATTGTATTGGCGTGGTTAGATGGAATTCAGGCCAAAGGGATGGACTGTTTTCAGCCTCCTTGTCCAATCTCTCTCTTTCTAAGTATCTGTTTGGTGGACCACCACGTTTCCGCCTCCAACCCCATGATGGTGAGCCGTTTAAAGATTTATTAGGCAAAATACTCAAAGAGAAGACACGTTTCCAAACTGAATAAATAAAACACACCTCTACAAATACACCAGGGTGTAAAACAATAGTTTCTACATCATTGGGAACTGTGTATAAAACGTTTTGATCCCATGATGAAATAAATATTCTCTGGGGACTTATAGTTAGGCCTGGCTCAGGTTTATAGTTAGGGCTGGTTTAGGCTTATAGTTAGGGCTGGTTTAGGTTTATAGTTAGGGCTGACTCAGGTTTATAGTTAGGGCTGGTTTAGGCTTATAGTTAGGGCTGGCTCAGGTTTATAGTTAGGGCTGGTTTAGGTTTATAGTTAGGGCTGACTCAGGTTTATAGTTAGGGCTGGTTTAGGCTTATAGTTAGGGCTGGCTCAGGTTTATAGTTAGGGCTGGTTTAGGTTTATAGTTAGGGCTGGTTTAGGCTTATAGTTAGGGCTGGTTTAGGTTTATAGTTAGGGCTGACTCAGGTTTATAGTTAGGGCTGACTCAGGTTTATAGTTAGGGCTGACTCAGGTTTATAGTTAGGACTGGTTTAGGTGTATAGTTAGGGCTGGTTTAGGCTTATAGTTAGGGCTGGTTTAAGTTTATAGTTAGGGCTGGCTCAGGTTTATAGTTAGGGCTGGTTTAGGCTTATAGTTAGGCTGGCTCAGGCTTATAGTTAGGGCTGGCTCAGGTTTATAGTTAGGGCTGGTTTAGGCTTATAGTTAGGCTGGCTCAGGCTTATAGTTAGGGCTGGCTCAGGTTTATAGTTAGGGCTGGTTTAGGCTTATAGTTAGGCTGGCTCAGGCTTATAGTTAGGGCTGGCTCAGGTTTATAGTTAGGGCTGGTTTAGGCTTATAGTTAGGCTGGCTCAGGCTTATAGTTAGGGCTGGCTCAGGCTTATAGCTAGGGCTTGTTCAGGTTTATAGCTAGGGCTGGTTTAGGCTTACAGTTAGGGCTGGTTTAGGCTTATAGTTAGAGCTGGCTTCGGTCTATAGTTAGGGCTGGTTTAGGCTCATAGTTAGGCCTGGTTTAGGCTTATAGTTAGGGTTGGCTCAGGTTTATAGTTAGGACTGGTTTAGGTGTATAGTTAGGGCTGGTTTAGGCTTATAGTTAGGGCTGGTTCAGGTTTATAGTTAGGGCTGGTTCAGGTTTATAGTTAGGGCTGGTTTAGGCTTATAGTTAGGGTTGGCTCAGGTTTATAGTTAGGGCTGGTTTAGGTTTATAGTTAGGGCTGGTTTAGGTTGATGTTAGGGCTGGTTTAGGCTTATAGTTAGGGCTGGTTTAGGTTTATAGTTAGGGCTGACTCAGGTTTATAGTTAGGGCTGGTTTAGGTTTATAGTTAGGGCTGGTTTAGGTTTATAGTTAGGGCTGGTTTAGGTTTATAGTTAGGGCTGACTCAGGTTTATAGTTAGGGCTGACTCAGGCTTATAGCTAGGGCTTGTTCAGGTTTATAGCTAGGGCTGGTTTAGGCTTACAGTTAGGGCTGGTTTAGGCTTATAGTTAGAGCTGGCTTCGGTCTATAGTTAGGGCTGGTTTAGGCTTACAGTTAGGGCTGGTTTAGGCTCATAGTTAGGGCTGGTTTAGGCTTACAGTTAGGGCTGGTTCAGGTTTATAGTTAGGGCTGGTTTAGGCTCACAGTTAGGGCTGGTTTAGGCTTATAATTAGGGTTGGCTCAGGTTTATAGTTAGGACTGGTTTAGGTGTATAGTTAGGGCTGGTTTAGGCTTATAGTTAGGGCTGGTTCAGGCTTATAGTTAGGGCTGGTTCAGGTTTATAGTTAGGGCTGGTTCAGGTTTATAGTTAGGGTTGGCTCAGGTTTATAGTTAGGGCTGGTTTAGGCTTATAGTTAGGGCTGGTTTAGGTGTATAGTTAGGGCTGGTTTAGGTTTATAGTTAGGGCTGGTTCAGGTTTATAGTTAGGGCTGGTTCAGGTTTATAGTTAGGGCTGGTTCAGGTTTATAGTTAGGGTTGGCTCAGGTTTATAGTTAGGGCTGGTTTAGGCTTATAGTTAGGGCTGGTTTAGGCTTATAGTTAGGGTTGGCTCAGGTTTATAGTTAGGGCTGGTTTAGGCTTATAGTTAGGGCTGGTTTAGGCTTATAGTTAGGGCTGGTTTAGGCTTATAGTTAGGGTTGGCTCAGGTTTATAGTTAGGGCTGGTTCAGGTTTATAGTTAGGGCTGGTTTAGTTGCAGGGGAAAAAAAAGAACTCCTACTGTCAGAGGACAGCAGGAACGCACAGGCACACAAACTAGATGATATAGCTTGGTTTATTTCAAAGGGTAAGTATAATGTTTTCTCTTTTTATCAGGGAGTCGGGGGAGGCCACCCGATAACAGAAAGGGTGGAATGACCGGACAGATTGTATTGGCGTGGTTAGATGGAATTCAGGCCAAAGGGATGGACTGTTTTCAGCCTCCTTGTCCAATCTCTCTCTTTCTAAGTATCTGTTTGGTGGACCACCACGTTTCCGCCTCCAACCCCATGATGGTGAGCCGTTTAAAGATTTATTAGGCAAAATACTCAAAGAGAAGACACGTTTCCAAACTGAATAAATAAAACACACCTCTACAAATACACCAGGGTGTAAAACAATAGTTTCTACATCATTGGGAACTGTGTATAAAACGTTTTGATCCCATGATGAAATAAATATTCTCTGGGGACTTATAGTTAGGCCTGGCTCAGGTTTATAGTTAGGGCTGGTTTAGGCTTATAGTTAGGGCTGGTTTAGGTTTATAGTTAGGGCTGACTCAGGTTTATAGTTAGGGCTGGTTTAGGCTTATAGTTAGGGCTGGCTCAGGTTTATAGTTAGGGCTGGTTTAGGTTTATAGTTAGGGCTGACTCAGGTTTATAGTTAGGGCTGGTTTAGGCTTATAGTTAGGGCTGGCTCAGGTTTATAGTTAGGGCTGGTTTAGGTTTATAGTTAGGGCTGGTTTAGGCTTATAGTTAGGGCTGGTTTAGGTTTATAGTTAGGGCTGACTCAGGTTTATAGTTAGGGCTGACTCAGGTTTATAGTTAGGGCTGACTCAGGTTTATAGTTAGGGCTGGTTTATAGTTAAGGCTGCCTCAGGTTTATAGTTAGGGCTGGTTTATAGTTAAGGCTGCCTCAGGTTTATAGTTAGGGCTGACTCAGGTTTATAGTTAGGGCTGACTCAAGTCTATAGTTAGGGCTGGTTTATAGTTAGGGCTGGCTCAGGTTTGTAGTTAGGGCTGACTCAAGTCTATAGTTAGGGCTGGTTTATAGTTAGGGCTGACTCAGCCTTAAAGGGTTTTTGGGGAAGTTTTTCCTGAACCGATGTGAGGCCACGTGCTTTGAGGATAATTTATGATTTTGTGATATACAAAGTTAATTTAATTTAATTCATATTACTACTGCTCATACAATTACTGCCTTTATTATCTTTACCATTTTTATTACTATTAGTCATAGTTGTTCCTTCATTATTCGTCCTACATATTCATTATATGTGTCCAGATTGTAAAGCCCTAAACTGAATTTAACTGACACCTTATCACGAGCAGACACACTGACAGAAAATGTGAAAATGACTCTCTGCATTGATCAGTGTTCTGAAAGTGGAAATATTAATTATTCTCCACGATATAGAATATTACAGTCATAGACAGCAAACACAAAGAATGAGCAAGAATACATGAATGAAGAAAGGTGTGAATCTTCACGGGCCTCATGATTCAAATACAATTCACCATGTATCACATCCTCAATTTGATCTATTACTGCATATGGCTACTTCTTCATCAATTAATACAAGCAGTCAGATCAATCTGAGCTCCATTTTTAGTCATAAAGTATTACAGCCTATAATAAAAAAAAGCTTCATCTCTTCAATACCAGTATCTGTGTGACCAACCGCAAAATATTACAAAACCTAAACGTCTTCTTCAGTGCGTTCACATTGTGCTGTAATACAAATAATAAAGTGTGAATACCTATGAATACCTATGGTTACTTATGAATACCTATGGTTACTTATGGCACTTTACACTGCTGGAACTAGCTTAGCGACTAGCAGAGTTTTCCTTCTTCTTCTCTTACTTGGTGTAAGACACTGCATCTCCCGACAGATCACCACAGTGGAGTTTCTGCAGCAGTAAATGACAGCAAAACGCTTTAAAGATTGAGCTGAAATGAAACATAACTTTATGATTATGTTCTGTCAATGCATCGATGCAGAACTCTTCACATCCACATTAATGCATCTTACAATAAGCAATTTTCGACAATAAATCAAGAATGAGAGTCAACCAAATAAGGGAGTAGCAACAAAGCGGGCCAGTCAGAAGGCCAAACCCACTCAGTACGTAGGCGTGAAGCCAAAGAGAGGAAGATTGAGAGTAATGAGATTCAGTGTTCGTCTGTCTTTGGGCTCAAGGTTGTTTCTGGTCCCGATAGCCATCTGCATTCAGTGACGTGGGCCAGATGGATTAGTTTAATATTGAATTAGAGCTGTCGCTCCATGTTCTCAGTTAGCTTGTGTAATGTCTAATGGCATTCGTCTGGAGCAGCCTTCCCCTTGGCTTCTTCCCTCGTCTCTGAGAGATGAGGGAAGTGGAGAAGTTCGCTATGAGCAGAGTGATACACTGCTGTAGCGGTCCCTCATCCCAAGGTACTTACTGCCATTTCTCTTTTCCCTGTTCATTGTAGCTCAATGTCACAATTCCCCTGGGTTGACTGGAGGGTAATTCACCATGGGCCACTTTTCTAAAGACTTATTGTAATATAAATCATGAACGATCCAAGTAATGAAATCATCCTGCTCTCGGTCAAAATCTAAATTATCGCACTGATTTCGTCCCAGTATTTCAAAACATTGGCAGGTTGGATTACGGTAATCTGGACATGACCAGATAGGGATTTTGAAATCTCAAATCTCTTCATCTAAACAGAGAAAAAAACATGGCAGATTAAGTGTTGGCGCTGCTTTATGCCCAAATGTAACTAAATGGTTGTCCGATGTAATATTTATATACACTACCGTTCAAAAGTTTGGGATCACTTAGAAATGTCCTGATTTTTCAAAGAAATGCACTGTTTTTTTCAATGAAGATAACATTGCATTAATCAGAAATACACTCTACATTGTTAATGTGGGAAATGACTATTATAGGTGGAAACGTCAACGTTCTGCTGTCCCGCGGGCGTCCATTTCAACTATACACTGTACATTCCGTTGTACATTCCGTTGTACGCTGTACATCTATTTATAGTTCGGTACGAGTGCCATATGTTTCTGGAAACCTACGATTCTTGTGATTCCAGCTGTCCACTTCGTTTCAAGATCAGACCACCACAGCAGCTACAATCAATACTTTTGTCAGACAACAACAAACAAACAAGCGATTTGAAAATCAAGACAACTCACCGATGACGCCTCATATTGATCTATAAATCCATAATATTCCAACAAAAACGGCGTTGTTACATCGTAAAGGTCCAATAAAAATAAATCCCATAAAAGATTTAGTCCAAAACACGTGATTACGTCCATAAATATCCACCAACTGGCCTTGCAAACTCGCTATCAAAATGTCCGCCAAAATCTAACGGTTCCAATGAGACCCCACTTGAACCAATAGGAGCTTCATGTCCTGACTGACAAGCTACATTACCCAACCAGAAGCTACGTTGAAGTTTAGGCTCAGCCTTTATTTTCTTACGTGGCTCACGTCTGTCGCGCCGTACAGCTCAGATGACAGGCATTTCGGACAGCCAATGAAATTGCCTAAACAAAGATAGGCGGGAAGAGGGGGGGGCAAATAATCCCAACAGCCTTCAATTTGATGAGAAGAGACAGCTGCTGTCGAGCTTCAGTCTGAAGTGTAAATTAGCATAAAAATGCATTTATACTTCATTTTCTCTGTGTCAGCAATACTGGTAGTATATATGAATAGTACCTATATAAGTTTGCAAGACTATAAGCCTTTTTAATAGGTATATAGTATATATATCAGGAATATTTTCAAAATGAAAAAACGCCTAGACATTTCATTAGAAAAACATGTGTAAAATATTCATTTTCTGTGATATTGTTATCAACTTTTTACTTTGACTAGAAAAGGCTTCAGGCGATGGCCCCATTGTGTTTTCCAGTCCATAAGTCCCATTTATAGTCATCTACAGGCATCTATTTACAAAGAAATGTTCAGACGGAAATAAAAACCTTATACTTTAGTGTGTTCAAACTCATATAACTCTAAGTGTCAGCAGCACTTAAAGTGATTCTGACTATTGAGGGAAAAAAGCTTCAGATTGTTACCTTTTAAAAGAGACTAAGACCATGCATTCACTCCAAATAGTTCAGGTACAGCTTGCAATTTACTTTGGGTATACCTGGATAGACGTTTTTCGTCAAATTTTACAGGAATGTTAAGAGGTAATGAAATATCTACAGAGATGTATAGAGGCCCATTTCCAGCAGCTATCACTCCAGTGTTCTAATGGTACATTGTGTTTGCTCATCGCATAGAAGACTAATGGATGATTAGAAAACCCTTGTGCAATTATGTTAGCACAGCTTAAAACAAAAGCTATAAAACTGTCCTTCCTTTGAGCTAGTGGAGTATCTGGAGCATCACATGTGTGGGTTCCATTATACTCTCAAAATGGCCAGAAAAAGAGAACTTTCATGTGAAACTTGCCAGTCTGTTCTTGTTCTTAGAAATGAAGGCTATTCCATGCAGGAAATTGCAAATAATCTGAAAATTTGTCTGGGTGACCCCAAACCTTTGAACGGTAGTGTATGTAATATGTAATACTATACGTTTTGCAACCAACAAGTCTTGCTATCAAGCAACATGAATAGTCAACTATTTACGATTGCGTAACAATTGCTAATTAAGCTTTGATCATTGGCTAGTGGGTTAAACCTTTAAAAGGGAGTCAATGGGAACTACATCATACAGTATATTTACCAAACACCAACCTGTTCACAGCATTTCAAATGATTTTGCTGCACTGAAGCCAGCTAGCTAATTGTGTAATGTGCATGTAGATGTATCCTAATGAAAATCTTGGGTGACAACATTTACGAGAAGTGAACCCTAGGTTATTTGCCAATATACATCAAATTGAGCCAGATTTTTACCTTCAATGTTTTAATACACAAATGCAGCATTTTGTCCAGATTAAAGGATTGGATCACCAAATCTGAATCAAAATCTTTAGGATCAGACATCTTTAAAGAAGAGAGCACGGTGCATTTCCCCTCTTGGCCCATAATGATGACGTCCATTAGGGAGAGGTGGGGAAATGCACTGCCAGGTTAGAAGATACTGTCATGAAGAAGTTCTGGTCTTTGGACCCTTTATACACTTCTTTGCTGCCTGACCTTTTCTGATTGGGGTGATTTTGAGCATTCTGAGACCTAGCTGGAGCGAATATTAAAGAACATGTGTCCACTAAGTTACCTCCATCCTCAAAACATTTTCCAACAGTCAAATGGTAGAATATGTTAATGTCATATATCATGAGCACGCAAAAGAAAGAAATACATCTCAATTTGATTAAATGTTTGATATTGCATTCACATTTAATCAAATTCAGATGTATTTTTACAGAAAAGTCCTTTCTTTTCCTGATTTTGTGAATGTCTCACTTTTATTTATGGATGTTAAATGTCTTGGGTCATTGAATCTATGTTGATTTACTTACTCTGTTTTCACAGCCTATTTCTGATCTACATGTCATGCCAATACAGCTCCAATAAACTGAATTGAACTGAAACAGGAGAGAGCACTACCTTCCTCTCAGAATCAAATAGACTGCCACACATCTGTCAAATAAAAAGAACCAGTGGAAAGCACACAGATAGAGCCGCTGAAAATACAACCAGGGGTTGAGAGAGTTTAGAGTCGGGACCACTTAAGTGCAGTATGACCAACGCACAGAGAATATACATACAAGTGAGCAGAGCACTGCAAACTCCCAAACATCGTCATAGGTGGTCAAAGAATAGAAAAAAAACCTTTAATGGCAGGCTCTTTACTGTTTATATTGCATCCTAACAACAGTGAAAGCATGAACCAAACTGTGTTGGATATTAAATGAATATTTGACAGATATAACCAGTTTGATAGAGCTGCTGCATCATGGCCCAAATAAGATAAGCCAATGAAAAATGTTTCGATGCAGACGACAGATGTTAGAGAAAAACTCTAAGAAATGTATGAAATCAAAACATAAACATCCTCTGTCTCTCTCTGCATCTACGGCTTCATGTACCGTTGTCACACTTCTACCCTAACACACACACACACACACACACACACCATCACTCCCCCTACCCTGAGCTGACTCCCCTGACTGGCAGTGTGGATGATTGGTCCTGTCAGGCGGCCTTAAGTGGGCACTGCCAGCCCACAGCCGACGCTCTCCACTGCAGCACTCCTGCTGACTGATCCTGCACTCACCTTCTCTGTGGGCTGCTCTCTCCCCAAACTGTCTCCTCCTCCTCCCCCTCCTCCTCCCCCCTTCCCTTACACCCCATTTGGTCTTAAATCACTGCCTAACTTAATAACTTATACCCTCCAACAAAAAACTCTCCTTCTTTCCATGTGGGCGGAGAAGGTAAAAATGGGAGCGTAATAATTTGCATCTGGGGAAGTTCAATGCACTGCTGGATAATCTTCCAACCAACTCGTCAAATACTGCTGCTTGGTCAGCGCCCCTCGGAGTCTGCTACTGAGGCACCCAGGCACCCTTCAGTGTCTGCATCAGATGAGACGCACCAGGCTTTTAACTAACTCCAATGGAGGCCCATCTGTGTCAATATTAAATAGGAATCTGTAGTGGTAGCTGAATGTCAGCAACAATCAATAGTACCTGTGATATCACCTATAATGAGGTTTTGTAACACATTTGGGTTTAGAGTCAGAGTGAGAGCTGAAGTGGGACCAGCAAGTGACTCCAGCATCGAAGTGGCATGTTCTAAAACATGTATTCTTACCCGTAACATTCAGTGAGCCTGTAATTGTCAAAATTGTCATTAAGGCCCCTATGCAGAGGATTGTCATAGCACCCTTTAAGCTAGAATTTAAATGTGGTTGCTTATGCAAAAAAGTGCAGGACCCAAAACTCTGGAACCTTGATACAATGAAATGATAATTATTTGCATCTGATCTGTTGAACAGTTGTAGTTTAAGTTGAAACACGTAGAAGTGTCAGTTAAAGTTCAAGCACTAAAAGGGTTTGTCTTTGAAGTGTATGTTTCATCTCTTCCATGCATTTGCACGATTTCTCTCCAGGCGTTAATTGCCATTTGGCTCTTTGAATTCCTTTAAAGATGAATTAATATAAATGTAAGTAGCAGCTGACCTCTCTTTAAAACAAGCATGCTTTTGGTTATCTTCCTCTTCTTGCAAATCTAGCTGACATTTACACACAAAAGTATGAATTGGCCTTTAAAAAGCGTTCATAGTATTTATTGCGGTCAGCCACAGCATATGTTTGATACTATCACTGAGGGAAAGTCACAACATTTAAAATTCAACTGTTTCGCTTTGATTTGAAGTCAAGATTTCCCGAGAGGCCAAAAGAGGTACGGCGTCAAAATGTCAAAAAGTGCTTTACCCATGGAATAAAGCTGCTGTGTTATGTCAGTGGCATCGCGGGTCATGTTGCCAGGGCTTAAGCGCCAATTGTTTTGAGTGTAGCCCTGCATGTTCAATGTCAGCCTGTGATCTACCTGCATGTCTTTTATTGGTGTTGCTGTGTTGCGTTGTCATGACTGAAAAATGACTTACGGGTGGATGGGTAGGGAGCTGGAAGGCAGCCGGAGAGTCAGGGGTGCCAAGAACCCCCGAGCCCAGACTAAAGAGTTCCCAACCGTGGGCCAGCGGACAGCGGACACCTCCCAGCGTGCCAACCTCAAAGCAGCCTCCTTCACCTCCCTATAGGAGCTCCTCCACGCCTCCCTCACACAGCGCCTCTTGAAATGAACCCTCTGCTGGGGCCATCTTGTAAGGTTGGTTCACACTGTCACGATGGGAATAGGGGAGCAAAAAAGGGCAACGGGAGTGAACCCGAAAGCAGAGAAACACAAGGGAACAGAGGGATATATATATATATATATATATATATATATATATATATATATATATATATATATATATATATATATATATATATATATATATATATATATATAAACATACATGTCATCATTTGATGCACTGTACCAGATTGTAGCTACAGCTAATTCACATCTGTAGTCCCTTGACAGACCATAATAAACATAAAACAAGAGCAAACAGGATCAAAGACACAATACAACATTATATGTGGGGAGAAGAACACACAATACAAAGCTACAGTACATTAAAGTAAGTAATACAATTGTGTGTATTTTAAATTATTGTAATGCGTTCATCACTTTAATGTTGCAGCTGGTGAAGGTGGAGCTCATTTTAACTACTTTATATATTGGTGAGTAGTTACAGCTATCATATTACATCATCATGTGTTAGTTGATTATATTTTGTTTTGATAATCGGAATCTAAAAAGTAACTAATATGTCATATAAATGTAGTACAGTGACAAGTACTTCTCTCTAAGGTGTAGTGGAAGTAGCCTATGAACTAGCAGGGAAATACTCAGGTACAAGTACAAGTACACATTCAATAGTGTACTTTGTTACATTCCACAAGCATAAACACAAAGACGTGGAATAGAAGTGTTTCATTAGTTATTAACTTAATGTGCATGCACCTATTAGCATTTAGCATTGGCCTTCTGTTGGATATGGTAATGGTATTTTCATCAGCCTGTAAATGCTAGAAATCTTTATGTATGTTGGACATTTCTGCGATATTTCTCTCAACTTTGATTTCTAAACCGTTTTCCGAGCATACCCTCCTGTTTGTTTGAACCTATATGTTGAAGGCACACCTCCTCCTACTATAATCCTACTATAATCAATATGATTGTTTCAGCACAGCAAACATTTCTCAAACAATCACTTATTTGATGGCGTGTGCAGCTGGTGAGTCAGGGGAAAACGGCGTTAAGAGACAGGATGATGGACAGATATAAAGAAATGAGAATAAAAGAGAAGGAGAGAAAGGAGGAGCAGAGAAGAGAAAGGACGGGACAAATTGTTTCGGAGCAGCGGAGATGACTGCAGCCATAATGGGGAAGTCAGACAGCCGGATAGATGTGTGTGGGAAAACCCACAGCTAGCACTCTAACCGGATTCTGATCCCTTACTGGAAATGTTTGTGAGAACCTGAGCGATTGTGGCTGCCTGACACAGAAGTGGTGGGGCTCTTTTTGCATCAAAAGGTATGGAGGCAAACCCGAGAAACCAACAAAGACAGCAAAGCTACACTCAAATGATGACGCCCTTCGATTTGTCAGTGTCTCTTATGGCAGATTGACAGCCTTAAACTCAATGACCTTCTAGATGTGCTCTTTCAATTCAGTGCAGTGTGAGCCAACAGTGTTACCGCACTCTATACGGCCTTAATATCCACTTTAGCTTCACTTGTAAGGAGGACAGAAAAGAGGATTCAAGGCCATTCATCCTTATCACAGCCATTTTTATCAATTTGTCATATTATCGATTGGACAGGGAGGACGAGGCTCTGCAGCGTCCGAGCAGAGGTGAAGAGGAATAGAGATGGGACCTCTGGAGTTTGACTGTCATACCACATAGCTCAGGCCCACACTGCCGTGTGTGTGTGTGTGTGTGTGTGTGTGTCTCTAATATGTATGGGTGACCGCTTTTGTGGTTAGGCCCCTGAAACATCCATTGTATGAGGAGAGATGGATCACGCCCAAAAGAAGCATATAGCCTCTGACCGGATGCTAATGCATGTCACACTGAAGCACACACAGGGCCCTAAGTAGCAGTAAAGGGAGACATGTTGCTTGTATGTGGTGTTTATAGAAAGTAAGTTTATAGTGAAAAAAGGGTGTGTGTGTGTGTGTGTGTGTGTGTGTGTGTTTACAGGCACTCGCAGACTATGTTTGCCATGATTAAATATTAAAAGTGGGAGTGTTTGCTCTGTCTAATAGAGCAGCTACTGCTCATGGCACAGTGTGTGTGTGTGTGTGTGTGTGTGTGTGTGTGTGTGTGTGTGTGTGTGTGTGTGTGTTCGTCATGAGATGAGGCACTTTCTTGTACGAGCTGCTTCTCGTCTTCTCCACGGAGGGAAGCGCAGCGCTCTCAGTATTTCAGGTCTTTCCTAGGATTCACTTCCTGCACGGAGGAAGGCATCACTGGGAGGGTTTACTGAAAGAATGCTCAGAGGTTTTTTCAGAGTATGATTTTATGCGAATTTCAAGTTGGACTAGATCTGTATGTCCAACGGTCAATGCCCAATATTAAGATGTCAAAATCAAAATGTCTGTTTTTTAATTCGACAGAACGGCCTAGCATATGTTTAAAGCTGCACTGATCAATATGTTTGTATAAGCAATAGGTGAAGTGTGATGTGTGGAACTCTCCAGTTCCCATCGGCTCTTTGGAGCGTTTTAGTGACTTTCAGCTCTTTGTTTTCTTTTGACAGCCCACAGCTTCTCTAGTCTTCCGACCACTCGAAGCGCTTTCACACTACTTGTCACCATTCACCCATTCACACACTGATGGGCGGAGCTAAGGTCCCACCTGCTCCGCTCGATATGTTGGAATAAATGAGTCCTGCTGCTCGGTACCACAGACTGAAGACACACTATACAGTGGCAGTGTTTTGCTTTTGGGGGAATAAACCCCTCACCTGCTGCCATGTTGATCTTGTACCTGTGCCTGAAAATAACTTTTACTCTTGACTATGGGAGCTCAGAGAATCGGCGTTGGTTCCGTACTATAATTACCAAGGTTAAAGGGAAAATCCTCTATAAGCATGAATTTCCATGAAGTGATATAATCGATGTATCGCCCGGCTCTACCCTGCAGTTGCATGTAATCTGTTCCTCTTGAAGCTATGATGCATCCGTGTCGCTACCATTATTCAGTGTTCACCACTTCTACCCGCCTGAAAGCACAGAAACAATCAGCACAACGCATGCTGCAGGACTTTGGAATGTGATGGCAGTACTTATACTTTTACTTGAGTTTCAACTCATCATAACTCTGATGGAGGACAAAGCCTTAATAATCACTAATGAATGAAGCTGAAAGTGGATATATATAGAGTCCATCTTTGCTGTTCAGAGGTTAGAGTTCATGCAAATGAGCGTGTTATGTCCATGACTCGTCATTTTGTTTGTTGTGTAAATACCAAACTGTGTTTTTAAGGCAGTTAAAGTATCTTTGGAGCGTCAACATTTATAACAGAAAGACACATTCATGTTTTTGGTAAGAACTGTTTAAAAAAGGGCTAAAATGAAATTAAAACACAAGATAAAAGGACTGAATAAGAGGCATGAACCTTTTATTTTACTATTTTACTAGAGCAACGGTTGTAAGAACCACTATATTAATTTATAAGAACAGGTAATAGCGACATCACGTTTAAAACTACACATAGTACTACTACACTGAGCAGAATAACATACTAATAGTACATAATAATACTACACAGCTATGGGGATATCAAAGCATTTCAAAGTTGCATTCACTGACTTTTTTAAGCCACTTCGGGGGCAGCTGAACAATCTTAAAAGGCAACATTAAGACCATATATGGTGACTGTGTGTGTGTGTGTGTGTGTGTGTGTGTGTGTGTGTGTGTGTGGGTCTCTGACTAAGAATGTACATCGCCTTGCATATCGTCAACTGATCATCAAATTATTTTTTACTCATTCGAGGTTAAAAGGTTTCAAGGTGTTTTTTTTACTTTTAATTATTTTGCATTTTCAACACAACACAACAATCCTTGACATTTAAATCAACATAATAAATGAAAGAAATCCTAAATAATCAAAACAGTAATATTAGTATCAATAGTCTAGCTTTATAAATGCTAACCTTTATATACTTGGACATGTACACCTCCATCTCCATCCACTTACATGCCCACATATTTATACCTGTACACATGCGCCCCACAAGGAGGGTTGCAGGCGGAGGGAGGGGAGGACTCAATAGCCAAATTGAGTACAATTAAGTCATTTGTACACATCAGTAGTTCAAACAACCGCCAGTCCAGAAGGTTTGAGCTACCAAGGATCGTTGAAGTTGAATTTGGGAAATTACATTTTAAACAACAGAGAAAGTGCACACATTAAATTTAAACAATAGAGAAAGTGCAAAAATGCAAAGTATGTGTAGTGTAGTGTATGAAACAACACAAACATGTACAAATAGTTGGTGTTCAGTAATTCCACACTGCCATCAATATACACATCTAAATGATCTGAAACCCTTAAAATGCCCACAATGGCTGTATAAACATTTGCCCTAATCCTGCAGATTGAATAAATGTGTCGCTGATATTGTAAATGAGTCTCAAATATGTGTAGAAATAAAGAACAATTTGTGAGGAACCTTGTCTTGTACATCTCAGACAATGGTTTCCATTGTCCTCCTTGGAGAAAAGGCACCTGGTCCTGCAGCAGGGGGGAGCTGCAGCTGCTGTTGTTTGACTGTTGAATGGAATTGCTGATTGGGGTTATGCTGAAGAAAAGGATGGTGGGAAAAGGATGGTCAGCCAAATGTGATAATGAGTATGGCTAATAAAAACTTCACTGTCTTTTTAGGGCCAGGTGTCAGACAATGTGTTCCCAGTAACCTACGTTAGCATTGCTTCTACTGCCTCCTGTGAGCGTACATCACTTAACCTTCTGCTCTACGTCCTTTACTCTCTTCACACTCAGTCTGTTTCACACCACCCAGGGATATGTTTTAAAGATGTTATGAATCAAATCACAACCCTGCACATCCGTATGGCAATCTCCTAAAAGTTGCATTATTACTATTGTTTTAATGATAATGTCAGAAAGAAACCAACGTTATAACGTGCATAAATTCCTATGAGTTGTGTGTGGCAGCAAATGCATTTAGCTCTTTCCTATCTGCACCTGCACCTGTCTCAGTCTGCGAGCGCTGCTGCACTGTGCTTTTTGTCATGAAGGATGTTTTGTCAAACCACATGGAAGAGATAGCAGATGAAAAGACTGCTCATGCTCAACCAGGGACAGACAAGTGGGACCATCCAGCGGTGACATTTAACTGAGGAGCACTGCCCTTTAACAAAAGTCAATTTAACAGGAGCGCGCAGTGTGTGAAGGTCAGTGTGTTTAGGAGGGGCCTTCATGATGAGCTATAAACTGCAGCACACTGACAACATCCAATTATACAGCATTTGCTTTCTCACACCTTTCTGGCTCAGTGGTAGAGCAGGGTCGTCCTTCAATCAGAGGATCGGCGGTTCGATCCCCGGCTCTGCTAGTCCATGTCAATGTGTCCTTGGTCCTGTATCTGTTCCTACGGTGTATGAATGTTGGTTTGGTGGCTCTGGTCATCAGTGTGTGAATGATGACAAGTTAAAGGGTTTTGATTGGTCGGAAGACTAGAAAAGATATACAAGTACATTTAATGTACCATTCCTGACTGACTGAACTCTAAACAATAGCATGCATTTCCTTTCATGTCACAATGAAAAGCTACAATAAAAGCCCAACTATTTGCATGTATTTCTTGGATATTTCAAAAGCCCAATACTTTGAATTTGCCTGAGTGGTTTGAATTGATTTAATTGTGAAAAAAGCACTAGATTGACAAATAAATAAAAAGGGTGACATGCACCCTTAATTGCTCTGCCAAACAAATGGTGTCTGAGTGCTCTGTTGCTTTTTGCCTTTTTTTTTATTATTATTAGGTAATACGCACACTTTTGCTGAAAAATCTGACCCTTTCTATGCAAATTAGCCTCATGGCAAAAACTGTCCAATTTACAAAGATTAGCGCTAATAGCCACATGCAGTTACAGGGACATTCTTAGCATCTTCAGACAGTTAGTGGTAACGGAAGCACATTTATAAGGGTCTCCGCTCCTACTCAGTTATGTTGGTATGCAATGACAGCAAGGAAATACATGAATAAACCTCCCTACATGCCATTGGAAGATACAACAGGAGAGAAAAAAGAGAGACAAATAATGTTCTTATATAAACGAATGAACATAATTTCTTTCCTCTCTCTCCTTTCCTAAATCCTGGGCTTAGCGGGTGTTTCCTCTTTTCCTCTCTTCTTTCCCTCCGGGGGGTTTGGATGAAGAGGCCTGTGGCTCAGGCCGGCTCTCCCCCCTCAAGATAAGTTATTGCTACAAGAAGGGTAACTTACACTCAGATGCAAAACCGTGTGGCCGTGTTTGTAAACATGTGAATATGTTTAGGAATATGCTTTGTGGGGCAGATAACGGCTGCAAGGTATTCATCACTTCCTTTCTCTAACTTCTTTGTTGTAGCATCTTTTCAGTCACTCCCAACATATATCTAATATATAAATAGCTGCTTAAAACAGAAATAATACTAGCTATTTCATCTCATGCTTTGTTAGTGACCTAATTATAAACCTTGTGCCGTCTGGTGGGATCACTATCACGCTGCAGTGGCGCTAAGGTAAGGTCACAATCCTGCCATTGTCTCCCCTCTGACTGCAGGCAATTATCCTGGATTGGATTGTATTGATAAGTGCTAAATATTCTTTTATATTTATGAAAGCGCATTTCTGAACTGGTCTAAACTCCAGCACATTATGCACTTCATACAAAGAGTTGTCACTATCTGCAGTGAAAAGAAACCTCATTGTCTTCCAGCGCCGGCTTCTACCTGAGGAGAGACAGGCAAACTCAAGGCTGGTAAACCACCGCGAATCAGGAGAATACGCTTCAAAGATAAGCTGATTTACACATAACCTTTCACCTCAGGAATGCTGATATGGGGATGCTAGCGTTTGGTGAGGCGGGAATGTTGGAGCCGGCAAGAGAATGATTCCACCTGTCTCCAAACGCTGCATCTTCTCCGCTCTCTCATGTTGTTTTATTGTGTTCTATTCACAGATCCTTCTTCAAATACTAGTCAACACGATTTGCGTCGGCATTCATTAAACAAAAAGAAGCAAACCGAATAGAGAAATGTGATCTCTGTAGTAATCGAGCTTTGGACAGTGGTTTTAACTTCATCAGGGCTTCTACAGGTGTTCTACAGATCACATGACCTTGATATGAATACCAGCCCCTATTGTCATTCATCTCTAAAGAATCAGCAACTCCTTGCCTTTAAAAAAAAAAAAAAAAAAAAAAAAAAAGTCAAGAGTCTGATAAAAAAAGGAGTCCTCTGTCGCTCCCAGAGTTTTTTGAATTGTATTTTTGGTGCCTTCCCATCATGCCCCAGAGTAATACTGCACCTCTTCAGAAGGATTAAGACCTAAAGCATCCAAATATGCAATAATAATCACAATAAACACAAGCAATGACATGTTTTCAAGCCTTTCCAGTCCAAAAATCATGTTTTTCGGTTCAGAAATAAAGAAATGAGCAATTTTGACCTAAATCTTGGTCGCACCATGAACTACTTAAAATGGCCGTCTCCTTCCTCATGTACCATCTGATATGCTTTCAGGTGCGTTTGAGGAACAATGAAACCGCAGCAAAGAAATCAAGAAAAACATTGAGAAGCGTTTGAGTAAAAAAAAAAAATCATTTCCTCATTATTGAAAAATCTGCAAAATAAAGCTCCGGGCGGAAGAATTTAATAAACATTGTTTTACATTCACATACAGAATACTGTTATTGATGAGCGACTGTGAAGAATTCATTCATCTGGGGATTATTGCATATTCAGACACAGTTAGAGGATTCGTAAGTTAGCAATACTGACAATTTGTATCATTAATATAAACTATTTGTCAATATAAAATCATAAAACCCCTTTAAAAAACAAGTGTACAGCTTATCTATGGGTTTTTATGATCCTATCTTCATCTTCTTCTTCTTTTTTTCAAGCTCATACAAAAATGTAATTGAAAAATAACCAGTTCTATCCGAACCTCATGCTCAGACAAGTGCAGAACATTTGATTGTATAATGACATGCCTATCATTACACAGAGGAAGACACACACAATGAATCCCAGGAGAACAAAGTGGAACAGAACGTGAATGATTCAGGGACGTCTTTGGCCCTTAAGGCTGAACCGAGACAGAATTACAAAATACGCGAGTAGATTAAGTCGACTAGTCGGCCTCAGCTTCAGGTAACAATCCTACACACCTGACACACTCCCCTCAGAGGTAAACATCATCTCCCTCATCACCATGTGATGCTTTGTGGATCTCAAACGTTTGTCTCTGTGTTTTCTCAGCCTGCTCTCGCCTCTATCCAGTCTTCCTTTTCATTTCTCGGCTTCTGCCATTCCTGCTGGTGATGAGAAGCATTATTTCTCAGAGTTGTAACACCCGGGAGGCCGCTGCCTGGCTTTTGGCAGACGTTGATAAGGGATGAGGCTACGGTTGCCAAGCCATACAAATTATTTCAGGAATAAAGAGATCAATAGCATCTTTTAGCAAATCCTCCCCCTGCACAGACCACCGTTCAGCACAAGTTTATTTTTCACTGGCAGAATAAAACTTAGGGCAAACAAAGAAAAATCTGAGAGAGGCAAGTTTTAAACTGCGTTGTGCACCAGAGGTCATTCCTAAGAAACCAGGAAACACAAATGTCAGCTTTTCTGGTTGCTGAAGTTGTCATTCTCAGGATCAAAGCTACAACTTTTGCGTGTACATTTCTGTGTGTGTGTGTGTGTGTGTGTGTGTGTGTGTGTGTGTGTGTGTGTGTGTGTGTGTGTGTGTGTGGCAAATGTGAGTGACTGTACACAGTCCATGCTCACCTCAGTTTTCTGCATTTAAGCTTTTAAATGAGTAAAGGCGTTGTTAACCATTTTGAGAAATACATACATACAGTATATATTAATTTTCTTGTTAAAATTAACATCATCATGTCGAGAACATAACGTCTTTACTGAGGGAATAAATCAAGAGAGAAGTAGAGTCATTTATACAGACTTCTATACAACCAGAGGAGTCGCCCCCTGGTAGTCATGAGAGAGAATGCAGCTTTAACACATGAAGCATATACTTCTATACAACCAGAGGAGTCACCCCCTGGTGGCCAGGAGAGAGAATGCAGCTTTAACACATGAAGCATAGACTTCTATACAACCAGAGGAGTCGTCCCCTGGTGGTCAGGAGAGAGAATGCAGCTTTAACACATGAAGCATATACTTCTATACAACCGGAGGAGTCGCCCCCTAATGGTCAGGAGAGAGAATGCAGCTTTAACACATGAAGCATGTACTTCTATACAACCGGAGGAGTCGCCCCCTAATGGTCAGGAGAGAGAATGCAAGTTCAAGGCACTTACACAATGGCTGCATTGTTCTGACCCAGAGGTTGCTGCCTGGTTCTCAACAACCACATCTGGCAACACACACTATAGTCAGAGAGGCTGCAGATGATGAAACTGTTGTTCGTCAATAAATAGTTATTGCATGCAACTCACAGAGACACGAGAGTGGTGTTGTTGTCTCATCTCACTTGTGGAAAGAAAGCACATTAACAAGCTTCACAAATGACAATCCTGCCAACACATTCAGGCAATCTGCCTTTTTTTCAATGGCTGACATTCTGACATGTCACAGCTGCAAAAGCACAACAGTAATTCATTACCTTAATTCAGTGGCGGGCCGTGCCATATCATCAAGAACCAGTCACATTTAGTTATATCATGACAAAATAAAACAATCCAAAACTGCGGCACAAAAACACCGCACACTCACGAGCCACGATCATAATAAAAACAGCATCATACGTGCGGCCAATGCATGTTGTCCAAAACAACAACCAGTCACATTTAGTTATAACAAAACAATCCAACAAAACTGCAACACTGCAGACACAAGACATCTCCGGTGCAGCTGCTCTCACCGTGGTGAGGGGAGAGGCTGTGTGAAGCTGGCACAAGTAGCAGCTGCTGCCCTGCACACTATTTGAATTCTAGTAAACAACACGGGAAATTCAGCACAAATATAAAAAGTGTTGTTAGCGCTAGGTGCAGCAGCTAGCTCCCCGACAACCACCAAAGATAGCGGGATCAGCCCCGTTTCATGTAGTTTAACCAGGCTACTCTTCCATGGAGAAAGAGAGGTGAAATGTGATTGGATAAGATGCTGTTAACCAGCTCCCAAGCAAGCCATACCAGAGGCCGAGGAGAGCAAAGGAACAGATGAAGACTCCTGTCTGTGCAATGAGAAAATAAGCTAATCGGGAAACAATGATTATAATACATGTAGTGTATTTGTGAAAAACAATTACATTATAAAATAGCTATAACTTTGTGGTTCTGTTTAGGCGAGCAGAGAAGGCGTAGAAGGCCCTGCCACTGCCTTAATGGCTGCATTGCCTTCAGGTGTGTCGGTTGCAGTGTCCCCGCTGTGTGTGTGATAGCACAATGAGACACTTCAATGGGCAATTCAGCAGAACTATGTTATAAGGCATTCAAACAAATAGCTTCCTGTCACATACTTTGCTGTCAGCCTTCCACAGTGACTTATGCTGACTCAGGTAAGGCACATGGGGTGTTCAAGGACACTCTGTAAGCACAGTAGCTGTTTATGGGGAGACTGAAAACTAAAGAGAGCAAACCTGTAACCATTTACTTTGTAATGGTCTCTGCAAGCATTTCGTTGCTCAGTCGGTTTCCTGCTGCCACTATGACAACACAGATCTGTTCAGTGTATCATTATAATGAGAAATATCCATGGTTTGGTGAACAGATTCTTCTCATCATTATTATATACTAACTTATTTAGGTCAAACAAGAAACTGTTCTTGTTACATCGAAAGTTGTTTTCGTGAAAAGGGATGTGAGGGGAAACCTTGTAGTTTATGGGGTGGTGCTCTCTGATTTGGTTCCATTGACGTATTTTACACTTTATCATTTCTTAATGAGTTTTACTGAGCAGTGAATGGTTTTATGGAGCCTTGGTGGAGGACACATTGGAACGTAACATGACAATTCAGCATATTGTCATTAGCAAAAAGTGAAAACAAACAGCTCCACTACATTGTGCCTACAGAGGCTCTGTACCTGGTTATCTTGGCACCGTCTGTACTCAATAACAATATCATGGTTAGCTTAAATTAACATGTTACAATTCCCTCTTAAAACAATATTATTGTTATAAAAAGCTGAAATACTGTAATACGAAAATAATGTACTAAGTTAATAAAATAAAATTGAAAAACTATCTTGTTTATTGAGAAAAGCTATTTATACAATATAAAATGTTCTTGTTATGAAGAGAAACTGATTTATTTTGCGTCACATTTGCAGCGATACATGGCTGTCGAATTCATCCAGGTCTTCTCTACGTTTATTAGTTAAGGTCATAGTAATGCCAGTGGCTTGTTAGTAGCACCATATCTCTACATATACCCTGCTTATGATCCGTGCATAATGATCTGCAGAATATGTCATAGATTGTTCAGTGTAGATGAAAGAAACGTCCGGACATAATGGGGTTTCTGCAGCCCTAAAAAAGACATGGATATGAATGATGGAGCATTACGATGGTAGTCTTTGTCATTCTCGGCCATGTTGCAGCTTCATATCAATGTGCTGAATGGCCCATTACTCATCATTGGAGATCACTGCATGTGTGTGTGTGTGTGTGTGTGTGCATATGCAAGTGCTATGTGTGCAGACAGAGAGACGAAGAGACCAAATCTCCAAGGTTTCTGTGTGTGGGCGGGCTTTTGTACTGAACATGAACTCATCACATCACCCACTACAGTTATTTAGACTGTTATTATTAATTTTGTCTGTAATCTTTAGAGAAGAAAAGTGAGATAATAGAAGGGTGACAGCAGACAGACCTCATCGCGGTTCTATTACTAAAATAGACATTTAAAAAAAAGAAGCTTTTCTGTATTTCTAAATCAGTTGTCACCCCACATAATTTTATACCGATATGCTTGGTAGTTGTGCTAATGGCTAAGTTATTATCAGTAATTATGTCAAAGGCACAGTCTGACATAACTGCACTAAAAGCGCTTCTGTCAAGACGTCCTTGAAAATGGCAATTAACCCCCAAGTGCTTCAGTGGAGCCATTTAGCGGTCACAGTAGGTTGAGACTGCACTGCGGATATTTAGAGCTGTGGAAAGTGAAGTGTTTGTGAAAAACATTCAGACCTGGGAAGCCTAGAGGTTAGGAAATGGGACGTAACTGAAAGGTTGCCAGTTTGGTTTGAGAAAACACATGAAACTGTTCCCTCAGCATCTGCTGCTCAGTTGTCCCTGAGCTGTGAAGAAACCCTAAACTACTCCAGTGGAACTGCTCTGCAGCTAATGGTAGAAGATTAGTGATTGTGGGCAGCTCCCAGATGGGGGTGTGTATAACAGTGTGTGTCTTTATAACAGTGTGTATGTGTGTGTTCAGAATGCGGCTGCTGGAAAAGAAGTGCATGCTCAGTTGACCAGTTAATGTAGGCCACTATAATACTGTTTTTATTTAACACTAAAAGATCATTGATCTAAAATATGATCTATAAGCAACATTGTATTGAAGAGCTTTAATAATGTTGTATCTAATATTTTCTTCTACAGCATTTCTTAAAACAAAGAACCAGATGACAATGAGGTAATCAAGAAAAACAATTCATCACCTAGATTCATAGAGATTTAATGTAAAGCCCTAGTTCCACAATTTGGGACACACACTTATTATATGATATAAGCATCTCAAGGACCTTTTTTCACTTGCGTAACATTTAAAAAATCAGACACTTCTAGACTGGATTACTGTAACTCCTTATTATCAGGCTGCTCTAAAAAGTCTCTTAAATCTCTCCAGTTGATCCAGAATGCTGCAGCTCGTGTACTAATAAAAACTAAGAAAAGAGATCACATTACTCCTGTATTAGCTGCTCTGCACTGGCTTTCTGTAAAATCTAGAATCACATTTAAAATCCTTCTCCTCACCAACAAATTGGTAATTTGTGATTCTGGGCTATACAACAGGGGTACAGGGGGCGGAGAGGATCCGGTTCGGGAGTCTCGGGATCGCCTCTCTGCTGTTCGCGGATGATGTGGTCCTGTTTGCCTCCTCGGATTGTGACCTCCAGCATTCACTGGGGCGTTTTGCAGCCGAGTGTGAAGCGGCAGGGATGAGAGTTAGCGCCTCCAAATCTGAGGCCATGGTGCTCTGCCGGAAACCGGTGGATTGCTCCCTCCAGGTGGGGACAAACTGCCTACCCCAAGCGAAGGAGTTCAAGTATCTCGGGGTCTTGTTCACGAGTGAGGGTAAGGTGGAGCGGGAGATCGACAGACGGATCGGTGCGGCTGCAGCTGTAAAACAGGCGCTGTACCGGTCCGTCCTGGTGAAGAGGGAGCTGAGCCGGAAGGCGAAGCTCTCCTTTTACTGGTCGGTCTATGTTGCAACCCTCACCTATGGTCACGAACTCTGGGTCGTGACCGAAAGAACGAGATCTCGAATACAAGCGGCCGAAATGAGCTTCCTCCGCAGGGTGGCCGGGCTCACCCTTAGAGATAGGGTAAGGAGCTCGGACATCAGGAGGGAGCTTGGAGTCGAGTCGCTGCTCCTTCGTGTCGAAAGGAGTCAGCTGAGGTGGTTCGGGCATCTAGTCAGGATGCCTCCTGGACGCCTCCCATTAGAGGTTTTCCAGGCACGCCCAACTGGTAGGAGACCCCGGGGAAGACCGGGGACACGCTGGAGGGATTATATCTCCCGGCTGGCCTTGGAACGCCTCGGGATCCCCCAGAATGAGCTGGAAAGTGTTGCGGGTGAGAGGGAAGCCTGGGTCGGCCTGCTGAACCTGCTGCCACCGCGACCCGACCCCGGATAAGCGGCTGATAATGGATGGATGGATGGATGGGCTATACAACATGAACTGAATTTAAAAATGCAATTTTAATTTAATTGAATTATGTAATTATTGTGTTACATATTATATTTGTTTTCTTGCTTAGGGTTTGATGAGAATATTGATACCGCTCATATCTGTTCATAAACCCTGAGGCTCAATCCAGCAGCTGGTTAGCTTAGTTTAGCATAACGACTGAAAACAAAATCTAAATTGTTGTTTTTACACTTTTTTTAAATTAACTACACAAAAGAGTAATAATAATTGTGTCTAAAACCTCTTGTTGAAAAAGCATATAGGCATATTTCCAAATTGTAAAATTTGACAAAAATACTTAGAAATCATGCTCAAAGGACGTTTATTTTTCTTAAATTCTGAGCTCAAAACTGTACTTTTTCCCTCCTAAAACCCATCATTTGAGATGTAAAGCCTACTTGTCAGAGTAGGTCAGCCTTTGACCTTTTGCATGATTGAAACCAGCTATGGTATGGCACATCATTTATTTGATGTCCTCGCCTCAATCAGTCAAGCATTAAACGTCTACATTATAGCTATTCTGAATGTCATCCTCACTCCTTCATCTCTTCAGAAAGGAAGGTCTTTAGCTTGGAGCGAACAAAGCTGTGAGGCTCTGCTCATCTCTAACACACCTGTTCTACACAACGTCTCAGCAAACGCAGAGAGGGGGAATCTTTAGATAGAAGATTGATTTTTGCTCTATATTTTTTGCGTTACAATTGAACCAAACTATTGTTAGTACACTGCATGTCACCCAATGTCTTGTTGAAGCGATGAAGCCCTTTACATACAGCGTGGCCCTTAGAGGAGCTCAGTTCAAAGTCTACCCTTGCCTGACGAAGGTTATCTCTGACACTGCCGTCATTATGCCTTTTCACCAATTTTCTGTCAGTGACACCCTTCATTTTTTCCCCTTATGTTACACTTCACTGCCACATCAAATGGAGTTTAGTATAGCCCTTCATCACATTTACTGTTCACCACAGGTTCCCAATGCTCACATTATGAAACCGCTAATGAAAATGAAAACCTTTCACCTTAAAATCCCCCTCTAGAATAATAAAGAAAAGATAATACTGGAAACTTAAAAGTGGGCCAAACAGAACGGAATGCTCTACTAAAGTAAAGTCAGGTGACAGCAAATGACATCATTAAACTTTGTTTATCAAGTTGATGAAATGGAGAACAAGCCAAAGCCACAGACACAAAGTGTCCTCAGCCAGAACAGCACAAAGACAGCACAGTGCAAACATGAGCTACTTTATATGTATAGAGAAGCGTCTACATTTGGCATTCATTTGGAGCTAGTCTAAAGTAGACAGGATGAGCACCTTTTTTTTTCTCACCTGTGACAGCAACATTGTATATGACCTTAAGACGTGTCATGCAGGTACATTGGAGAGGAGGACTCTGCAGGATTAAAAGAACCGTATCCATGGTTTGGGATGTTCTGGCCCATTGCCAAGTCCTGTATACTGACATTAGGCTATATCTAACGCAGCTTTAAAACAGCTATAATCAATAGTTTTATAATAATGGATAATGTAAGGGATGTCGCTAGTAGTTATGATCAGAGAGTTATTACCTCAGGTCCCATGAGCTCGACCCTGTAGCATCATGTTTGGTCACAATAGGCAGTTTGCACTAGAAAAGCTCTTAAAGCTTTCTGCTTGCAACCTGCCCAACACCAAACGGCCAGCAGACAAGTTAACGACTAGCTGTGAACCTATATAGCGGACCATTTAGCAGCTGAAGAAACTGATCTATTTCACAGGAGTTGGTGGAGAGCCAAACGTAGCTGAAAGGAGAATAGATATTGGACTTAGATTCATCGGGTGGCCATAGCATTTCTCTGATGTGAGGTCCCGGGACAGAGGATCATTTGTAACTTGTGATTTTGGGCTATACAAAATAAAGTGAATTGAATAGCATGACTCCAAATTAATGCTAATGTTGCTAACAAGTTAGCTATATCAACTCATAAGACATTAAATAAGAATACATTCTTGTGAAAAATTGTCAATCGTCAATATGCATTGTTTTGGGTTTTGTGTTGGTGAGCCAGGACGACAGTTAGTTAGTTAAGGGTCTACAACATGCAGAGATCTCAGTATGTTTGATTGACAAAACAACCCCAACTTTAGGTCCACTGGCCATCTTGTTCTGGAGCTTTCAAACATATCATGCAGTCCCATATCAGTGGAGGGATGTTGTTCAGTATTCATGCAGATTCATCTGTTGACATGCAATCCCAGAAGCTGAGCGGAACGTGCCTATAACAGCTTTTAAGGACTTTTCTTATATTTTGTTTTGCCATTAAAGTTCATTATTGACTGTGGAAATACTAGCCAGACAAAACAATCCCAACTCTAGGTCCACTTCCGATAAAAAAATTTGTGAAGACTCTAACCCCAGTTCTCAAATCATAAGAGAACTGATGAAGACTGACATTCTAGACTTTTGTTCTAGATTTATAAAATATCTCTTCACGAAGCGATACTACTAACCATGGCATCTATTTTGTTCTCTAGATGGTAAAATCTGCTTCTTGTATTATTATTTTTTGAGGTGTTTTATCACACTCTCAAAGTGAATATTTATGAAATGTTCCACTGCAGCTTTTGCAAATCTGAAACAGCATAGCTGTAGGTCTTTTCTTTGTGGATATCAACAGACTAACTCCTACTGCATGTCCGCCTGACAAAACAAAATACGTATTGTTCTTTCTTCACAGCCAGACAATGGTAACTAGAATCATCACGGTAAGGACACAGCTGCTGCGGGACAAAATGAGCTAAATGCCTGAAATGGCGTTGCTTCAAACCTCTTATTAAAACCAATGTGGAGAGAGAGTGGGTGGTTCCACTGATCACTTATTCACCAGTGAAACCGTAATTATAACAATAGCTGACACTATTGCTCTCTTTTAATACGTGGCTCTGAGCCATGCAAACACCTGCTGCAATGCATCGCGATAATGATGAGCGTGAAGTGGAAGTGTCAGGTTCACTCACTCCACATTTTCTCTCTTAATTTGCTTTTGTTTTTCCTCATCTCTTTCATTTACTGACATCTGTGCACTTTCATTGGCCTCTCTCTGAACTTCATTCACACATTTGCAGGTGAACAAAAAGGGAGTGTGAGACGCAGAGAGAAGCTACGACGAGAAGAAGAAAAGGGGAGGAAGAAGAGATAGCAGAGGGGTGTGAAGTCTCCTTTAGCTTCAGCAGCAGCAGACTTGTTCAGCTTCGGTGATTGGTGTTGATAGAGGAACAGGAACAGCCGGGCTCCCCCACAGAGAACGGGACCAGCACAGCAAGATGAAATGGCTCTTTCAAAAACGCCCTAAACACGCATTACAGCAAATGACTTCCTATCACATGTAAACGATAAATAATAAATAAAAGAAATCAGTGAGCATTTTCAGCGAACCATGGTACTACAGTCTGTGAGGCTGCGACCTGGAGGCTCACAGCCTGGGATGCTTTGTACTATACAAATGAGATCCAGGAAATGTCTGTAATTATAGAGTAAAACTGCACACGGGAAAGTTTTAAGATGGGGGTTCAAATAAAAGTTGTATTTAATAGATGCATCCAGTGCTTTAACATCTTGAGATACACTTAATGTATTCATTAGGCCTGATCCATATTGCTAATTAACTTCCCCTGTGCGAGTCTTATCTCAAATTGCCTGTGTGCTGCACAGATGTTCAAGAAGCATCTTTAAAAACCCTGGGTGTTGTAGCTGAGTCCCTTAAAGGAACTCCTGCCTGAGAGAATTATGTTTTACCTCATGCAGTGACTTACAAGAAAAGTCGCATGAAAGCAGTGAATGTCAACTGCTCTGAAGTTATGAACGGAAATGATGTATGAATGCGTCATTCAGCGGATATTCAGGAAGCCCAAACTGGAAGAGGCATACTTCTGCTTGTTGTTGCTGTATACAGTAGCAGGAGGAGTGTTCATCTTGACAGAGATATTACCCAGAGCAACACAGAGGACCAGTTCACGCTTACGCCTCCCGTGTTTAGTTCTAAAACCATCATGATCAGAAACTCCTTAACATTTAAGAATCGGTGCACAGGACACGAGGCAGAGGTTGGTGACATCTGTGGTTAGTTGGTGATATCCGTGGTTGGTTGGTGATATCCGTGGTTGGTTGGTGATATCTGTGGTTGGTTGGTGATATCTGTGGTTGGTTGGTGATATCCGTGGTTGGTTGGTGATATCCGTGGTTAGTTGGTGATATCCGTGGTTGGTTGGTGATATCCGTGGTTGGTTGGTGATATCCGTGGTTGGTTGGTGATATCTGTGGTTGGTTGGTGATATCTGTGGTTAGTTGGTGATATCCGTGGTTGGTTGGTGATATCCGTGGTTAGTTGGTGATATCCGTGGTTGGTTGGTGATATCCGTGGTTGGTTGGTGATATTCGTGGTTGGTTGGTGATATTCATGGTTGGTTGGTGATATCCGTGTTTAGTTGGTGATATCCATGGTTGGTTGGTAATATCTGTGGTTGGTTGGTGATATCTGTGGTTGGTTGGTGATATCCGTGGTTAGTTGGTGATATCCGTGGTTGGTGATATCCGTGGTTGGTTGGTAATATCTGTGGTTGGTTGGTGATATCTGTGGTTGGTTGGTGATATCCGTGGTTAGTTGGTGATATCCGTGGTTGGTGATATCCGTGGTTGGTTGGTGATATCTGTGGTTGGTTGGTGATATCCGTGTTTAGTTGGTGATATCCATGGTTGGTTGGTGATATCCGTGGTTAGTTGGTGATGTCCGTGGTTGGTGATATCCGTGGTTGGTGATATCCGTGGTTAGTTGGTGATATCTGTGGTTAGTTGGTGATATCCATGGTTGGTTGGTGATATCCGTGGTTGGTTGGTGATATCCATGGTTGGTTGGTGATATCCATGGTTGGTTGGTGATATCCGTGGTTGGTTGGTGATATCCGTGTTTAGTTGGTGATATTCATGGTTGGTTGGTGATATCCGTGGTTGGTTGGTGATATCCGTGGTTGGCTGGTGATATCTGTGGTTGGTTGGTGATATCCGTGTTTAGTTGGTGATATCCATGGTTGGTTGGTGATATCCGTGGTTAGTTGGTGATATCCGTGGTTAGTTGGTGATATCCATGGTTGGTTGGTGACATCCGTGGTTAGTTGGTGATATCCGTGGTTAGTTGGTTGGTGATATCCGTTTGACTGACCAAACCCCTGAGTGGGGAAGACACTGGGTTTCGGTCAGTCTGGAAGAATAGCAAACAGTTGAAATCTTTGTTTAATTTTAGTCCATGCTTTAGTCATAACTTTCATGATACTGTTTTGGATTTTGCTGAGGGATGTTTCTCCTGTCTGTAAAAATTCCGCCTCGTCTTTACTCGATGGGGCATAACGAACAGAGATTTCACTGTGTTTTTAAATTATTTCATTTACGTTGTCGTTACAATAAATACTTAACTTCAAATTGTTCATGGATAAAGTCAACACTGCCACCGTCATGATCGATTGCAATGCAAGGAGCACAAATTCGATGCAAACCTGAAGAAAGGAAACGAGCCAAAGAGTCCCAGAGGGACGGCTGCAGAGACAGAATGTCAGTTTCAACTCGTACATGAGGTACACCCCTGAAAAAGGGGGAGAAATGATCACGAGAGTGATGATGCAGGTTACTTTTACTGAAGTGAGGAAAAAGACCGCGAATTCCCCCCGAGGTATGTGGGCGTAGACCGAAGCAATCAATGTCAGGGTTGGGATCAAAACCACTATATAGGTCAGTTATCACACTTGTTCTTTTAAAACAATATTTTTAACACATCACATTTCAACATAAACAGACAATGAAATCAACACATCTTTCAACTTGTCGCACATGCATGGTGTCAAAATAAACTTCCATCTTCACAGGAGATTAGAGCGCGTGTTAACTTGACGAACAACTCACGTGGTTAGCGAGTGACAATCGAGTCGCTGACAAAAAAGGTTGGACTGTCTCGCTATTTATAGGTCAGTGGCTCTGCCTGTCTAATCATGACACGTGAGGGGTTTGCATTGGAGTTGGAGTGGGGCGTCGGTATCAGACCGGGGGGAGCACTGACCGAGCGGTGGATATTTAATGAGTTGGGAGTGATACCGGGTTTAAATGGGCAAACAAAAAGCAGCTGTCTCATATGAATGGATAGAACGTGGGTAAAATGCACTTTAAATAGACCTGCATCATTGTAGGGATATAAATGTAAATAACAACAACAACATCATTGCATGACAAAGTCATATTTGTTATAACATTGATCTTTAATGCTCAGAGAAAAGCACAAACACTCCTAAAGAGCCACCACGGTTGGAAAAACAACTTTGAGGTGACATTGAAGGCAGCTGTTCTTCAGTTTTTTCATATTTTCATCTTTAGTTATTTTAGCCCTTTTAAAAATTGTGTTTTAATGAACATAATTACTCGTACATTGGACTACCATCAAGCAGGTTAATGTCATTTCGGAACGGGCCTTTTGCAAATTACCAATTGATTTTGAAGCATTGACACATGACCTTTTCCAAATGCAAAACAGCATTTATCAAACCTAGATTAGACCTTACTGAATCATTGATCCAGCTGCCTTTGCTGTGTCACAACATTTTAATTGCTCTCAGCCCTGAAATCTCTTCAGTCACTGTGAGTTCTACTGACGGCTGTTTGACCCGTGACCTGTCGGGTCCCAAGAGACTCCACAAACCTGAATGTAAGCGCTTCACAGTGTACACAGCATATTTTAAGATGTTTGTTTCTGTTGAAGTTTGAATGTTTTAAACGTGGTAAAACCAACCCTGTCTCCTAAAAATTACGTTCCCCCAGAACTAAAACACATTCTCAATTACGTTTGACCAGAAATGTATCTCCTCCCTGATCACGTGTGTGTTTGACGTGTTACAAATACGTTGATTGAACACGTATTTTTGTTTTATTGTTTATGACGTATTACAAATACGTTTATAATCGTGTCAGTTTATAAACAGCCACGTGACACAATATCCGGTTTTCAAAATACTAACTGATATGGATGTGTTAAGAACATTTCTGACCACATCGTAATGTGCTGTAACTCTGTTACGTTATTCATTCTGGTCACATGACATTTATTGCTTCTGTCCATCCGGGGAGAGGGATCCTCCTCTGTTGCTCTCCCTCAGGTTTCTTCCCTTTTTTTCCCTGTGAAAGGGTTTTACTATCTTTATTGGGGGAGTTTTTCCTGATCCGATGTGAGGTCCCGGGACAGGATGTTATGGGTACAGATTGTAAATGTAATTTTTTTATTTTTTTTTATCTTTTTATTGATTTTGCAAATACTTTAGACCACTGGTGTCGAAATCAAGGCGCGACGGCTCGAAAGCCATGAAATCGCGGACCCGTTTTCAGTCATTCGCGGACCCGTTTTCAGTCTTTCGCGGACACGTTTTCAGTCCGTCAGGATGGTCATTTTACATGGGCAAAAAAAATAAAAAAATCCTGTGCTTTTATTTTGAAGGGATTTTTTATGCGGCAGAGTGCAATTTTTGCGGCAGAGTGCAATTTCCTCTGTTGCTCTCCTGAAGGGTTCTTCCTGTTTTCCCTGTGAAATGGTTTTTACTATCTTTATTTGGGGAGTTTTTTCTGATCTGATGTGAGGTCCCGGGACAGGATGTTATTTGTACAGATTGCACATTTTAATTTGTGATTTTGGGCTATATAAAATAAACTGAATGGAATTGAATATTCACACACTCCTCAATGCTGCGTTCACAACACACTTTACTTGCGTGAGTTTACACATCGGACTATTTGTGATAGTTTGCTTCATTCCCAACCTTTTTTTTGTTATGTTCAAAAAGGCTGAAGTTATAACATTATTATGTGTGTTGTATTACCTTGTATCCTTAAGAAGCACTTTTGGGTTTTTAATTGAGTGTGAAAGGGAATATTTCTGTTTGGCATACTGTGATACTATCTCAGGTTCAAACCTAGGTGCCATATTTTCATTAAATCAAATTGAGAAGTTGAAAATGTTCCTCGCTTTGGTCGCGGCTTGTCATTCAGGGTGATGGTGGTCCTGCAGCCAGATCAGTTAAACCACTGCCCCAGACCACATGCATGTTCTTATTAGAGTTATGTCCTTCTCAACTGTGACAAAAAAGCTTTGACCAAAGTTAATATAATAACGTGTGTTTAATCTTTGACTTTGTTATTTTCATCTGTTTTAAGTTTGATCTTTGATAGAGTAATGTTGGTTTCTTAACCCTAAATTAAATGGATTTATGTCGTAGTAACAGAGACATTTTAATTTTTGGCTCACGGGGGGGGTATGATGTGGCTCTTTGCAGTAACACAGTAAAAAATGTGGCTCTTAGTCTCTGACTGGTTGGCCACCCCTGCCCTAGACTCTGGGTTTAACCTTCTGCATGTGTGTGTATGTAAGGGGACTTACTGATATTGTGCTGTTCCTCTAAGACGTTCTATGTGTGTGTTTCACATGGACTGCATGCTGTCTGAACCCAAACAACGATCTTTTCCTGATCTGAACCTAACGTATTAGTGTTGTTAAATGTGTTAGGTCAACTGTTAACCTAACTGAGCCTATCCTGTGAAGACAGAGGTTCGTTTTGAACGTTGAATTGAATTGGCTTTTGTAGGAAATCGCACAAAAAGTCCGGAGTAACTGTTTCATAAGATGTCATACGAAGCGGTGCATAAGGATACGATGCTGTGCTGCTTGTGCCTACCTGGTTGCATGTGTTACTCTGGAGGAGTACTAAACACAACCCAGTGAGGTCAGAAACTTAGCAATGTTCTTCTGATTCTCACACCCTGAACAAAGAGTGCAAACAGAGCCAGCATATGAGCATTTTATTTGTTATCACATAGTCCATCACTTCTGACACGTTCTGGTGTTTAATTGGCACGTTAAAAAATACATTATGTTCTTGTAATATTGCAGACAGTTTGTACCTAAACACAAACCTTGTAGAAAATGAAAAAATAAGTACTTTTTTTCCTCAACAAACCCTGTGTTTTTGTCATTGCCAACAATTTTACAGCATTTTAATGTTTTCAACTAAGTTATATTTACACAGTTCTGAGAATAAAGATTTTGACTTTATGACTCTGGGACTTCACCAACTTGGTGCATTGTAAAAATATATATGTATATGCATCAGCAGGGAAATCTAGCAGCTTCTCTCTGAACCTGGACTTTTTTAAGCCATGGAGAAAAAAAGTGATTTGGCACCTGCAGTGCACTTTGGGGATGCACGTTATTCTGAAACTGTATGAATATTATAGTATGATGAGGGACTTGGGGTCACATAATGGGAGCTGGGACAAACATGGTTGAGGTGGCAGAGGTAGAATTCATCTGAAGCAGCACCTCTTGGATGGATGACCTGGGAAGATATGGTCCCATTGGTGGAGATAGAAAGGTATTCTGGCAAATCCAATCTACTTGGCTGACATAATATTTTGGAAGAAGGCAAGTGAAAGAGTAAGATAGTGAGATGTTCAAAGAGAGAGAGAGAGAGAGAGAGAGAGAGAGAGAGAGAGAGAGAGAGAGAGAGAGAGAGAGAGAGAGAGAGAGAGGGGAGGGAGAGAGAGAGAGAGAGAGAGAGAGAGAGAGAGAGAGAGAGAGAGAGAGAGATGCTTTGGCAATATTGTCTTTTTTTAACATTCATGCCAATAAAGCACTTTAATTTGAAATTAAATTGAATAGAGAGAGAGAGAGAGAGAGAGAGAGAGAGGATACGAGACAGTGTGCATTTACAGTATTACGTGGTAAAAAGATGGAAGCTGAGTTATACCCAAGTTAGGTTCAAAAGTTTGATTTATATTAAAATGTTTACAAGTATTTCAAATGTATTAGATACTAAATCTAGATGATGAAAAACTGTGTCATTTATGATCTGAATTATGAGAAGCTAGGTTGAAAATGAGGGTGGATGAAAAGTTGTGCTCGATACAAATGCAAATTATTATGGAATCCAAATTCTGATATACATTTTTTTTTATGAAAGGCTCGAGATTTTGACTCCGCAAATCTGAATTATGAGACACTTCTTCAAACCTTACCATAAGCCGACTCATTTTGAACATGTGTAACTAATCATCCTTTTTTTCTTCTTTTCTTGGCAAAAATGGTCCTCTATACAAAATGACACATCAGCAGGCAGGAGGTAGGCTCATGTATCTCACAGTAGTTTGACAGGGCCTCCTCTATTTGAAATCTGTCACTTTTCTAGTTGGTTGGTTGTGCGTTGTGATAATATCGCCTGCAGCCCAAACTTTACTTTTGCATATTTAAAAATCCCATCAGTTCTCATTCAACATCCCCTGAATATTTCATTTTGTTGTGCTTTGTTCTGCTCATGTTCATGCTTTGATGAGATGGAGTCCAATGCAAATGTTTTGCTTGCATTAAACTACTTTCAAGTGTACTGTTATTGTGTTTTATACATTCTGCTCCATTGTTATGTATTTCCAATTACATAGAGTGTATGCTTACAGTGCTATGGTATACATATGTGTGTATGTAAATATACATAAACACACATTTACATACATTTACATATTCATATCTACAGATCATCTGCGGTATAGTACCTTTCCAAACACTTGCATGGACACGGTCTTGCACTGGAGTTCAGCTACTTTACAACCAGTTACTGTCAAACCAGCTCTGTGGTTTGAACACTTTGTGACAGCCTAAAGGAAGGAAGTTAAGGAACGGGGGCGAAGCATCACCATCGATTGATGCTCTGTTGTTGGCTATCGGGACAGCTGCAGGGACATGGAAGCAGCGAGATAGTGCAGATCTAGGATCCCATCAGGACACACACAGTCTGCAGCATCACTCCCACAGATCTGCTGTTTCAGATCATCAGGAAGGCTTGACGGTATCCGACCCCCAAAGCCATCTCTCCCCCTTACCCTCTGTGATCCATCACTAAAGCACCCTGCCTTTGGGTCCCTGCTGGCTCTCTGAAGCCTCAGATCAGGTTAGCGCCTGCGCTCAGTCTCCAATGGTGAAGGCATGTCTAACCTTCATTCTTAAGAAGATTTATGTTCTGGCGGATACACTGTCACATTTAGCCCTCAGGACTTTGTTTTTACGGCTCTCCGTTCAAGTCAACGTCTTACAATACTGTACTTCTCAACACTTTAACAGTTGGGGTTTGGATTGTTTATTCCAGCAAAGGATTCTGCTAAAATCAAATTGAGTTAAGAGGGAGGTGTCTGTCCAAAAATAAAAACTCATATGCAATGTGAGGAATAGATTAAAGCAGTATTTCTCAAACTGTGGGGTGTGCCCCTCTACTGGTATTGCAGGTGGGGCGCAGAGGGAATTATTTTATTTGGGATTATTTGTAATACAAGAGTGTCACATATTACAAAAGTACAAAGTACACGGACATAAAACTAAGTCATTATTAAATACATGGCAACATTCAATTCAGTTTATTTTGTATAGCCCAAAATCACAATTTTTTGCACGGATATAACTTTTTTGTGATTGCACTTTTAGTTTTTAGTTTTTTGTCTGGTGATGGAGCAATCTGGGTTAGTTGAAAGTGATTGCCATTGTCTTTATTATATTATTTATAAAAGCACAGATGGGGAGTGACCACATGTTGTTATTTGAATTCAGCATTGACCATTTTTGTTGGGGCATGATTTTGTTTTTGAGAGGAGGCAAAGGCTTGAGAACCACTGTGCTATAAGGCTAGATTCCAGCCTGATATGTACCTTTTGAGGAGGAGAAAATGCTGTAATTAATGTCCACATGCTGAATGTCATCTAATTAATATTTACACTCGTAAGAGATCATTTATGTTTATTTGTTCCATAGCTTTTACAGTAATTTCTGGAGATTGATTAATAGTGAAGGAGAGAAAGAGATATTTATGTTGGTCAGAATAAGGCTGGCAGTGGAACATGAATAAAGGCCTCTGGAAGCATCAGTACGCTTCAGCATCGTCCGGCTGGAGTAGCACATACTGTATTGATACTGTATAATTCACTGACTTTTACAGTGTGTATATATAAATATAGCAAGTTTTACAAATCTATAGTAAATGGTCCTGAAATCAAAATCAGACTTTAGTCCATAGAGACAGGATGTATTTATTATTTCTGGTGTTGTTTATCATTAAAGCTCCGACTACCTTTATTCAGAGAGACACTTTGTAAAAGCAGTTTAAACGTGTTTCCAGACTTCCTGAGGTTCATCAACTGAAATGAAAGAAACAGGACGTGAGTACCGGTAAATATTGCTAATATAAAACATATCCATAAGCCAGTCAGGGATGAAGGTCACATGTTTCTTACTGTGGAATATCATCGTTTATTACAGAACCAGCTGCTGTCGTTAACCTAAAAAAACTTATTTTATAATGATCATTTTATTGATCAGTTTCAGGTTGTTAAAATCATATTAAACATATACCAGCACTTCTTTTGTTAATACTGTTTACATTTAATCAGAGAGGCGGGAACATAGATTTTTGTTTTGTTTTTGTTTTTATTATTTTGGGATAACCTGACCACCAGGAGGAAACCCAACACTATCAGGACTAATTGGAGATGATCATCGTAAAGTGAATCTTGTGAATACACAGAGCTGCTACAGTGCTAATCACTAGCCACTGTGTAGCTCTGCGTTTTTGGACTAGCGGGTGGGGTGGGAGAGGTATTACTGAAGATCACCCTCAGCTAAAGAATCTCACATTCTCCTTCCTCCTCCTCCTAACTGTAGAGATGCCACATGCTCCTATTCCTGAGGGTTAAGGCTGATGGAGGACGGGGGCCGTCGCTGTTGGGCGTCGTCGTCTTCCCGAACATCCTGGTGAAAAAACCCGTCTCCGTCTCCCGCATCTTCCTCTTCAGTTTGTCTATTTCAATCTTTCCTTCCTGCATCGGCTTGGCAACGACTCCTCGGCTCTTCTCTCTTACTTTAAGACACACGTCCTCCAGGAGCCTGCGTTCCTCGTTCTTCTTTTGGAGTTTCCCCAGCACGATCCTGAACTTGTTCTCCAGAGTTTTCTGGGTTTTCTGGTTTTCTTTCCTTCTGAACAGCAAGACCTGGTCCATGTCCTCTTTGTGTTTCAACTCCAGAGCGGCATATTTATTTTGCCAGGGCTCTTCTTTTCTGCTGAGCTCATCGTTCGCATCTCTGAGCATCAACAACAGCTTCTCATCTGAGTTTCTGTGATTCGCCTCCACTTTCTTCAGCTCTACCAACTCCGCCTGGCTCTCTCCACGTCTCCGAGACAGAGTTTGAGACAGTTTTTGCAGAGTTTTTGGGTCTCTGCCTCATAGTTGGCTACCATCATGTTGCGCTGCTGGTTCTTGAGTTGCTCCTGATGTTGGAGAAGCTCGGCGAGTTCCACATCACTCTCTTGTAGCCCCTGAAGATACTTTGATCTTTTTTCCGTGACCTCCTGAATCTTCTTCAGATTGCTTCCCGCTGCAAAACCTTCAGAAATGCAACATTTTTCCATTTCAGATCCTCCCTGAGATTTCTCCATGTCGCTGATCTTCTGCGTTGGACTGCGGATCTGGTCGTTGGTGATCCAGAGCAGACAGAGCAGATTCCAGATCATGCTCCTGAGGTTTGGCAGCCTGGTTTCCTGAGTTGTTATTTATGTTCATGGCAACAAACATTTTCTAAATAAAGCTTTAAAGACTTGAGGTCCGACTGCAGTAATGAAGATGTAAATGCGAATGCTTGAATCTTTACCGGGCAGCTGATTATATATAGACTTTCTTAAAAAAAAAGAATGGCTTTGATCTGACCTTACCTCTCTGATGATATCCATACTTTGTCATATAAGTCATATGGAGTCATGCTTTTCCGATAAAAAGCAGGAGTTTGACAGTTTTTTGCACACACACACACACACACACAGATGCACGCAGCATGAGGTGTGTGTGTGTGTGTGTGTGTGTGTGTGTGTGTGTGTGTGTGTGTGTGCATGATTGTCTCCTCAAATACAGAGACGAGAGCAGCAACAGCTCATGATTTGTTTCTGAGAAGTCGGGTTTTTAACAGATGGTTTTGTAGAAAATCCACTTCCAGTCACGTTGCCGTGTATATAATGTACCTCAATAATACAATAATACATCTTACTACTGGTAATGTTGGTGTATATATAATGTACCTCAATAACACATCTTACTAATACCTTAACCCTTTAAAAACAGTGTGCAAAAATCCCCTTGCGCCTATTATCAGACAAAAAACAACAACATATTATCTCTGGAACCACATGGTTGTTTAACTTCATTTAAATTGCTGCAACACCATAACCCTTGTGAGAAGATACACCTGGTGTGAAACATAATTAAAGTAACCCTTAAGTTTAAGTATTTACGTAAACTCCATTTTTGAACCGAACAACACCGTTTTTTGACTGAAACTCCCACAAGCTGTGTTCTGTTATGATTGTTGTTGCAGATTCTGATTCTTTAGGTCCTAATCCTTCCAAACAGCTGTCTTATTAGTATGTGGGCTGTTGTTAGGGCTCCATAATACAGTTTGAAAAACTCAGTGACCACTCGAGGAGGCGTTTAGGCGAAATCTTGCTCATGTCGTGCTGCATGTTCATAGTTTTGAAATGTTTTTTTTGCAGATATACATTTTTTTCCCAAGACTTTGTTGAATAAATACATACAATAAACACAAGTATTGGAATTAATTTTGGGTTCCTACGACAACTCAAACGCAGGGAAAAAGGATTAAAGGTTAAAGTTTAAAGGGTTAAGGGGAGAGGGGTGAGTGATGAGGCATTCTGGGAGATGTAGTGTCGGCCACTTTGTGGTGTGAGTGGGAATGTAGCGCCCCTCCACTACATGTCCCCTTGTGATGCCACACATCCATGTGTACTCGGCAGTGTGAAAGAGGACCAGAAGGCACCACGGCAGGAGAAATTAAAAGGCGGGAGGTTAAGAACCACCTAGTTCCCCTGCTGTTTGTCTCTTTATATGTATTTTAGGCACCTGAATCTTTACTATATCAGTTAATTATAAACTTGCATGTTCATATTCCAACAACCTCTTGGTATCACTCCTACATGTTAAGAGTTAACCTTTGGAATGAGTGGGATGCATTTTTGCAGCAGCGAGGTTCAGAAGGCAATTAGAGTTCAGGAAGTCAATGTTTCACTTGACTGAAGACAAACAGACAGTGCAACCAAACACCATGCAAATGAGTCCAATTACTGCAATACCACTGCACAGAGTTTGCCTCTCGAGCAATAAAGCAAGCAGAGTGTTCAATGCATTTTGTCTGAGCTGCAGAGCGCAGTGTGCAAGTAGAGTGAGAGCTCTTATGAAAGCAGTGTGAAACACTTGCATGCCATTTTATTTTGGCTATGATTCACGTCTGCACAAAAAAGGCTTGTAGGTATCAACATTACATGCTACTGCGGTCATGGGGAATGTAGTTCTCTCTACCTGGAATTGCTCTTTTTTTTTGTGGCAAGAAATAGAAAAATGTTATTCACGTGAATGAGGCAAATTTTTGCAACGCGCCATTCCCACCGCGTTATTCGCGTCATTCTTGCCGCTGCCGGAAATCTGCTTTGTTCGCAACCATTCGCGTCTATGCATTGACTTGTCATGCAATCTACTCGCGCGGAAAATGTGCAACGCTTTTGGGGTGAACGTAGCATAAGTGTTATTCTTTTTCTGCAGCTCCACTGCTTTGTTTGTCAGCGTCAGTCCTCTTGACAGTGAAGCTAAGCCTCTCGCTTTCTGTGGGAAAGAGGATAAGTAAACAATAGGTCAAGCAGAAGAGGGGGATGGAGGGAAGGGGAGGAGGGTGACGGAAATCGAGTCGGTTAAGGTGAGAGAGGGAGCCGAGGAGAAGTAGGGAGGAAGCTAGCAGGGTGCAAAGAGTTGTGAGAGGGGATATAGATAGGGTTGTGTGTCCCGACTCCCGGTGGCTTTTGAAGTGGGTTATGAAAGTAGGGCCTGGAGTCCCGTGGAGTGTGTTCTTATGCTGCGGAGCCGAACAATAGAGGGGCTCTCAACACCTCTCCTACAGAGAAAACACAGTCTGAGGTGCTTCAGAACATCATAAACTACAACGTAAATACGTGTGTGAGGGTGTCTCTGCTTGCCTTTGTCAGTGTGGGACAGGGTGCATTCCTGCTTGTGTCGATATACATCTGCTTCTCTGTCATGTTCCAGTGTGTTTCAGTATGTGTGTCAGAGATAAATGCTTTAAAAAGAACACACAAAGTGAGGTAAAGAGATCCAACCGTAGTCCCAAAACGGTTTTCCCGTGTACCCACAACTGTCTGCCAACAATAACTCCAAACCTTTTGGTTCACTTTCTCATCCACTAATGTGTCAGCATTTGTAACTAAACCCCCTGCCAGCCAAAGGATATCTACATGCAATTATCCCAAAACGGAGTTGGAAAAGCTTCTTTGTACTGCAGTTTGTTTGCCAGAAGCCCATTGGATCAAATTGCCGAGCTGTCTGAACTACACTACAACGCTTAATCAAACGGTATTTAGGAGCTTTCCAACCAGCTCTCCACCCACCTCTGTTTATCACACCTATTTTCCGCTTTTACCCCCAAGTTCATTTTTTTTTCTCCACATCTTTCTGTATCCCTTTTTCTCGTCATCTTTCTCTATCTCTTTCATTATATTCACTTCCCTGATAGCTCCCTGCCTCTTTCACTCTGTTTGCTAACCTCTGCACATATTATTCATGTGTGTGTGTGTGTGTGTGTGTGTGTGTGCTTTATATCTGTATCTCAGTTCTTTCTCGCGCCTAATTATGTTCTCTCTCTTTTCATTATTCTTTACAGTTTCTTCCCACAGGCTGTTAAGATAAGGGAATTGTTATTGTTCACTTATTCTAATTTCTTCAGGGAAGAGAAGGTGCAGGAGTCTTTTTCGCTGGGTTATGGATTTATTTTTTAGCTCAAAATTGATTTCTCTTCCATAACTACATGAACAGTTCAGTAAAGTTCAGAGGAACGCCACAGTTTGAGCACAGTATTTTACACAGTGCAACTAATACCAGGCGATAGTTTGTCCACACTGGTGCAACACATTTAGTTACAGGACTTAGAATGTGAACAGTGGCCATAACCGAGTCTCTGGTTTAAACCGTGCCATGCCCATGATTTAAAGTAATGGGCGTAAGACAATTGTGCAATTGAAATGAACCACATCAAAGCTTTTGATTATTGTAACTCCAAGAGAACAAATCATGCTTTCAATGGTGAAGATATTCTCATAATTGTACATTTATATTGCAGACAATGTTTTACATTGTTATTATTTGCCTGAACTTCATTGTTATTTCAATATACTACATCAAGCAATATCTTTAGAAATCCTAAATAATAATGCGTAATAATAATCATCAATAAAAAAAGAACACACTGATGAAAACTATATTATACTTTGAGGCTGGATGATGAATGTAGGAGTCTCACAGCCTGAGGAAAGAAGCTGCTATGCCTGAGTCTTTTGGTTGGACTGGTCTGGTGGTCAGACCAGATGGCAGCAAGGTGAACAAGCTGTGGCTAAATTGGTTTTGTCTTTTAATATCCTTTGGGCTCTCAGCATGGACCCGTTGTTGCTAACATCACTGATGCTTGGGAGAAGAGTACCACTGATATTCTGGGCTTTGCACATTCTATGCCAGTTTGTAATGTTTCCTGTCAGGATGCTTTCTATTGCTCCTCTGTCAAAGCTAACAAGAACTTGGCATGGATGGAATATATTAACATATTAATGTCATAGATTGAGTTACATCCTCTCCATCTGGTCAACCAGGCATGTCTTGCTTAATTATAAAATATGTTTAGCTAACAGATCAACACTGGTGAGAGCTAGCAGTCAGCAGTAACTTAGAACTCAACTAGTCTGTTACTTTGTAGCGAATAGTAAAGTTGCCTCATTCACTATTTTTGGGTGGTTTAAGTTGACTCATCGCTCTATACTGACGTGTGGAAAGTGATACCAGTCTCTCTGGTTTCCTCGGTCCTTTGGGTGCAGAAAATTGGTCCAGAACAGCTGATAACAATAGTCAGGTGAGATAGCAGACACACTCCCATTAGTTCTGACACAATGTCACATCTACTGTTTTATATCCCTGGCTCTGCCATTGTTCCAAAGGCCCATCATTCCAAAACCACAATAGTCCAAAAAAAAGTCCCATTGGACGGAAACCATTTGTCCAAGAGCCCCAAAACAAACACCCATTGTTTTGGAGGCCAATTAAGAGCAGAAGCACAATGTTAATGACATCATCGGACCATCATGGGAGACGTTGTCTTTCAGGGCTTTCTCCTAGAAAGGGTCTATTTTTACTTAAATCATGATATTTTCCGATTCACAACCAAGTAGTTCTGTTGCCTGAACCTCAGAAGATTTCTGTTTGCAACGGCTTTCTGGAAAAAAGGAAGCAAAATGCTCACGCTAACGCTAATGCTAATGGGTAGTGCTTTCCACATACATGTATCCCAGCTTTTAGTTATATTCTAATTTGCAGTATTAGCAGTACTAGGATCAAACAAATGTTGGAAGTGTTTAAAGTTTATACTGTACTTTGTCTTAGTGCTTTCTGATACCTTCAGCATTTTGTACACCAGTCGTCACACTAAACTGCCATGTTCATCTCAAATGTACTATGTAATTGTCTCTAAACCCCACAACAAGCTTAAAAGTCATAGGTTAAAAGATTTTCTCTTCTCATTTCAAAAGTAACATTTGATCATTATTTCGCTGGTATTAACTTTGGAGAAGACAAGGTCACATTCTCCTCCGTGTTCCCCTTTATCTGCATCCTCAGCTGATGAGGTCTTTCTGTTAGTCTCTCCATAAGGAGCTGCTTTTTTATACAACATTGTGTCAATTGAAAGAAAAGATCTAAAATAAAAGCAGATCTGGTTTCATGCAAGCACATTAAGATTAAAACGCTCCTACCAGGACCTCCTGTTGGTGCTCATGGAGAGCAAAATGTAATGCATTCTCAAGCAGTCCTTCTGTTGTTGTTTTATACATAATGAAACTAATTTACAGGTAATTTCTTCTTCTCTGTGTTTCAATTTTTCCATTCCCTTGTAATGACAGTGATGTGCATGGAGTGATAAACCACAGGGAAACAGAGTAATATGTTGTCATATTAAGATCTTGGTTACTTAGTAGTCTGGGGTGTACGTGTAAATTACAGCATTACAAGCGTGCAGATGAAACCTACATACATTGCATGCATTATGTTTGGCCTTTACAAAGAGAAATGTAACAAATGTATGTAAAAATCTACCTTTTAGTCAACTAAAAAACACACATGGCACATTGGATGTCCCATGCATGGCAACATGTTGACAGGTTTGTAAAAGACATGAATGTTGCCCTAATATGGTAAAATTATTTAAAAATCTATTTACCGATAACTTTTGTTGATATTTAAACTTTTCAAAGTGGGCTTTCTTATGACTGAAGCTACAGAGGCTCCACCTCATATCTCTCTCCCCCAGTCATTAACTAAACATTCCTCAAGCTGCAGTGTGCAGACAGACATTGGCTGTTAGCGCCATGTTTGACAGCAGTTTCATTTTGTCTCAAGTATATTGCTACCTTAAGGCTCCATATACACACACTTTAATAACAATCATGACATTAATACTGCACACACGTCATAGATGAGTGTAAATTGCTTTTTGGTTTGTCATCAGGGATGGGTTACAGTGGCATCAGCTGCCTGAGGTACAGTTTGATATGTTGATATGAAAGTGTGTAAGAGGTGGTTAGTATTAGCGTTAGCATGATGTTGTGTTCTGTGTCAGAGCAGCCCCCACCATGCAACACCCCAGCAACAGAGCTAAATAGTGCCCTCCCCTCACACCCTTCCTATCCTCCTCACTCACATGTTCCTCTGCACTCTCTCGCCAAAATGTCCTAAATTAGCTGTGACATTCTCTAATGAAAAGAGGAAACAACACTGTGACTTATTACATTGGCGGGGCTGTGAGCCTGTGAAATAGCATGCTGTTATTTACCAGCCCCCCAGTGGCAATTATAAGACGCACCCTGGAAGGCTTTCCACCGCTACGCCAGCGAGCAGGTGGGTCTTTTAGATACAATAGACACAAATGACAATGAAGAAAACAACCGCCATTCAGCTGCTCTCGCACTGATGTAAATGGCGCGGCATTGCACCGGACGATAAGAACATGGGGGATTCGTGAGAAAGATAAACACGTTCATAGAATATGTAAAAATAACTAAACAGATCTTACGGGCGATACAGCTCATAAGCAAATGTTTGTGAATCTCTGTGCGGTGATTCCTATGATGATTCCTATTATTCTTTACTTTTAGATGAAGCGATAAATCAGTCAACAAACAATTCATAAAAATAAATTATGAAGCAAAAACGCCAAAAATTCTCTTCTTTTCGCTCTCTTTCTCAAATGTGAGAAAATGTGTCTGTTTTGATATTGATGTAAATTCAACACCTGTGTGTTTTGGACATGGAACTTAAAGACATCACCTCAGTCCAATCTACCTCAAACTTGGTGAGTGCATTGCTGGGGACCCCAAAAACATGGAGCATCAAAGTTGGTGCAGTTAATATAAAACGAGAAAAACATTGATAGACGTGATAGATATTTAATAAACTTTGAATAATAGTTGATATCCTTTTATGCAGCAGCAGGGCTTGTCGTCCGCAGTGGCTTTTACAGATGTTGGATAACGTTCAAACCGAATTCAACGAGTCAACGAGCAATGGTTCTCGACAACACTTTAAGCACCACTTCCGGGGCCCAAGCAGTTGGCCCTCTCTGAATGGGCATGCAGTAAGAACAGGATCAAACTGGTACGCCCCTCGACAAACTGGGTGTTAGGCCAACAACGGCCCCCACGCCACGAATGGGAACTGCCATATTCTAAATCACGGTAAAGGTAAGTATGAAGTGTGTTTAGTCTAAATCAGCGGTCCGTGGGTCCCTTGGTACCGGGCCGCAGAGAAAGAATTTGTGGAAAAAAATGTCAGAAAAATGTCTGTGCGTCGCCTCAAACGTAACATCTTGACACATGTCAGGAGGTTCCGTGACACGTTGCCCCAAAAATGAAACTTAAAAGTCCGTTTCAACTCGGTGTTCTGGATTAAAATCAAGGCAGAGTTACTGAGATCGCCAAAAAAGCTCTGAAACCCTGCCTCCATTCCAACATCCTGTCTTTGTGAAGCGGGTTTTAATGAAGTGACAGAGTGACATAAAGGTTTAAGGTACGGAGTAGAGTCAGTAGACTGGACATAAACGTCGGGGCTCGGTCTTTTTCTCCCGTCACACACCGTGAGCTGGTCCGTGAAAATATTGTCTGACACAAAACCGGTCCGTGGCTCAGAGGACCGCTGCTCTAAATGAAATCAAGAATCACAATTGTGGACTCTTGTTCATTTTCTTCATGACTAAGACCATGAATCTTAGTGAGTTGGAGATCATTCCAAAGGGACTGCATGAAGGCGTTGTTGTGAACTGTGTACTCCTTGCTCTTCCCCAACCTCTCTGCTACATACTTAACTACTTCTTCATGCAAAATTCTCAGAGGCCTTCTTGACACTTCCTACACTACTCACTATGCTGCTGGTCAATACTGAGGAGAGTTTTGATCATTTTAATTGCCCTTTCGACTGCTCTTGATGCTACTCTCCCTTTGAAGAACAAAAGCCCTGCCACTTGAAAACACTCCAGTGAGTCTTGCTCACTTGTCTCCTGCAAAATAAAAGCCTGTTATTTTAGGATTTAATATATGGTTTACAAGTTAAATTAATGATTGTTGGAAATCCCAAACTCTCTGAGAGCACTTGACAGCACACAACTGCTCTCCTTAGACTTACCAAGGACTTTTCATGAGCAGAAGGTCCCAAGTGTAGATGTAGCTTTTGGCAGTGTAGACCTGCCTATTTCATAATAAATTGCTTCAAAACTGAGTGAGTTTCAGGGACACAGTAATAGCTTCTCAGTTTGCAGTGAATTGTTGGAAGCAGTCATAAGTATAGAAATGCCAAGCATACATTACACATGGGGTCCTGTGCTTATGAATTTACGCCTTATTATTTATTTACATTGTTTTCTTAATATATATGCAGTTATGCAGCAGATCGAGTATCTACTGCAGATAGTGGCTCAAAAAAGTACCCACTTTATGTTTGGCTAGCATTTCCCAGTGGAGCAAATGAATGAATAATAGCATCATTGTCCTCAGGCTCGATAATTCTTTAAATTGTCCGAGTTGAGTAAGAGCTCGACTTTTTTCTTCTGTCCCTTTATGTCTTTCTGGATGAGTGCATGGACATTATAAATATGTTCTTTATCATTATCTAGGTGATTGATTGCAGCTGCAATCCACAATACTGCAGGTAGACCATAGTGCATATTGTGGTGAATCTCTAAACTGACTTTGGATTGGTTACCGGTTGCCTGCCGGCCTGCCTCATTAAATTAATGAACTTTGATTGGAATCCGTCTGCCTTGTGCTTTTGGTTCGGTTCCACTGTACCACTGATCTTAACCATAGGAACCAAAAGGGCCAAGCCTCTTGGATTTATTTAGTTTTACTTGTTGAGAAATAGATGTAATAATTGTGTTTTCTGGGAATATTAAATTGATTTATACGGATATAATTAGTCTTGAATTTCCTTTTGTATTTTCCACTTTCATGTTTCTTGCTTTGTTACTTAGGATTTTACCACTGATTGGACCTGCTTTGTTTGTTGAACCTGGGATTTTTCATAAAAAGCCACTTGCTGGAGTGCACTGAGGGGAAAGCTAGGCGGTTCGTAAACCGGTTCGTAAAACAGTACTTTGGGGATAGTGCACTGCATTGTAATTATTGAACTGTTTCTTATTTTAAAGGAGTGGACTATGGAGGTCTTTGCACTGCAAACTGAAAATAGGGAGAAGAGAGATTGTCTATTACTATGGCATCCACATTGAGTTCCCTCTGGCAATATCTATCTATATCAAAGGCAATATTGTCCTTCTGAATTGCTTCCAAAGGGTTACAAGGGATGCTATGACAGAAAGTGTCCTCGCTGCTCAACTTTATGGAGGTGATAGACATTTCACTGAACGCAATGCCACACCAACCACATGACCTCTCGACCCATACCTCAGGGATTCTTTCTCTTTTTATTGGTAAAGTCTCATTCTCAGGGGTTGAGGAGGGGCCTCACTGATCAGTTGAGAGTCAGCTGCAGTGATTGAGCAAAGAGAAAATATGCCTGAGAGCAAACAAAATGAGTCCATTTCACCCAAACCCAATCTCTCTTGTCCATCTCCCTTATCTATAATTTAGGCCACCTACCAGTTGAAAGTACAGAAGTATTTTCTGAACTCAAGGGCCGACAATGAAGAACTCTAACAACAGCTGTCATGCCAACCTAAAAAACTAGAGTAGTGACGCCAAAAAACAAAACTGAACACATAAAGGCACGGGAGGGGAGATCTTATAAAAGGTTGGGTAGGTGGGAATTTGTGTCAATCTAATGCCAAACCATGTACATAATTCCTGGCACTCTCAAGAAGACCTGACAGTGAACACGTGCAGAGCCCATACATATTGACACCAGAACAGATTTTTGCTAAAATGTTGACAAAACACAACACCACACACCCTTACAGATTACAATCATCCAAGTGGAGAATGTATTGATTTGATACCAGGCCGTATAGGTAAGATTGGTCATCTAGAGAATCTAGCAAGAGAGCACTGAATGTTAAAAATCATCCAACCTAAAAGCCAGCCCATGTGCCAACTCTTTTCCAATGAAAGTAGCTAGCAGCACTAGCTGTCGCCAAGCCTGCAACCCTCCAGCCCGTCCCTTCAGGCCTCCCTCCAAGGCTACTCCACCAAAATGATCATAATGACAAACACAACCAACATGGCTGTTGTTTGTACTCACAGCTGTCGAGATAGAAGCTTGTGGAACACTCCAGTGACGAGCAACGAGGGCACGGGCAGAGTGTGCACAGGTAGACAGACAGGTAGGTAGACATGCAGGTAGACAGACAGACAGGTAGGTAGACATGCAGGTAGACAGACAGACAGGTAGGTAGACATGCAGGTAGGTAGTTCTGATTCTACTGAGAAGATGCTGCAGCTACTTTTCACACTTACTCTGGTAGCCTCTAAATATCTAAGTCTGGAAGTAAATCTGTATGTAGCATGTACATATCTTCTCTGATATTTTCTGTGTGTTTACCGTTTTAGTACAACCATGTGTTGTATATATGCTAATCGTGATGCTAATCGCGATAGCATTTTTGCATTGACATCAATGTTAAAATGAGCTTAGACGCTAACTGGTCAAGTGAACCGTATGTTAATGGTTACTTACCTTTTCTGGCATAATGGCTGTATGTTGAATCAGAGCTTAATATTCATGTTTATGTATATGGCCTGTTTGTAAACTCATTTCATGTTCTGTTTTTCACAGTTTTACAAAACCAAGATTCTAACTAAAAACCCTAAATTCCACTCCGGATTCCTGGGTCTTCATTTTATGGATCTGCTGTTAGCTATCTGCTAAGCTAACTTATAGAAGCAAGGGCAGAATACCAGAAGGATACCACACGTGTTTTCTTTCCTTTGTCAGAGCATTTTTTTAAGATTGCTGTAATGATGAACAGAAATATCAAAAACTGTTTTTGAAGACGATTTCCACCCCTGCCTTTAATGCAAAGAGTATCTGCTATATTAGAATTTAAATATGTTTTGCCACTGAATTATATGCCTCCATATGCTGATAGTCTACATTCTGATGCCACTACCTTGTATACCATATATTGTAGACAATAACGGCTCAGTTGAGTGAATAAGGACAGTTTTCCGACTTTGATCTTTTGAGTCCGATGTGAAACTAATTAGCATCCAACAGCGTGTGATCGCCACACAGCAATTTATTATCACTAGCTGGTCTACCGGAGCGCTCACTGGAATGCTAGCAGTGACATCCATCTGCCTGCCCGCTTGTTTTTAATCTCTTCAGGCAGTGAGAGACAGTCAGGGAAGTGACAGCTCTCGCAGCATGGTGGTTCAGCCTCATGCAACAGGAGAGACCGTGTGGAAGGGAAGTGAGCGCATGTCAATCCCAAAATTCATCTGCCATGACATGTGCATCCAGGGTGTGATTTGCAAACTTCCAACATGCAAAGGTTTATTTTGTTAAGTCGCCATCCACTAATGAGTGAAAGTAAAGAAATATAGAATAGCTGTTTTTCTTCCTTACATTATCCTAATCTGTAAAACCGCTCCTTTTCATCTCTCTACATGTCTGAGCTGTTTTGCATTGCAGCAGCATTTAGCATTGAGAGTGAATGCTATGCTATGTTATGCTATCTAGGCGGCCTACATCATCCTGCAGTCTTGACACATCCCTGCCAAACTGACAGGCGAGCTTCTGTTCCAGAATAGGAGTAATGATGCCCCCCTCCACACACACAGATTCATGAGATAACTAATCTTTTAGCATTTTATTCTCCATAGAACCAAAGCCATTCACATTGCATGCGGTTGTACCACCGGTAGTCCTCAGGGTTAGCGGCCTGTATTAAGAATTCTGTTTGCCTTCTTCTCCCTTTACCACATGTGAGTGCCAACGAGCGTTTCACATCAACTGATGAATTCAAATGAACAGCACCCTCCACCCAAACGATGTTGCAATTCATACTGGATAATGAGGCCTGTGATATTAACAAAATAATTCTAACAGATTCAACATTTTAATGATTTTTGAAAACACCAGCTTCATATTTTTCAGGACAGCAAGGCTGTTGGGCAGGAAGAATACAAGTCCTGCAAGACTGCCATTGTTATGCATATTCCTGACATGGCCCTGATATCTGCAGACAGCTAGCTTGTAGCGTTAGCGACCCAGCAGGTGAGGACAGACTGAATAGAGAAGAAACTGCACTCAGTCCTCTCCTGTGGCTTCACCTCTTGTACCCAGAGATGATACCTTGTCAACAACCACAGACTGAGGGTGCAGACTGGTGTAGTCTTTTTTCATTCAGGCTCTCTTGTAGATATGACTGATAAATACACTGCGCGACCACTATTTATGTCTCAGTTTAAGGGTGTTGAGACTATTTTAGCTATCATCTATGTTACTTTCTCACTAAAACGTGTTGTATCAATTTGTTTTTCACAGAGTTGACATTTTGTACATTGCACATTGGTGCTGCTTGTAACTGACAACGAGTTTGAAGAGTGTGTGTGTGTGTGTGTGTGTGTGTGTGTGTGTGTGTGTGTGTGTGTGTGGAGGATTATCTGGCTGCAGGGTGGGTATTTACTGAACTTTCTGCTTTGTAAGACTACATTTGTATACACTTCACAGGCTCTAACGGTGGTCTAGTGCACTTAGAATCAATTTTCTGTAAAAAAGCTCTCAGCACTCTAAAATCCAATCTATACGAATCATATTTAAGCTTTATTTGCTTGTATATTACACTGCATGTGCATATATACACACACAGGTTGTATGAGCACAAACACACTTTTGCTCAAGTATAAAAATGCACACACAAAACCCCTCACACACACACACACACCTCCAATAACAACTGTTGGATGACTCCTACACACCAATGCCCACACACAACAACACCACAATTTCAAGCACACAAATACATCTAATTAATATGCAAAGTATGTAGTGCAGTGAAACACTGGGTTGAGCTAATCAAATGGTAATGATTTTCCACAGCAAAACTAATTATAAATTCTTTAACTCCAGTCATTCAATAACACAGCCATTAAATCATAATAGTAGAGGCAGAATCCTATTGATATTTTTCTCACATAAGGAGCAACATGATCTCTTGTACGAGATGAAGCTTTGAAGTCACTCTTTGAGGTCGAGCTTCAAAGAAGGGATAGGGGCTAAGTGATGAAAGTGGTGAGCGCTCCAACACGGCAAAAACAGTTGGACGCTGATGCAAACATGCACACAACATAATAATGTACCACAAATACATAATGTGCACAACACACTATGCACATGTGTAAGTCAAATACAGCTGTAAAGATCAAGCAAGGGAATTATGTCCTAATCTCTGTAAACCATGCAGCTGATAGGACTCTTGTGCAGAAATACGGTGTTTGGAAAATAAACTGACATGCCAAGTAAATTTCATGCAATCACTGCATATTGTTATTGAAATATGGAGGACTAAAAATGATATTCAAATACATAAAAGAATGAAAGAACAGATAACAAATTAACACGGCAAGTGTCGTTTATTCTGAAAGAACTCTGCCAAAACATTCATTTTAAAGATGTCAGAGCAGCAGAGTTCACTGAGCTATGATGACTTTCACCAAGACACATGTCACCTGCATTCAATAGTGTGGATGTTTTTGTGGTTATTAAGAGATTTGGGACAACAATGGACACATAAGGCACACAGGCAGTTTCTGTATCACGCTGCACAAAAATACTTTGCTTTTTTGTTGGTATATCTTGTCATTGGAATTGTGGATAATAAATAATAATAATAATAACAAAGACCATCTGTGTTGGGTGTGTCTGAACACCACAGTGTATACTTGCATAAGACAATGAGTGTCAGGTGCAACAATTGCCCATTTTAGTGTGGAAGACAACCGATGCAGAGTCCAAAAAGCATGTCAGGTTTTTAGCTTTCTCCTATTTTAACAAGGTCAAAGAACCATAGGAGCACAAGGTTATGTTCATGTTAACGTGGTGATGCAAAAGAGAAAAGCTGTTTTATTGAATTTTAGTGAACACTTGACTATTAATTAATTAAACCTGTGGGCACAGCATCACCTTCAGTTTACTGCACACCCACGCTACTGAGAGGCTGCACTTTCACTGACTTTCTGTCACAAAACTGTGTCTCTACATTCATCCTAAATTACCAATTACCTTTACCGGGTATGAAAGATGCTATAATTTGACATGAGTCACTAACGAGAGCAATGACAAGTGTAGCAAACCTCTAACATGAAGAAGACATCAAATTCTTATTCTTTTAGCGCTAAATTTAGTTATACAATAATAGTCTCAATGGGGAAATGACCCTTTGGATTTTTATTTTAACTATCAAGCAATGGGTGCAGCCACACTGCAGATACATATATCTATGAGCCATTTCAATCTTGTCAGGAAAATTAAAGTGTAGAGACCAAAGTGTTTTTTCCTCACATTAATTAACTTGCATGTCACAGCCAAACAGCCATTTATTGCTCTCGTCTCTGCACAGTCAGACACCACTTGACCCTATAGAAACAACAACAGAGCCGTTATGCGATGGAAACTATGCAGCACATAGCTCATTTACTGCTGATGCCCGGAGTTTTCAAGTAGCTTTTTTTCTTCCCCTGAACGAAGAAATCAATGCACATACAGGCCTCCCTAATGCTATCAAACCCATTTAAATTGGTCTCAAGCAGATAGGGTGAAACATATGTTTCTCTGGGGTCTCCATCTGTTTTTATGCTTTCTTTTTTATTGGTTCCTTCTTCTCCCTCCTTACGCGAGTGCTTTCCTCATATCCCATATGTATTTTATCTCACATGTGTTGGCAGAGTTTACATGTTCGTTCTTGATTCCAACTTGAAGCAATTTGCCGTGGCACAGGCAGCGCTTCCCCTGGGCCTCGTTTGCGCCTCACACACTCATGACTTCTTGTCACTCGCCTGCTTGTCGCACATTTTTAACAGGTTCACAAGGCCTATATTTAAGTTACGGTATATTTATAAAATGATTATTTATACAAATTATAATAATATTCAATATTAAATTATGCAAATTGTCAATATTTGTGTTTTTGAGCTGTGGAATATACCCAGTAATATTTGTAAAATAGGATATATGCGCAAAATATATGTTTTTCCTGCTTGTCCTCTCTGCTAGTGCACGTCTCTGCTGCTCGTGCACGTGATGGGGCCAGGTCCATCTGGCCCAAGAAAGACGGGTCTAATAAGCAGTCTAGCCAATCACTGATTGAAGGTATAAATGAGTGACATACAATTTATCCAATCAGCGCCCTAAAAAAGATCCACGGAGGGGCCAATTTTAACAACATGACAGCAACGAGCATGAGCACTGCTCTTCAAAGGAGACCAAACGCTAACTCGGTATAATCTCTCCAACACCCGTTTGAGAGAAGAACTTTGGCGGAGAAACTACAGGTAAATCACCTGGTGGTCCCAAATCAACCGGACCTCACCATAAGACAGCAGACTGCCGTGAAAGGGAAGCAGCTTCTGTAGAGACGGCTAAGCTAGCTGCTGGATACAGTCGTGCTAACGCCACATTTTACTTTCCACCCTTGCTTTTTAAATCAACGAGGACTGATCCAGCATGGACAGCTAGGGTAGTAAGGAACATGAAGCACTTGTTGGACAAATTAAGAAAACATGAGAACACCAGGACAAATGGATAACTCCGTCAAGCTACTAAGCTAGCATATCAAGCTAAGTCAACATCGCTACCCACGGACACACAGGACTGCGGTGAAGAAACACAATGAGGTGGATAAAAACGTTAAAGTTGTAATAAATGTAATAACTGTATGTTTTAAGGAAATTGTCGTGAGTGTTAATTCATTAATTAAACTGCTTGCTATTAATGCAAACGAGGAGTAAGCAAACATAATTATCGTTTTCGTGCCTTTGTACACACAGCTCTTACGTTGGTTTTGGGGATTTATCAATTTGAAATCCTCAGTCAAGTGCCGTCTTTGTGTTTCCTCGGCTACTTAATACTCAGACCCCAAACTTTGCCCGGCTGAATATCCTTTATCAGTTCCAGTGGGAGAGTGTTGCATGCAGGTGTGCAGTTGCAAGTTGAGAAGCTATATTCGTTCTCAGGGGGTAATAATATATGTAGTCTATCTATGCGATGGAAATAAAGCACTGTACAGCTAACCCAACTTGACAACTTCCCTTTATGTGTTTGTGCTAATATGTTTGCATGTGTGTGATTCAGCAGCAATCCTGCTCCACTGTGTGTGCACCCCCTGGTGTTTCTCCTGCACAGAGTTGGCATTTCAATTCATGCGTGCGTGACTGAACTAAGGACACTCTGTCAGTTACTACCTTATCGTCGTTTATTTTCTCTTTCTTCATCTCCTCCTATCTCCTTTCCCTTTGCAGCACTCTCCATCTTTATTCCTCCCTGTTTTCCTTCTCTGTAGGGCAGTCAACATTCCTGTTTCCCAGTTTTCCCTGAGGACATCTATTGGTAATATTTTCTACTTTGACTTAAACCTTCGTGACTTCTCACCACTAGGGACTTTGACATACTGTATAACCAATCAAGAGCCTCATTGGTCACGGGTGGCCACATGCTCATGACAGTTCTAGCCTACAAGCTGGAGCAGAATATGAGCCTATACATAATTCATAGAGTCAAGTCATATGGCCTTGAGCGATGCTGCTGAGAAAGTTAAGTGTAGGAAGCAGCCAACCAGGAGGAGGTCTGTGTGCAGCTGCCAGCGCAACCGTTTTCTCCTCATAAGATTTGATCTAGGAGCTAATTGAACTTGATGTGAGTTGAGGAAAGGTGCATCATGGTGTGCACTAAAAAGCAGCAGGATTGTTCTGAAGTGCTTTTTAAAAATGGCTGCTCCAATCTGCTGTGGGTCTCCAGGGCCCTATTCTTCGTACTTGGCTTACTGAGTTAGCCGGATCATTTTCAGGATAAGATGACGTAGGTCAGGCTTTTCGGTTCCTCGAAGCAAGTTTAGAAAAATCACCATAGCAACACATCCAAAAATTTTAACCTGCTCCAGTGCAGGCTAACTGAAATTCACTGGATAAGCTGGCCACTCCCACCGGACAAAAAAGGCAGCTCCCTTCCTCATTGATGAAGGAGCGATATTATTATATTAGTTTTAAAGGGAGAGTTCTTCCAGATCGCCAGGATCCGTCCTCACATCATCATGACTTCCTGTACGGGGCGCTATCGATTCTGCCAAGACCTCCTCGAGTCGTACATTGAATCACAGGCGCAGCAGAGCATCGCCCGTCTCACATAGTGTATGTATGCATGTATGTATGCAGACTGGACCACAGTGTCTCACAGACTTGATCACAGCCTTGAGCTTTTTTGTGACTGGTACATGTTTGTACAGTTTCTGTAAGGCGGAGAACATCGGGAAAGGCCGTGCTGTTCGTAACGGTTATTTAGCGCTTAAGAAACGCATGAATGTGTTAAAGCACTCATAATTATATGACAGTGTTATTAGTACACCATACATATCATTATTGTAGAAAATGATTAAGGTACTGATCCGCCCATACACAGATTAAAACTCCTAGTTTTATGATAATCTACACATACATGTATATACACATATATAGTGCATGATACATACGCAGATACAGTACTGTGGTGGCAGGGGCGTGGTTAGCTCAGCTGGAGAGGGGGGAGGGGAGTGGCGACTCAGGGAACAGGTGGCGGGATGAGACCTAATCGGCCTCAGCTGGAGCTGATTGTGTGTGTGTGTGCGTTGTGTGTCTTGACTACATAAACCGTAAAATGGACGAAGAAGAGAGGATGGAGCAGAGGCACAGTCTGCATATGACAATAACAACAGTTGCAACGATATCTCAAGTGTGCTCTTGTCATTGGTGCTGGGGGGAACCCAGAAGTAACAGGATGGTGTTACAAGTACATATATCCTCATAAGTATATATTCATTTGTATACTACTGCCAGCAGGCACATTTAAATAAATATAATCTGATTGATTTGGGTGATGAGGCACTTAAAATTAGCCGATACATTTTCCCAACACTTACGCATTTAGTTTGATATTTTGCGATGCTTATGTGACTAGCCCGACCAGCGGGGGCACCGTTATGCTGCGTTCACAACAGGAAGTGTTGCGAATATTCGTTACGCTTTGGATGTGAACACAGCATTAGACTTTGCCATGATTATAGTCTTAAATTCATCATATGTAGTCATGATCATCTCCTGCTCCTCCACGGAGAGAAGAGACGCTCTTTCTCTGAGTTTATTTGCCATTGTAGCGTTTGAAGATCATGGAATCTGTGTTCGACTCCTCCCCTTTTTGAAGAGGAGCGTGCAGCACATTTTTCCAGATGACTGACATCTGGTTCGAATGAACGAGACCGTTTCAGCACGGATCAGGCGTGGAGAAACCGAGTTAGCCTGATGTCAATCATCTCTCTAATTTCAGCTGGAGAATAGGACATTTGACTTTGTTGAACCACGTGCGAAGAATAGGGCCCTGGTGTGTGTCTGCGTAAGCAGAGGCCGTCACACACATATTGTTTCATTTATATTTGTGTTGGTATCACGTTGCATTTTATTTGTGTGCATCCGAGGCACCTTCAACCCATAGTCCAACACCGTGAACAGAAGTGTATTGTAGACACAACGAGACACAAAAGAAAGAAAAAACGACCGGATAGAAGAAGTGCGAGATGTGGAAATGGGGGGTTGAATGGTCCATAAGGAATGGACAGTAAGCTCCGGCAAGGGCGCCATGTTTTTGTACATCTCCCAAACCAGTGGGCAGGAGGAGCGGTTTGAGAAGGAGGACAGAAATTATTAAAATGTGCTACAGCCACAAAGTGCTCTTGGAGTAATTAAGTCAACAGCAGTTTGGCTCCAGCAGCTCCATTTTGAGTGTGTAATGTATTTCAATAATGACGGTGCGCGGCTGCAAACGGGCTTGTCGTCATGCTCTCTCTCTCTCAGCTAATCCTGTTACTGCTGACCACTCTGACAGGGCGCAAGTCCAGGCCTGCCGCCGGCCTGCCACTTTTCTGAGGGAAGGAGGGATGAGGGAGGAGATGGAGCGAGGGAGAAAGAACACAGAGAGCAGACGGTTTGTTTGTAGTTTCTCAATTGTTTGCTCGTGTGTGTTTGTGCACACTTTGCATACAGGCAGTGTGTGCGTGTGTGTGTGTGTGTGTGTGTGTGTGTGTGTGTGTGATTTCAAGTGCCTGCCTGTGTGGTTATGTGCCAGCCTGGACGTCGGTGCATATCTACCGTAAATGTTTTTTCAGTCCGCAGTGAATGCACTCCAGCCCCTCGCTGCTTACAGAGGGGGTTTTCAGCATCATCTCAGGCTCTGAGCCCATTCACTCTGCTGTGGCCACAATGGCTAATCCTGACACAGGCAGCAGTGGCGAGCAATCAGCAGTCACAGCCCAGAACATAATGCAAGCCTGCTTGCCTTGCCTGTCTGGATGGATGTCTGTGTGGATGACTGGCAGCCCAGCTGCTCATCTGGATGCTTGCCTTTGGTGTCTCTGTGGCTGGGTAGTGTTGGGCCGCTGGTTATGTAAAGTGTATCTGACTATGAAGTGAAGCAGTTTGCTTTCGTTTCTGTGATCAGCCGATCGCAGAAACGAAAGTAAAGAGAAAACATACTTTACTTTCCAAGTGTATGTATTTCTGTTTGCTGCCTGGCTGCAGGCTCGGAGTGCTGATGCCGGATAGTCAGTTCAGTACTCCTCGAATCTCTTAGAGATAATTCATGCTTATATTTTATAGGTGAAAAGAGTTTTTAGGGACAGAGTATTATATTTTTTGGGTGGTTGTTGATCCACTACTTTGGTACAGGGTAAAATAGATTGATTATTGGAGGAATCTGCCAAGATATTCAATAAATTGTAAAAACAAACGATTAGCGATTATTAGCATTGGATTCATTGGTCGGGAGCGGACCTTGAGACAATTGCCACCAAGCCAGACCTGATGGACCAAACGCCACTGAAAGCAGAATCGACAAGGAGGAGAGCCGAGATGGAAGCCGAGCTATCCGAGCTAAGCCCTGAGGCTACTCCATTAGCCGGGTGGCTGAAGACTGCTGTGTCCACATCTCTACAGAGACCTGGCTCCATGGCGGTGTCCAGGACCTTGTTGCACTTGAGGAGCAGAACACAGGAGAGCACACGACCCCAGTGGGGCGAGAGGTGGTGGACTCCGATGATGCTTTGTGCTCGAACATAGTCAAAGTTAAAGATCAGTGCTTCCCTCAATGTGAAGATGTCCGCCCTATTGTCCAGGGATTTGTTTTGTTGCTGCTGTTGGCATCCCTCTTGTTCTGAGTAAAAACAAATGGACTACATTAATCTACTACTGTTTCTTTTGTTGTTTGTTGTGTTTTTACTTGTGCATTTTTGTGACACTTTTTTAGACAATAACTTCTCTTATTTTTGCATGTATAAATAAATACAACATGAACGCTTTGCAGGAAAGACCAATAGTATCCCAGTGTGCACCGTTATCCCCTCATTGTAGCATCAGAATGTGGCCGTCCATCTAACTGGTTTTGAGCACAACACAACCTTGAGTCCTGTTGACTTCCTTCTCCTTCAGCCTCTACACATTTCTGCTGCTTGTTGTGAGACACAGATAGAAATTTAAAGACATGTTGACACATCACAGTGTGAAAAGCACAGGTTTAAATGATAGCATTATTGATGATTGTATTCCATTTCGCTTGTTTCATTGATTTCAGGGTCCTGGTATAGTGCATGCTGGCTCACACTGTCATGGCTTATTGGGAAGCTTGAAATGAAGAAAGCCATTGTTTTAGTTAATAGTAAGACTTTGTAGTTAATTTTGTTTTTGACTAAATATGTTTGCTGCCCTTCTGTAGTCGTCGCCTAATCAAGAACCATTTCAGTGACGGATTTTTATTTTTCTTGAGCATTCCTTCTGGGAGATTTATTAAATAGAGAGAAAGTAACCTCTGTAACCGCGGCACATTGTTCACAGTTTGTGGACAGGCAATTTCACCTCTCGAAACCAAATACATTGTGTATGTGTGACCGAGCTCACACACCCCTTTATTTTAAAACAGAAGTTCCCCAGTTACATCGCCTTTAACTTGTTGTGTTTTGGTCTAAAACACTGCAAAATACATTACCAGAAAGCTGAGCTGTAATACAGTAGATGTGTTTTTCCTGCAGTACCTTTCAAATATTGGATCACAGCAAATTGTCTTTAATGGGAGGAAATAGGTCTGTCCCTGGGGCTTGTTGCACAGAGGCAGCCTCAATGCCTCAGACCTCCCTCTCTCCTTCTTGCTCATTCACTCGCTCTCATTTCCCCTTCCTATTTTGTCTCTCGCTATTACGACGCTGTTTGATGCTTTAAGTTTGTGAGCATGCCCCACTGTGCACACTAACGCCTTCCCATAATGAGGCCAGAGGTTGTCGGAGGGAGGGGCATAGTGTTGGGGATAAATGGAAAGATGTGAGATATTCTGGAAGAGTTGGATGAAAAGCAAGAGAGCAACCGCAGTGTGAAAGGGGGGAAGAAGAGATTTACTGCATGTCCAAGGTCTGCTGTCACAGCTTGGTGACAGGCCAAGGCCGTAGTCATTGTGGTAACGCACACTCAGAGGTCAAAGATCACCAAATGCTATGTACTTGTTTCATACAGAATGTGACATAGAGGACAAGGTTTGCACTGTTACATCCACATAACTCCGGTTGTGTAACTTCAAACACATACACAGCAACGCGGAAGTCTTCTTACCAGAGACACAAACAAAGATAAAAAACCCTTTCATGCCAAATATCTCTCGTCTCGTGTTTCTTCGGTCAGAAAGTGTGTGAAAATATACTTTGCATAATCCAGTCACATCCGTACGCAGACAGCGGTGGAGATAAAGATGGAAAACATGATTCCCTCCGGCTGCTGCTTTCACCTGGTGGAGGTGGACTGCAGAACCAAGACCACATTTGCACAGCTAAAGGCTTTTCATACGGAGGGCAGCGTACAGCTGAAAAACATTACACAGGGATGAATTAAATATGACTTGATGCATACCATTTGACTGTGCAAAGGCTCCAAAATATTCATGAGAAGGAAAATTTCGATCATCTCAGTTTTTGGGGAACTTTCAGTTGACCGATTGACGTGGATTCACTGATGAAATTGCTCTGTAACTGTGTTATCCTCTGTTAGCCATCCAAGAAACGTCTCAAATATTGTCGATGTGCACAAGTAGAATATTTGCTGATTTGCCGTAGCTTAGTTTTTCATTTATTTACACCCGAGCACACTCTCTCCTCTGCTCCAGCTGACCACCTCTCATATATACCAATCTGCAACAACACACCATCAACAGCACCCAGAGGGTTTCAACATGCAATATTTAAGATTTCCATTAGTGCTGAATTGTTTAGGGGAACCGCGAGGAGTGTTTGTGCATCAGGAAACAGACAAGAACCATCATCATCACAGAAAGGAAAGATGAGGACCTCAGATGAAGGGGGAGGGGATGAAGTAAGCTAAGAGAAAATAGATCAAAACTGAATAAAACAGAATTCAATATAGCCGTCCATGAGAATATCACAATGTGTTGCTGTTTCCTCTAAAGTGAGACAACTTCCCATGAGAGGGAAATTCTAGCACAGCGAGGGACTCGACTCATCCTCTGTCTGTTTGAGTGGCACACAGATACAAACAAAGAGAAACATAGCGTCAACCTCCTAAAATAATGGCCGACGCTAAGTCACACTCTTGACATAGGCCATTATTATACAGGGGTAGATTTGCATGATCTGTCCAACTGAGGCTGTAGGCAGTTTTACCAGAGGTGGCCAGCATCCTGAGGCAATGATTTAGGTAGGGTGAACAGATTTGAGTTTGTGTAAAAGAGGATACTTTGTTCGGCTGCAGATGTCATGAGCTGTTGGAAACAATGCAACTAGTGGAGGTGGCAAGGTGCTCAGTGTTGCCAGGTTGGAAATGGCGAAGTATCGTACCAAAGGCTCAAAATGGTCGTATTTGGAGGATAATCATCGTGCATCTGGCAACACTGAGATCGGTCGACCAATGACAGTTCTCTCTACAGTCAGAGCTCACGCAAGAAGGTGGAACATAAGGGAGATACCATTTCCAAAACTTGTAAGGGGTAATAACTAGTTTGTGAAAGACCCAGAGAAACACAAATATCCAACGAGGCAAAATCCCGGACGTTTTTGGAATCCCTGCCGGACGCATTTTTTAGGTCTCGAAAAGAGGACATGTCCGGGAAAAAGAGGACGTCTGGTCACCCTAGATTCAGGCAACACAATAATTAAGGAAGGTGGCGATAGTCACATTTGATCTACAGTCCCTAACAAAGTTGGTACAGTAAACTGGTTACCATATCTACAGTATGTCTCTCTTTATGCTTTACCATAGGTTACCATGTTACTGTTTTAACTACTCTTGACTCTTTTTTCAGTTAGCACAAAACACATGTAGCCAAACACATTGAAAGCAGCATTAACTTACTTAATTTACTGCAGTCACCAAAACATTGACATGATATCACCTCAAAAATGTGAAATGGCTGAAAAGTTAGCCAACAGTAGCCAACTGTATTTACACATCCAGCAGACAAGGAGTAGCATTAGCATTTAGTGTTCTGGCCACCCAAAGAAGGTAGGTTAAGTCCAATGTTCCCTCTCCTCTTCGCCCTGTTTTGGTCTCCACTGACTAGCTAGTGCTGCGAAATGCACCACTAGCTAGTTGTTAACTCAGTGTGTCGTGCTGCTGGACAGGAAGCGTACCGCCTGTTTATCAAAGCTTTCTTACCTGCTGCGTCTGGATGCAAGGTTGATGACAATGGTGAGAGTGAACGAAAGCCGTGAAACTGCCCAAACAAAACAATGCGGCAAAGTGTTTTAGCTAAAGGACGCTAATACGCTAAAGGTGGAGGGAACTGCAGTTTTGGTGAATATTTTCTGTGGGTTCATCATCACAAGCTACATCTTACAAATTGACACAGTTAGACAAATTAGTGTAGATTTAAAGGTATAATTGACTTTCTTGAAATAATCTCTCTCAATTAATACTTATAACCCATGAGAAGTGTGTGGTGGTGTTTCCATCTACAGAGGTGCAAGTCTATGTATTTGTGCTTTGGAACATAAGCGCCACGAAACAATCAGAAAGTAATGATTACCCAAAATGACCGACAAATGTAACATATTATACCTTTAATGCAAGATAAAGATGGACGCAGGAACTCGGAGCGAGTGCAATAGATGTAGAAGCAAAACTGAAAAAGGCAGCCATATGTATTGGTTCCACAGAACTTGACCCGGAGACATGATTTCATTAGGGATGCACCGATCTGTCAACTGCAAACATAACACCCTAAAAATAAGATTTTTTTGTGTTTTAGTTAGCTTTCAATGGGCCCTTCGTATCTAAATAGGGATGCCATGTTGCACCCTCATGTTTCTACAGTAGCCAAGAAAGGACAAACCCAACACTGGATCTGGAGTTGGTTACAATCTGCAACCTAAATGCTACACTCTGCTGCTTTAAACCAGCAGTTAAATGGACTGCAAATGGCCCTGGACTTGTATAGCGCTTTTCTAGTCTTCCGACCAGTCAAAGCGCTTTAACAATACATGCTGTGTGGAGTTTGCACGTTCTCCTCCGGGTTCTCCGGCTTCCTCCCACAGTCCAAAGACATGCATCTCAGATTAATTGGAGGCTCTAAAATTGCGCGTTGGTGTGAATCTGAGCGTGAATGGTTGTCTGTCTTTATATGTGCCCTGCGATAAACTGGTGTGTACCATGCCTTCGCCCAATGTCAGCAGGGGAGACTGGAACGGAGTCAAATAGACAATAAAGCAGGGGATGCTTTTGCGGGACTCCCTTGTGGTTGATGGGTCACTGGTATGATGGGTCACTGATATGATGGGTCACTGGTATGACGTTGTCCAGTCTGGGAGTTGTCCGTATCGTACAACTGTAACCGTTTCATAGTATGTTTTTCACTTCATGAAAGTTAATTGTAACATTTTGGTTGCCTTAAAATGTCTTGCGTTTTGATAATATAAATCGGTATATTCTGTAGATATTCTTCATTTCATTATTCTCATGTCTATTAGAGTTCAGGTTGTGCGAGGTCAGTTTAACAAATACTTTCTGTGAGAACAGTCCGGTTGTCTGTTCCTCAAGGTTCCTCAAGGTTCCACGCTTTGCACCACAACACTCACACCTGTTATCAGTATGTAGACATTAGAGAAGCAGACTGGTCGTTGCACGTTCCAGTCTTGTGAGAAAAGATGAGAACACAATTCTCCTCCTCTTAGACAAGTTAGAGCCAATAGAAATGTTAGATGTTCATGACGGAAAACCGTGTATTAAAGAGCTGAACTTCCGGCTGTTTGGGGTGTTTTTGGACGGTCAACCTGCGTGTTGACTGGACGACTCCCTGCTATCAAGATTGCAGCGTTTGTTTCTCTACTTGTGATCAAGGAAAATAAATTCCGAGAACGAGAGAAGTTGTTTGACTAAGTTCTTCCGGACGCTCCACCAGGCATCCAATAATTGGTACGCACTAACAGTTTGATCTTCGCTCCATCCTCTTATGTCACTGGTTTGATTCTTGGTCCTAACACAGCCTCCAATTGCACACACAAAGAAGAATACAGTGTAAAAGACAACGCCTACAACAGCCTGTATAGTTTTCACCCTCACTCCTAACATTTCATTGGCTGAGTGGGCTGAAAGATGGTACTTGCAGAACTTATTCGATCAAAGGCTGTGGACGCAGTTATCTAACAAAATCAGCAATTAACTGCAGAGAAGCAGAGACAATTCAGTGAATAAAGCAACCTAATTAACTTTCACCATGTGAATGTTTTTTCTGGCAAAAACACTTCTGATAGCAGAACAGTGTGTAAACGTGATGTATGTGTGTTGCATGCACGGTGCTGTTTGTTGTGTGTTCACAGGTTTTCTATTTCCATCAGAGCCATAAGGACTCGCTTCTGTCCTCTACCCAGCTGTGAAAGTAGCTTATAGCCTCCAGGTACATCGATGCACTGTTAATTCTCTGGCTTAATGCTCCATTTGAGCTAGTAGGTACTAGCATTACGAGCTCTCGAGAGCAGCTTTCCATCAGTGTCTCCGGTAAAGTGGAGCTTTGCGTTGAGTGCGATGTTAGTAACTGGGACACTTGCCTGGCTGTAACCATGCATAATCACATACGTTTAAAACTCGGTGCAATTAATGTGAAAAAGAAAATGTCCGTAGGTCAGAGTGTATTGATGTTACCGGTCGACTCATCCAGTTTTCTTTGCTTATATTCACTCACACTCCTCAGTAGTCATACCTTTAACTCCAGCCCTTGAGGGGACCTATCTCAGCAGGTGACAGCTATCAATCCAGCCCCAGGGTCGATGGAAGGATAGAAGAAAACCCCTTTCATCTTCCCTCTGACTTTCACTCAATCTCTGTCTCTCTCTGTGCACCCCCCACCCCTTCCTTTTAACTGCAGCTTCTTGTGTCTGCAGAATTCTCTAAGTGCCAACACTCTTGTCCGAGGTGATTCCTCAAGCCCTTTTTGCAGTATACACACTGGCACATCTTTGTTTTCCTCTCCCTTACCCCTTTTCTCCTCTCACCTTTCATTCACACATATCTGTGTGAACGCTCTGTATTACCCCTTTGAGTGAGGCAGCAAATCGACAGCAGAGGATGGACGTAGTGCTGGGAGAGGCACGAGTTTTTGGTATCTAACTCTGGAACAAATTTAAAGATAATTCTCAGTGATGCTAATTCTCCTCCTGCAAGTACTTGTTGAATGTTTTGGCTGTGTACAGGCAATCACACAAATCCACTCTCAGCTGAGGCTTAGTAGGAATCTATTTATGGTTGTCCTGACTGGAGAATCATTCCTACTGTTAAAGGGGACATTTCAAGTATTATTGTGGGCTCTTCAATTAACATTGAGGTCTTTCTCAAAGCCTAAAATTGGATAGCTAAATAGGTTGTTTTGTTTTGGTCAGATTTAAACAACACAAATAATATAGGCAACATTTTAACCCCAACCGTTTGGTTTACAGTATTCAACACATGTAGAGTGAGTTTAAACCAACATCCACTTGGATTCAAGGATGAGCTGATTAGAAGTTGGTGGTCAAAGGCCATTGTTATGGAAATTATGACAATTTCCAAAATGCCATAATGGCAAATGTTGATCAGTCTTTTTGGAAAGACATGGAGGCATGCAACTGTGAGGCGGTAGTTCTAGTTGACTTTGTTAAGATACAAGAAAGTGCGTCCCCACTTGCACACCAATGTGATTTACAACTATTCTTCTCCATCCCTCTTTCCTCACCCCAGGATGGAGTCAGTATCTGTTGTTCTTTCCTCTCTCCAGGAGGAACACCACCCTCCCCGAGCCCCCATCACCTCATCATCATCCATCGAGGAAGCAGGATAAGCACTGCATGGGACATTAGGCCCATTATCCAATCACGACAGGCTACCAGCCTCAGCCCACTGACTCTCACGCTGCGCTACAATTTACTGGAAAGGACACTGTTCGTAACACAAGTCTTTCATTGGATCTCACACCACTCAGTTGTGTTGAAAATATCAAGTTCGATAATTTCTCCACTTGCATACTCAATATGGAGTGTCTTTCTTTTTTTATATTTTAAATTCAAATTTCAAATATTAGAGGTTTAAGGAACTTTTTCTGATATATATATATATATATATATATATATATATATATATATATTATTTGAGAGAATTGTTTTGATACAGAACATAAACATGAATTTAAAGTATCTGTATGTAGCTAAAAACACAATGCCGTCATACGACGCATGGCAAAACTGCTAACCCTATTGTGTTTAATGTACATGCAGCGCAAATTGATATTCCATGCCGAGCCATAGCTTTGGAGGTTGGATCATCCGGTGAGAAATGATGGAGCTTTTTTCCTATCTTTATTCAAGAGCTTGTTCTTTTAATTTAGTGACCTTTACTTGTTCATTTCACTTCAGATTGTCCCTCAGATTGCCCCCACACTCAAATAGCCTCTGCTTGCACTTGTTTCTGATTAAACCGTGTGTTTGCACTCAGATATACTGTTGCCTGCACAGACTTCCTGCTCCAGCTTCAGCCCTTCTTCTCACACTCTGCTGCTTCTGTGTGCTCATGAAACATCTGCTTTCACAATTCTCCTCCTCTTGCATTCTTTTGTGCAATAACTCTGTCCGTTTGTCTGCTGTAGTGTCGACCCCTGGAAAGATCCTTGCTTTGCTGCGGGTGGTTTTCTTGTCTTCTTAGAGCGTCCCTTACAAAAAAAAACAAGAGCAGAAGAGAAGTCCCAGAGCATTTGGGTGCAAGGACGGGGTTTTGAGGAAAAGTATTTCAAATCTGAACGTGAAAGCAATAAGTCATTCTCGGAAATGAAAAGACCACGCTCCTGAATAAAGACAGGAAAACATCTCCATAAGAAATAAGAGTTTCAGTAGTGGGTGTGCACACAGGGTTTAAATGGCCTGAAGCTATTAACTTGATGAATAATTATTGAAAACTACCTGCAGAGTGTAGTGGTACATCATGTCCACCCTGGCTGACAAGTGGTAGTCACTTAAAGTAACTTTGAAGGGAAGGATACACCGAGCTTAAAAACATAGACACTGCTGACGTTAATACCATTTTTGTCCTTTAGATCAAGTTAGCCAAATTCTTAAAGTCTTAAATATTCAATTGATGTCTACATAAATGCTACTGTGCTCAAGGATTGAAGCTGTGTTCCCAAATCTAGAAATAATAATGATGTTATACTTGTTTTCAGCGCTTACATGTACATTAATCATATTGACCCATTATTACCTAACCAATATGAAAGCATGAACAATGCACCACTCATCTGAATCCAACACGGCTTCGTCTGTATGTGTGTCTATCACTCAATTTGTCGTTGTCAAGGCTGTTACTGCGTTCCTGTCTGACAGAAGCTGTCAATACACAGACGGTTAGCAGTCACGCTGAAGAGCAAGTGTCTTTTCTAGAAAGCGTTTCCAAGCCCTCTTCTTCCTTCATAAAGTATCTTTTTTAAACATTTAAAAGTCTTTACATGTCTTTCTGCAGGCATTGCAAGAGTGCATGTCCTCTCCCGCTTGGTGAAAAACTGCGAAATAAAAGATCATTTTATCATTCCTAGATATCAATTTAAAATAGCTGGCAGAGAACAGCGGGCATTTGGACGGCAGTCTTCAGCACACTGACAACTGGTTTTAAAAGGTATCTTCCATTCAATGCAATCCTTTCGTTTTTTTATGGATTTTGAGAGACAAAAACATACATTTTTTGGTGTTGAAAGGTATGCTGGGTGGTAGGTGTGCTAAGTACTGCAATAATTATCCCCCATCCTAATAAAATGGTGTATACAGTTAAGTGAGTTTCAAACCATGGTCAGGTCATGGTGCCCTAACCCTAAAAAATAAACACCACCCTTGAAACTCTTTAAATGTTGAGGAAGCCCTTTGCACATTGCTTCTTTATGTGCAGAGCTCCAGAGTTCACATGCCTAGATATTATTGCTAAGATGTGATTGGACAATCACTGTTCAGGGATTTACAAACAGTCAATTGGAACATTCAGGTAGTCACTATTTTAGTTTCAGAATAAGCCATAACTCCGACATTGGTTTCATTATCAAAAACTTGACATCCGTTGGACACCATTCTTCCTCTGTTAAAACTGTACTGTACAGCAGTCGGTAAGATTGACATGACAAAAGACAAATGCATCAGACATTTACCCCTCAAACCATATTCCGTGAAAGAAAACCTTTTATGTCCGTCACAGTCATTTTTGACTCATCCTTGATCAGCAACTGATTGCCTGTTTATACAGTGTATCGGCTTGTGTGTGTGTGTGTGTGTGTGTGTGTGTGTGTGTGTGTGTGTGTGTGTGTGTGTGTGTGTGGGTAGACTGTCACCCGTTGGGGGTGTAGCCTGGATCCAGCTGGGATTTAGTGGTTTTGGTTCACTGTGTGAGTGACCATCAGGCACACAGGCAGGATAACCAGCCTCAACCCCCAACTAAGCTCCTCATCTCCTGCTAAAGGAGCTTACCGGGCCACTGTCTACCCCAGGGGGGACCACAGATGTACAGTACACTCCACACACACACACACACACACACACACACACACACACACACACACACACACACACACACACACACACACACACACACACAATTATGTCACTTGGGTTGTGGAAAAACGTTCAGTTGGGTCTAGAAGTCTTCAGGTCCTCCAAGGCATTCATATTTTAACATACATTGAGAGGTACACTGAATTGCTCATGCGTTTATACCTATTTCCACTTTTGTTTTGGTGAATCTTATTTCCTTAAATTCAACCTTCTTTTTCAAAGTTGCGAATTTTGGGAATGTTGCAGTCCCATTGGGTAACCACACTATTCTACTATTCTATACGTCATAAGTCCATTCCTCCGTTAGTATTATGTACTATAATTTCTGGAGTTTCTCTGAACGTATACAAACATATAGGCCCATAGTGGCATTGACCTGATTCTGGTTTCAGGGACTACCGTTAGCTTAGTACTAGTAGTGTTTACAAGATATGCACGCTTTGAAGCTACACCGAACACAATGGTTTCTTTTCGAGTTTCAATGCACAAACTGGTCTCATATTCCTGTATATTAAGATATTTTTTACCTAGGCTGCAGTCCTGATTTTCACACTTAATACTATTCCCGAAAAATATTCCTAGTTTGCTATTGTAATCATAAGTCATCATTAGCCCCACCATCTTGAAAAACAAATGTGTAAAACAAATGCTACAAAACTAGAAAGAAAACAACATAAGAATATTTGCAGTAAAGAAAGAACTGATTTTATTCCCTTTCCCCGACAAGAACAGCACACACAAAAGGTACCAGGGGAAATCTACAGAAGTTCTGCTTATCCGCTGTAAAAGCATTATCTCATGGTGATGCTGCAAAGTTATTCCAACTGTTACGATCCCAACGCCTCTCCCCATCCCTCTTCTCCCCAGTGTTGAATATCTAATACATTTCAGTTGATCCCTAAAAAAATACTCTGCCCCACTTTGCATGCCGGGATGGTGGTAATGCAATAAGCCTGTATAAGCACAAGGCGCACCAACCGAGCGCTGATCCCAATTCTGCTTGTCCAGGATGTTAACAGGGTGGCTGGCCCGGGCCAGAGGATCACACACTGCCAATGAATTAGACCTATCTATATACAGAACATTTGCAGTTTTCTTTCCATTTAAACAGCACATCTCCTTTTTTCCCCCCGTGATCCGATGTGAGGTCCCGGGACAGGGATGGTGTATGTGTGCAGACTGTAAAGCCCTCTGAGGCAAATTTGTAATTAGTGTTTTTGGGCTGTACAAAATAAACTGAATTGAATTGAATGCATTGTGCAAGGCTATATGACAACAGCACCCAATGCTGACATCTGATTATGCTCAAAACCTAGATTTGTTATATTGGTTTCCTGGTCTCTCTCTGGAGTGTCTTGCTTGCGGTAAAAACCGTGCGATCTCCCCGTCACCCATGGGTCATCATTCCATGTCAGTTGCACCTGTGCCCCATATATATAAACTACCAGTATACTACCACAATAAAATACACAGACAAAACTAATGGCTCCGACACAAATATTTGACACAGATATTCAAAGTCCCCATACATGGTGATGAACCCTTCTGACTTTGGTGATTGCTTGGCTTTTCCTTGTGCCACTGAGTCAGCAAAACATCTCAACATCTACTTGATGGATTGGGACAACATTTGGTTCACGTATTCATGTTTCCCAGAGGATTACCCTGACTTCATTCAGCACCCTGATGGTCAACATTTCAGGTTTATCCACCAGCCTTGGATGTACTTTGTGTTTTGTATTAATCAGTAAATGTTAGCCAGCTAAATGAGTCGGGTGAACATGGAAAACACGAGCTGCTAAACATCAGTACTATTGTTTTCAAACCCACTGTGTCACAGCCTTACATAGTCAGCACTAATAAACCCATCTATAATCCCTGTTTTTAAATGAATCAATTCATATTGGATGATCACTCTGGTGGTCCCTTAGCTGTATTTGGTAAACATCGACCTTTCATTCATAAACCTAACTAAGTACATTTGTTGCCTAAAACGGAGTTTGCTGTGAAGACGGAAGTTTATTTTGAAAAGGCCGTATGCATGCAACCGATGTATTTCTTGATACAGCTATGCAGGTAATGAGCAGAAATTGACATGTATTGCTGGCTTTTGTTGGAAAACGCATAAAAAATGGGTAGGTGTGAGGATACATTGTCTAATGAAAAAGCATCTTATTGTTCTTTGTACTTGTAGAGAGCAGTATGTCTGGGTTCCTCACTCATTCATACCATTCTGCCAGAAATAGTCAAACAATTGCAATCTAAAAACTGGAATAATTCTGATAGAAAAAAACAACAATCAATAACATGACAATTTAACAGTTTAACCACTGGGAAATGTGCACAACACGTCTGCTGTGCCTTCTCACTGGCATCCTGCAGTTTTCACACAACATGCCACGGTGTTGATACGAGCCTCAATGCCACATGGAAGCGTGAGGACATGAGAGCATGTGTGAGGCTTTTAGATCCAACATGAGATCCAACATGAGCTGTTCATGAGTGTTTTCCGTCTGTTTTTGCTGAGTCCTCACTCCCACCCTTTGGAGGTGAGAGCCAAAAACTGAAAGAGGGAGAGAAAGAGAACAAGCTAGGCAGGGATAACTCTCTTACATAATGTCTGCTGCTGCTGCTGCATGACACGTTTGGTCACGCTCCCAATCACTACCGCCAAGAGGTGTGTGTGTGTGTGTGTGTGTGTGTGAAATACAGAGAAAGATGGTGCTGAGAGGGGGTCTGCAGTCCTGCCCGTGGGTGAGCGGAGGGGATTGTTATTGATTGAACAGCTGTCACTTTTAATTATGTCGCTATCCAATCAATGCAAAAGGTGGCAGGAGCCAAAGTGACATTTCTCCACTCTGATTACTCGTCTCCTTTGCGGTTCAACTTTCCGTTGCTTTCACACATCATGTGCAGTCGGATCTCTTACCCAGCTTTTACGCACCTAGTTTCATTCATTTGGGGGATGCACAATGGCACATTGAGAAAAGCCCAGAGGATGTTTAAATATGACAATGTGTTTTGGGAGTCAAGAACTAAAGATGTGCCTTCATCAACTCAAAAGTCACTTTCATTTTCAGTGACAATGTTAGATCACTGAGAGTTAGAGGCTTGACTGGGCATGACAGTCTCCAGGCTGAAACATCAGTATAAAAGATGAGCAACGTGTAAGAACATATCTGTTTCTTTGATGCAAAGTCAGTAAATATAAAAGAGTGAAGACTTCCACCTGGGTTGAACAGTCCAAGCAACTCCCAAGTGCTTATATATAACATCTTGGCCCTGTGCTTAATTCCCACTATGACGCTCTATGTGGCTTCAGTTGTGGTGGGAGTAAAGAAGGAAGTTGATGAAAAGAGTGGAAAGGTCTTAGGGATGAGGTTTGGGTGGACAGCTGGGTCAAAAAGGACTTTCATCCAGGAGAAACCAAAGCCCACCATGTTGTATTTACCCATACTGTATACGTAACGTAACTTACCTTAACATCACCTATTTTAACCCAAACAGTTTATTTCAAAAAGTATTTTAATGCTAAACCCAACAAGTTGTTTCCTATGAAGACAGCATGTCACAAGCAGAGATTTGTTGTGAGTGAGAATGTGTTGGCTTTGAATCAGGGGAAGTCTAATTATGGACCTTTTTTGTCACATGTTAAAGGGACATTTCCCCTCAATATCAGAAATGAGGGCTATTTATCAGTCTAGATAGCTTTGGTGTGAGTTGCCTAGTGTTGGAGATATCGACCATAGAGATGTCAGTCTTCTCCACAATGTAATGAGACTTTGCTGAAGAATAATCCACAACCCTTGTTGTGAGCAGTTAGAACTATGGTCAGTTTATGACACTACAGACGAGATGAAAACATTTTGCGGGGTTCTAGGGTAAACTTCGTCAAACATGTGAATGTGCTCTATTTAAACCTAGCTAATATTTTGTTATAGACAGTTAATTATTGGAAATGTCATATCTGTTGATTTGAATGCTTGCCTGTGGACAAATCTGACAATTTAGATTGACTAAAACACTTTCTTGTTTATGTTAATTATGCTAGAAATAGGTTGGAATTGATATAGTGTGTCGTGTACCAAATGAACACCACACAGTTATTTCCAGCAAACATTTTGGAAGTTATTTGGAATTTACAATCCTGTGACATAATGAGTTACTACATTTTCAAATATTAAAGTACGGTGTTGGAAAATTCTTTGACAACAGCATCTTCTCCCACTGTACTTTAATATGTGTCTTCATATGTTGTACTTTTAGCTCAGTCCATCTTCAGTGCTTCTTTCAGATCTAACGCTGCATGAAAAATGTTATCTACAAATAACTAAATCAACTCTGATGCATTCTCAGTGCAGACCACATTAGTGTGGATGGACAGCACGTTTTCTGTTGCCGTCCTTGGAGTTGCACACGCCTGTTGTCGTCTCCACTGCCAGCAATGGAGCGCGCTGTTCTCCATATTTGCTGAAATCCATTTGTGAATTTACAAACAGTATCCAGGTAATTTCAGGAGAAGAATCAGGGCATAATTTGTTTCTGTATACTGTGTCCTTTGAGTGGCAACATGAAAGGCAGCCCTGCAAGCTAGAACAAATTTAACAAAGGATGATTCACAAAGGTGGTATGTTTGTGGTTGTGACTTTCAATGTTTACCCTATTAAAAGTGAACAGCGTGCTAAACCAAACGTTCCTGTGAATAATAAAGCTTGGGTCTGATGAAGTGGCCACTGCTGAATTAAGCAGGCAGTGATTGAGGTGCTGGTCTGAGCAAACAATGGAAACAGTACGATGCACCACAGTCCATCAGATTAATGGCATCTCTTGTTGATTCATTCCAGGTCTGTGCTCAGGAAAAAAAAGAAGTTCTGTCAATCTCCATCTCTTTTCATTTATCTTTCACATACTCCTCTTGTAACTCCCTCTTTTTACTTATTTACTTCCTTCCCAGATGCTCTCCATTTCTTTCTGTTCTCTGAGTGATTGAGGTGTAGAGGTAGCCAAGTCTGAAAGACATAATTGGATCCTTGAATTCTTTATGGGAACAACATTCACCTCTGACTCACTTCATTTCCACATTACCACCGCAGGATTTAAAAGCTTATATATATATATATATATATATATATATATATATATATATATATATATATATATATATATATATATATATATATACAGAGCTGCCAACTTTTCAAATCGTCGGGGAGTTTGCAAAGGAACGAACGCGCCTCGGCCCAAAATCAGAATTTTTTTTTGCCGTGAGAAATTGGTGGCGTGAGTGCGTGTGAAAACATGCAAAAGCATGTGTCACACGGCGAAACCGTGAGAGTTGGTAGCTCTGTATATATAAAAGTCGGGTTCCGCTACAACCTTCGGTCAGTGTCCCCGTTAGCTCCCCGCTGTAGCAAGCTAGCTCCCCGCTGCTGCTGCTACTGGCGCGTCCCCTCTGCCCGAGTCGGGTGTCGAGCCGGGGCTGGTTCCGCTACCTTCGGTGGTTGACGGGGAGCTAGCGGAGCGCTAGCAGGTGCGCTAGCTGGCTACAGCGGGGAGCTAACGGGGACACTGACCGAAGGTTGTAGCGGCTTGTAACCCGACTTTTACGGTACCCACTTTTTACCCTCCACAATGTCTAAATTGTATCACAGCAAGTGGTTTCATTGCCTGTTTTGGTGATATATAGTCCAATGTATCACTCAAGGTAATTTGATACTAGCTGAAGCATGCGTCTGTGTACAAACAACATTAACACCTGGTTGAGGTGAAATATTTTCACAATCTATCAAATTGTGCCTGGTGATTGCATGTGTCCTGCTCGTACAGAGAAAATGAGCATGTGTGATCCATCTTTAGATTCAAAGATGGAAAAACACACACAAAAAATCTCTGTTGAAACTGGGAGATACTTTAAAATATGCTGGAGAAACAGAACATGCACTCTGAGGAGAGCAGTATTTCCTGCCTCCCAGCCATTTTGTTGTTTGGGCTCACACCAGGACAATCATGGCTTACTGACCCTCATCCGTTTCCATGGGGACGGAAAAGCCATTTCTGCCATTACTGAGATTAGAGCCTTATCTGCTTTTGCTCTATTTTGGAATAGCTCATGCAGACTCCTATCTGGTGGCCTACTGCTGGCACTCCTACAGCTATTATCACAGCCACAATATCTACCTGATACCACTACCCATGAAGCTACTGTTCACTTCCAGAGCGGCACTATGTGCCGTTACTTTGGCAGAATGCTAGTTTGGTAGTTGCTTCACAGCATGTTAATTAAAACTGCACTGTGTTACTGTGTAACCAGTGAAATTAAACATCCAGAAAGCCATTTTTGATAATTTCTGCATTTCAAACACTTTTCATGGGTGGAGAACTGACCAACTACATTTTGGCAAATCGTGTGAATCTACACTAAGGCTGAGACCAACACTACACATCCTGAAGCACTGTTCGTTCATGTGTCCTTTGAGCATCTCAATAGGATGGAATCTTGTGTCCTCTCCTCTTTAATAAACATCCATGATCTTGCCTCATGTGGTAGAACTGTCCAACTATATTACAACTGTATTTTTCCTCTGACATCTGCAACAGAAAGCTTTGATTGATAGCACATGCTGTACAGACTCAACTCAGTGTACAAAGTGATCGAGGATGCATCTTTTCAAATCAAGACAGTGTAATAGAATCAAGACATGAAGCAATGGGATTATTTTGTGCCTCGACAGTGAGAGCATGTGCAGCCGGGTGTCGGCTTCCTCTTCCTCAACAGTAGGTGTGGGTCCGCAGGGCTGGAAATATCTCATTGTGCTCCATTGTGTGACCATGGCAGCATAAACGTGTGTTGCAGTGACAGAAAGGGGCATGTTCATCAAACCTCTGTGACACCCAATGATCATGAAACATATGGGTAGAAAGTGCTGTAATTAAGAATTGTATGAACAGGCTGTTGGAGTTGATCATATGTCCCGCCCCATTTCCATACCCCTCTCCTCAAAAAAGCAGGTCCCAATGACCTCCTCTTCACTCCAGCTCCTCTCTCCTTCCCTTGCTGTGTCGACCGAGCTCCCACAACCCCCAGGGGCCCCGAGAGAGAGTCTGCGTGCTCGGTGTGATGATCAGCGAGTCTTAGAGAGATCCTGACAGCCAATCATCTGTCTTCTAGAGCGTCCTGCATGGCTTCACATTTCAGGAGGGTGCCATTTCTTATATTCCTGCCCGGAGAGCTGTTTTATGTTTGGTGTGGACTGGTGCTTTTTCTTTGCCCTGACATTTTGAGGAAAGTGACTCTGATAGATCTGCACTGTTTATTTTTTTGGGTGAATCTGCTTTGTTTCAGGCCATATGGACGCTCAAGTGTGAAAAATATTCACCCCGCTTCCAAAATCAGCGTATATTACTTACAGCAGACGCTTTTTCTTGTATTCCCCCGTCCTCTCCTTCACCAGTCGGGGTGGAAAGATGAAAAGTTTCTTATTAAAAAATGTTCCCAGACCCGGCTATGTAAGTGTGGAGAAAATATATGAGGCGAGTTAATGTGATTTCGGCTGAGCAGATTAGAAATGTCTTTCATGGTCACATTCCAATATTAGTCCAGAGCTAAGCCTTAATATGTGTTTCTTTTGTGCTTAACCTCATAATGTCAAGAGACCCATACCGTGGATACTGCCAGAGACGTTAGCCGCTGCGCTCATCTGAAGCGCAGTATCGTGTGCTGAGGAGGAGTGTGAAAATGAAGTTGGAAAATCGACATTTGATGGATGTTTTGCTCCAGTCGACTCCAGCAGCTGAAACAACCATAAGTGACGCAACATCGCCGATGTGTGCACGGACAAACAGACTGAAATCGATGGCCTCGCTGATGATCTGAGAGTCCCGCTGTTAGCTAGGAGTCCTCACACTAAACATGAGCGGCCACTGATCCGCATTCGGTTTAAATGACCTCCATGCTGCTGCCGCGTCTCACAGAGGGAATTCAAACGCCTCATTCACCCTGCTCTCTCTCCCCGACTCAATCCGAGAGGGATTAAGCAACCAAATCAATTAGAAGCAGAAGTGTCCTGCTCCCCCTCTCACTTCCTCTCTCTGGGTGCAGCCAAAAACAAAAGGTGCTTAAGTACATTATACACAGCAGGAGCGGTCCCTGGCTTGTAATTAGAATTAATAACAGCTGGATAATGTAACCACTTTCCTGAATACATACTGAAACGCTTTTCAAACGGTGCCATGGAGCACATGTGACTCGTTTAATTCTATTAAAAGCCACATATTCAACGACTACTTAGACAGTATGGCAGAGACTCAACTGGGGCTGTTCAAATCTCTTTTTGTGTCTAATCCCTGACTCTTCTACCCTTTCTCTTCCCTCAGTGAGTCCTTCTCTTCTCCACTAAAACTTTGTCTGTATGCAGAGCCTGTTCTTGCCTCTCCCTACACCTTTCTCCCTCCTCCTTCCCACCCTCTCCCCCATCTCGTTCACCGCATCGCTCTGGCCCTGGGAAGAATACAGAAGTTCTGAGGGAAACAACTGTGCTCCAGCGGCAGGATGAGAGGACTGGGGCTGTTGCTGAGTGAATCCTCCTTTTCCCTCTCTCTGTCTGTCTCCTCCTAGTCCAGGAGAATCAAAGGAGATCAGCTCTCTTACAGCCCTGTCTTACACGGGTTTGACTACAGAGGAAGGAGAGCGGGGAAGTGTGTGTGTGTGTGTGTGTGTGTGTGTGTGTGTGTGTGTGTGTGTGTGTGTGTGTGTGTGTGTGTGTGTGTGTGTGTGTGTGTGTGTGTGTGTGTGTGTGTGTGGAGGGGGTTCATCTGAGAGAAGTAACTCAGAGGGCAACACAGAGAACATCGGATGAATGTAATGAAAATACGTCAGTTTTTAACATTCAGCTTGTATTCTTATTTTAGAAAAATAAATCTAGATGAAGTTGTATTATTGCATATTGCTTACTGTTTATATATTTGGATTGTTGTCCCCCTCAAGATACAGCTTTTCTTTCCTTAAATAGCTTTCCGTTAGCAACAATCACTTTAATTAACGCTGTTTGACAGCATCTCATAAATATATATATTCTGTATCTGCTTGTTACAACTCTTCATTGAAGCTGTGTGATGTTTACACTGAGTAAAATATTCAAACCCAAGAGTCCATATGTTTTTTGGTTTTGTTTCACTGTTCTATCAAAAAGAAATCTTCTAGATGTCTAGACCTTTCCCAAATTCAGATTGATATATTTGGTATCTTTGAAACTTTGAGATCTCTACTAGAATTTGAAATGAAGTCCTGTGGGTTTGACGTCTGGCTGCACTGCCAGATCGGTTTGGACTGACCTACCAGTGGGGCAGTGAGGTTTTAGGAGTGTTTTGTCTTATCTAGATAATTACAGATGACATGTCAGTGAACAAAACTGAGAGTCTACAGCCACACCAGCAACTCTGTGAGGCTGGACTTAGACACAACGGCGCTTTGAGCTACATGCTAACAGCAGCATGCTCCAGTAACATGTGCACAATGCTGATCATGGTTACCTTGTTTAATCATGTGCTAACTAGCACTAAACACAAAGTACACCTGAGGTGGATGAGGCACAAGATGAAAGTCAGGGGATACACATGTTTTAGTTCATCCTGAGGGGAACATGGATGTATTCATCCATCCAATACATGTTGAGATATTTCAGTCTGGACCAAAGTAGTGGGCCATGCCACTTAGTGTCCATTATGCCGTCACATAAGAGGAGCTCTTCCTATTTGAAGTTTCTCTTTGAAGATGTTTCCATTTCTTAGCAGCTTCATTGCCGAGCAATCTCAGATCTCTCACACATCTGGTGAAAATATTTGCGAAGATCCATCCATCCATTATCAGCCGCTTATCCGGGGTCGGGTCGCTGTGGCAGCAGGTTCAGCAGGCCGACCCAGGCTTCCCTCTCACCCGCAACACTTTCCAGCTCATTCTGGGGGACCCCGAGGCGTTCCAAGGCCAGCCGGGAGATATAATCCCTCCAGCGTGTCCTCGGTCTTCCCCGGGGTCTCCTACCAGTTGGACGTGCCTGGAAAACCTCTAATGGGAGGCGTCCAGGAGGCATCCTGACTAGATGCCCGAACCACCTCAGCTGACTCCTTTCGACACGAAGGAGCAGCGACTCGACTCCAAGCTCCCTCCTGATGTCCGAGCTCCTTCCCCTATCTCTAAGGGTGAGCCCGGCCACCCTGCGGAGGAAGCTCATTTCGGCCGCTTGTATCCGAGATCTCGTTCTTTCGGTCACGACCCAGAGTTCGTGACCATAGGTGAGGGTTGGAACATAGACCGACCAGTAAATGGAGAGCTTCGCCTTCCGGCTCAGCTCCCTCTTCACCAGGACGGACCAGTACAGCGCCTGTTTTACAGCTGCAGCCGCACCGATCCGCCTGTCTATCTCCCGCTCCACCTTACCCTCACTCGTGAACAAGACCCCGAGATACTTGAACTCCTTCGCTTGGGGTAGGCAGTTTGTCCCCACCTGGAGGGAGCAATCCACCAGTTTCCGGCAGAGCACCATGGCCTCAGATTTGGAGGCGCTAACTCTCATCCCTGCCGCTTCACACTCGGCTGCAAAACGCCCCAGTGAATGCTGGAGGCAAACAGGACCACATCATCCGCGAACAGCAGAGAGGCGATCCCGAGACTCCAGAACCGGATCCTCTCCGCCCCCTGGCTGCGCGTAGATATCCTGTCCATGAAGGTCATGAACAGGACCGGTGATAAAGGGCAGCCCTGGCGGAGGCCAACACCCACCGGGAACGTGTCTGACTTATTACCGAGGATACGAACACAGCTCCCGGGCAGTCTTCCGGGCAGCGCCGGAAGACTTTGGGGTGGTTTCACCCATATCCCTGGCAGAGGTCACTAAGGTAGTCAAAAAGCTCCTTGGTGGCAAGGCGCCAGGGGTGGATGAGATCCGCCCTGACATGCTGAAAGCGCTGGACATTGTTGGGCTGTCTTGGTTGACACGCCTTTTCAGTGTCGCATGGGGGTCGGGATCAGTGCCCATGGACTGGCAGACCGGGGTGGTGGTTCCCATCTTCAAGAAGGGGGACCGGAGAGTGTGCTCGAACTATCGTGGCATCACACTGCTCAGCCTCCCGGGAAAAGCTTATGCCAGGGTGCTGGAAGAGAGGCTTCAACCGATTGTCGAACCTCAGATTCAAGACGAGCAGTGCGGATTCCGTCCCGGTCGTGGAGCTGTGTTCGTATTTGCGAAGATGCTAAAGCTAATGCTAAAACATGGGCGACAATGAAAACTTTGTTTTTTAGGTTGGATGAGTAATTACTTGGTGAGTACATTGTTATCAGGGTTTGGTTTATGGCAGTGAACGCATCCCCAGAAACAAGCTTTGGCCCTTTAACAGATTAAGCCATTAATCTTTTTAATTTTCATGCAATATTGCGTTTGTGAATTGATGAGACATTGTGTAGGTATATAAACTTAAAGGAGTAACCTCAGTTAAATCACGTTCCATTGTTTATACACACATGTTGACTCACACTTGCTGCCTGTCTGTTGGTTGGTTTGTATGTTTATTTCCTCTCTTTGTCACTATTTCTGTGTCCATCTGTTTGCATGAGTAATCAATAGTCTCTTCATCAGACAAATGGAAGGAGATGGGAGGAAGCTACATCAGAAAGCCAATCAGATAGCGTAAGTGGGAGGGAAGGACATTTCAGATCCAAATCAGCTGCAATGAATCACAAGGGCACAGCTGATTCATAGGGCACGGCTTGATTTAGGGCTGAATAGGTGTGATTCAACAACTAACTGGCTGCGCTAAATTGCTCCATCTCATACTGTTTGACATTTATTAATGGCAACAAACATTACACGTCATTGCAAATGGGACCACACTTGCTCATGTGTGCTTTCTGACAATCACACAACCACACATAATATCAGTATCTTATCCCAAAGAGGTGTGAAAAGTGTGTCCATGTTGGGAGATGTTTTAAACATTTTTGAAAGTATTTACCTTCTGAAATAAGTAGTACAGCTTCCTCACTGAATTCATAAGAAATAAAACAAATCCTTGCTCAAATTAGTAACTTGTCCCCTCATCTTCCAACACTTTCAATTACCACCACACCCTTTACAATGGAACCTTCCAGACCTCTTTAACTCCCCCAAGGCCTTTTATAATGGAACGTTCCAAACCATACCTTGCACTAACCCTGCCTTTTGCCAGTCTCTGAATCCTGCGTCTCCCTTCGCACCTGCCCTGTGTTACGTGTCAGATTACATATATTGCTCACATACACACTCCTACTATCATTTTCCAGATTACCAATGTGCATCACTGGTACTGCTGTCCGAACATGTTTAAACCGGCTGCCTGTCTTTTCTATCTACATTGACCTTTTGGATTTGTTTGCATGAATTCAAAATTAAAAAGTATTCACCATTTTGGTTAAAAGTGCCTGTTCACTGTATTGCCAAGAGTTAGATGAAATTATGGATCTGACCCGTAAAAGTCGGGTTACACGGCGCTACTACCTTCGGTCAGTGTCCCCGTTTGCTCCCCACTGTAGCCAGCTGGCGCTCATGCTAGCTGTCCGCTAACTTCCGCTAGCTCTCCGCTAACGTCCGCTAACTTCCGCTAGCGCTTGGGTAGAGGGGACGCGGGCAGTAGCAGCAGCAGCGGGGAGCTAGCAGCAGGAGTGGGGAGCTAGCAGCAGCGCTAGCTAGTGCTGTTGCTAGCCAAGAGGTGTTCCAGCCAAGAGGTGGTTAGCTTAGCATTGACAGCTTTGACTTCATCTCTGTTCTTTACTTGTGCTACTGTTAGACTATGCATAGCTACTATGCATAGTCTAACGGCTTGGAAGTAGACTCTTTCGAGCATATCTTTATAGAATTCTTACATGCCATTTGTACACTGAAAGAGTTGTTGGTGTCTGTAATCATTCCTCCTCTTTTGGCCCTGAAACAATTATCTTGTAGATCGACGACAGTGTACGAAAAAGTACAGTCTTGGTTTTGTGCAAATTCAAAAGTTCAGTCTGACTTTGAGTCCTAAATCGAGTGTGTTTGCTGGCCATGGTAGTTGTGTGTTTATGGTTCATGCTGTGTTTGAGCAGCAAGCCTACATATGACTACTGGGAGATATCCATGTCACAGCTCAGCAACAACGTCCAGGGAAACAAGAGGGAATGTTGTCCTGGACACACTTTCTCACTCATTACCTTTACACACCCTGTGTTTCTTCACACTATCTTTTACAACGTAGTCTCGTTAGGAAGAGCCTTCCTCGTGGCCGGTAGATGTCGACTGAACAATTAGAGTGATCAATAACTCTTTCAACAGGCCGTCTCAGTAATGTATTCATAGAGTGTAAGAAATCCAAACTTTACGTTTGCAAATATATAAGAACACAATCTTTTTCTGGGATGAAGCAACAGCTTTCTAGTTCTTAAAGCTGCAAAGTCAGAGGGTGTTGCAGAGGAAGAGAGATTACGGCACGTAAAACACCAAAGGTGGTGAACCCATGCCCTTCGTAAGGAAGATGGCTGCCTCAAAACTACACTTGTTCTTACTGAGTCTCTGTGGCTTACTGAAGCGCTTCATTCTGAACTGTGTCATTTTCAAAGTCACTGCCTGGTTCCATATTCATAACCATTCCTGTATGAATGTCCAATTCCATTTCAGTCCATAGACAAATCACCTGCTTAGACCCAGAATGCTAACCCTGTTCTCGTTGCGTTGATTGATCTGTCTCCTATCTCCCCGCAGCAGCTTTATTTCAAATCTGAAAGCAAACATTAGCAGCCCGAACATTACCCTTCTCTCTTATATTCTATCTCTTTCTCTCTCGACATTACATCTCTCTCTCTCTCTCTCTCTCCCTCTCCCTCTATCGTATCCAGGAATCATCCGTCAACGCAATGAGGGAATAATAGGAGCTCCCTCTCGCTAGGTCGAAGTGACTGCTGTACCTTCCATTACGACCGAGACATGAGTGATTGCCTTGAAGATGGAAGGGAGGGAATATGAATGAACTGATCTTAGTGAGACAGAGGGACGGTGGAGCTGGTTTTACTGGTAGCCACATCTTTGTTTAAGACTGGGAGCAGTGGGATTCCCCTCTCGCTGATGCACTACACCTCCAACAAACCCGAGATTCAAGGCCAGACTGATATAAGACGATGTCCCCCCAACTTCAATGACATGTGCCTGTTCTCTCTCTGGTCTTTCTCATGGACGGCATCAAAGCTCTTTTCCAAGGGCCTCTTGAAAAACAAATGGTGTCCCTCTTGAAAGCCTATGGCAGTAGTGCGTGCATGGTGCAAATAAAGAAATGTCCACATGATTTATGTGCCGTATGATTTCCAGTACAATTGCAGGAAGAACAAAAGAAAAAATGACTCGCGCTTCAGCATTGCATTGTACATTGCTTTGATAAGCAGGCGTTCGCTCTGCAAATGAAAGAAATGCTTCATCTTTTTCAAACTCTTGAATCTTTCATCACTTTGTTTGTCCCTCCACGGCTGCTTTTGTTTCACCCGCCGCCTCTGAAGTCCTTTAGGAGGGGCAGAGGGCTTCATTGTATATTTCTGTGTTTGTCTTTCTCTCTCTTTGTCCGTATCCTTATTCAAAATCTGGAGGCCGGCCTCTGTCTCTTTTCCCGCACAAAAAGTTTTAGTCACCAAGATGAACCATCTTTCTTTTTTACAAGCTTGTCTGCACATCACATATGCTGCAACCTCCTCTGGGCTGGAACCTTACCCCGGCGCCGACATCGTATATCATATTGACAGCATGGTAAGGATGCTCACTATATTTCTAAACCTTTATAATTTGGAAAAGATACATTATCTTTCTCTATAAACCTAATATGCAACGTACTGCCTGGTATCAAGTTTGCAAGTCCTTCACCTTCACAAGAATAGTGAGCATGCACGGGACGTGAGCGGCAGCATTTGTATGCATGTGCAAGACTGTAGGTCTGCAGTGCATCTGGCTCACATGAATTATTTGTGTGAGGTAACTGTATGCTGAACTGCATTTGTCTGCGAGTACGCGATCGCCCGCGTGTGTGATCTCTCTTCGTGCAACCATCTGGCCGTAGTCTGAAACTCTTAGGTATCGCACAGTCGGCTCTGCCAGGTGTCAGGGTGTGTGGACGCCCAGGTGGTGGAGGTAGTCTTGTCGGGACCTTTGCCCGTCTGGAGCCGGGGCGTCAGACGCTACTCTCAAAGCAATATTTCACTTTGATATCAAGGCTTTTATTTCCCGGTGCACTCACCTTGACATGTAGTAAATGAGCACTTAACCTTTGGCATTAGCAGGATGTGCATATTAGTTCACGTGTAGCCTTTTCTTTTAAAACGATAACATCCGACTACATCACAATAACCCCACGTTTTAGTGAATAAATAACTAAATTCTTTATGTCTTATTTTTAAGATGGATTGCATTCAGCTTGTATTCCTGGAGAAAGCTCAGGAGAGAACGGATGAGAGACGCCACATGTTAAGTGTTGTGGAAAGGTTTCCAGACAGCAGAAGCTGAGATCATTGCAGCATATGGCCTGAGTCACCGGTACACCCACTTCCATCTTTCATTTTATCAGCGCTACTGAAATCTGTGATGGAGATGATGCAATCAGGAGTCCATCCTGTCGGTCTGAACACAGCGATTTCCTGTGACTGTGCCAGCAGGAATGTGTTCCCAAGAGTTGTTCCACAGATATAGTGACTGCCAGAGATCATGACAGGCATTTAGCAAGGTTACAAAATGTACACTCATTGGTGAACCCTACAATGTCTAGCTCTGTCCGTTGACTTCCTCAATAGAGGTTTAACAGATGAAACATGGCACAGAAGAAGGTTGCAGGGTTTGGTCTCAGCTTGATGGGTCTTTCTCGTATAAGTTACTGAGATGGCTCATAGGTAAAGAATGTACGAAGACAGAGATCTCTTTAAAGCATAGTGGGTGGACTGTGACGTAACAGTTGCAATGCACAGTTTAATGCAGGGGTGTCATTCTCATTTCAGTGAAGGGGCCTCATGCAGCCCATTTTGATCTCAAGTGGGCCGGACCAGTAAAATCACAGCATAATAACGCATACATAACCACAGTATTTCTCTATGTTTAAATGATTGGTGAAGGTTTTTGGATGATAAACACTATTTTAAGGTCTTTCTACAATAAGCTAGAAACATAAAGACCAAAAATCAGCCCACTGTTTATCTGCCTGGGCTCTCATCTGCAGATTCCCTCACAGTTGGGCAATATCTTTAGTCATGTCAGTGCTCAAATCAATTGTGACTGTGGCTCAATGGTTAGCATGCCCGTCTTACAATCAAAGTATCAGTGGTTTGAGCCCCAGCTCGGCTCGTTATTATTATTTTGTCTTATTTTTTATTTTTTCCTGCAATTTTAACAATTACCCTGCGGGCCGTGTGTTTGACACCCCTGGTTTAATGTGTACTAGCATCATCCATGCTACAAAAATACTACTCAAGATTCTATAAATTAACTCATGTCACAGCAAAGTGCTTTTGAATACAAGCACCTACCACACGCATATTCTTTAAATGGCATATTGGAAACCTGGGGTGAGACTGATAGATCTCATCTCAGAGCAGCGCCTTCTCTCATGGTGACGCTGGTGATTGATGCAGCATTACCGGCACAGGCACCTCTCTGACGATGAACTATTCAAGCTTTGAGGTATGTGGTTAAAGAACATGCAGGTGCCCTGTAGTGCAGTGAGTGTGCTCTCCATCTCGTTGTCTCTCTTTCTCCCTTCAGATGTATATAAGTGTTCACACTACAGTCCATGTGTCAAGATAACCAAGCCTGACAGATGCTTCTCCTCATTATTCAAATAGATTCACACCCATGTGAGAGGGAGAAGGGCCTTCATGTGTCGTGCTCTATAGGTTGCTGAGTATACAGTATGCGGCCACTATACCATGCAGTATAGTGTGTGCACAGTTTCCCACCCTGGTTACATTACACTGACATTTACAATGAAATATCGCCCTCTTATCATCTGTATGCCGTCACATTTTTCCACATAAGCCGAAACTATTGATCTAAATATCACATCCATCCTGTTTAGCACCAAAGCTGTGGACCTCGCACGCAACAGCTCCCAGACAAGGGGAGATAAATGAACGTCCATTAAGGAGGTTAGCTGGGTCTGTTTGAGGACCCAACCTGGCCAAATTGGATTCTAATAGATGTCCTTGATAGTGTAATCACTTTGACCCTCTAACGGTCTTTTCAGTGATTCAGGCAGCTGGGATTTGAGGTAAAATAAGTGCAATTAGGATCAATCTGCATTGTGTGTGTGTGTGTGTGTGTGTTAGAGAGAGAGAGGAAACACATGTGACCTTCAGTGTGAAGGTGGTAAACCATGATACAGCATTATTAGGACGCTCATGGATTATTGATTGCCCCATAGCAGGTGGTGCCCGCTGGCAGCCAGCTAGCTTGTTGAAATGTATTGGTTGGCCTTACAGTAGTGGAATAACACACACATTCATCACATATGTGACGGTTCCCTAGCCTGTGCACTGGTCTGTCTGTCTGCTGCACCCAACAGGTAACAGGAGGCGGAGAACGCCTTGCTGGGAAGCACCTGGGCTCGCTGCTCTCCAGGGATGAAGCTCCGCCTCTGACGGCCAGCCCTCTCTCTCCACCGCATTCACACCTTCAGCATGGGGCATGAAGGTGGAAGGCTGCTATTAGAACTTAAGAGAAAAAGAGAAATGTTAGACTTTCTGGGAAATGTGGTTATTTTGCCTTCTTGCCAAGACAAAAATTTGCAGCACAATAAATATGAAGCTACAGCAAAGGAGACTTAGCCCAACGTAAAGACTGAAAGTAGGGGGAAATAGCTAGACTTTGGCTTTCTGCAAAATTAAAACCACAACGTGTTATCTAATATTTCAGGTTTTGTTCATGAGTTCTAACGTGTTGATTAGTGAGCTTTAGAGGTGCTGGTAGGGAAGCGTGTCTCGCTATAACTGCATATTTCACTTTAAAATACGGCATTCATTTTGAATACGTTCTAATTAATATATTAATATGAGGCTGCAGCATTATTGTATGTGTGATTTCTCCACTTTGTACATCACTGTATGATTCATAAGCAACTCACTGTCCTATTCATATCACAGCCTCGTCATCATTAGCCGACAGAGACTGCAGGATGGATGGATTTGAACTCACAAAGCCTTATTGGATCAACTTTCCCGATATCATTATCACTTTCACCTGAAGCAGCATCTACACTATTAGCAGTCTCATTTGACTTCATGGCTTTTCTTCTAGGGAACAGGGATTTGTTAGGAACCTTTCTTATTTTGCACCCTATGGAAAAATCTTATTGAACTTCCTTGTGAGAGCCGATTCAAAGCCTTAACAAAACTGTAAGAAGTACAGTCGCTCTCATTGTCTGTATTGTGAAATGTGTATCTACTGTCCTTAATGCTTATCTTTGACTTATTTTATGACCAGATTTCCCTTTACATTTTTTTTTATTAAAAATCAATTATCTAATGAAATAGTTTCTCTTGATGGCATTGCTCTGGCATCCAGCACCACTGTGAAGAATCTCAGAGTTATATTTAATCTTTAACTCCCACGTGAAACAAATGTCAAGGACTGCCTTTTTTCACCTATGTAACATTTCAATAATCAGGCTCATCTGAAAAATTGGTTCACGTATTTGTTACTTCTAGACTGGATTACTGTAACTCCTTATTATCAGGCTGCTCTAATAAGTCTCTTAAATCTCTCCAGTTGATCCAGAATGCTGCAGCTTGTGTACTAACGAGGACGCGAAGAGAGATCACATTACTCCTGTGTTGACTGCTCTCCTGTAAGATCAAGCATCAAGTATGAAGTCCTTCTCCTCACCTACAAAGCCTTAACTGGTGATGCACCATCATATCTTAAGGAGCGATTAGTACCATATTACCCCACTAGAGAACATATAGTATCATATTACCCCACTAGAGAGCTTATAGTACCATATTACCCCACTAGAGAACTCATAGTACCATATTACCCCACTAGAGAACTCATAGTACCATATTACCCAACTAGAGAGCTCATAGTACCATATTACCCAACTAGAGAGCTCATAGTACCATATTACCTACCTAGAGAGCTTATAGTACCATATTACCCCACTAGATAACTCATAGTACCATATTACCCCACTAGGGAGCTCATAGTACCAAATTACCTCACTAGAGAGTGCATAGTACCATATTACCACACTAGGGAGCTCATAGTACCATATTACCCCACCAGAGAGCTCATATTACCATATTACCCCACTAGAGAGCTCATAGTACCATTTTACCCGACTAGAGAGCGCATAGTACCATATTACCCAACTAGAGAGCTTATAGTACCATATTACCCCACTAGGTAGCGCATAGTACCATATTACCCCACTAGAAAGCGCATAGTACCATATTACCCCACTAGAGAGCTCATAGTACCATATTACCCAACTAGAGGGCGCATAGTACCATATTACCTCACTAGAGAGCTCATATTACCATATTACCCCACTAGAGAGCTCATAGTACCATATTACCCCACTAGAGAGCTCATTGTACCATATTACCCCACTAGAGGGCGCATAGTACCATATTACCCCACTAGGGAGCTCATAGTACCATATTACCCCACTAGAGAATTTATAATACCATATTACCCCACTAGGAAGCTCATAGTACCATATTACTGCACTAGAGAGCTCGTAGTACCATATTACCCCACTAGAGAGCTCGTAGTACCATATTACCCCACTAGGGAGCTCATAGTACCATATTATCCCACTAGAGAACTTATAGTACCACATTACCCCACTAGGTAGCGCATAGTACCATATTACCCCACTAGAGGGCGCATAGTACCATATTACCTCACTAGAGAGCTTATAGTACCATATTACCCCACTAGAGAACTCATAGTACCACATTACCCCACTAGAGAGCTCATAGTACCATATTACCCCACTAAAGAGCTCATAGTACCATATTACCCCACTAGAGAGCTCATAGTACCATATTACCCCAATAGAGAGCTTATAGTACCATATTACCCCACTAGAGAGCTCATAGTACCATATTACCCCAATAGAGAGCTTATAGTACCATATTACCCCACTAGAGAGCTTATAGTGACATATTACCCCACTACAGAGCTCATATTACCATTTTACCCCGCTAGAGAACTTATAGTACCATATTACCCCACTAAGTAGCGCATAGTACCATATTACCCCACTAGAGAGCTCATAGTACCATATTACCCAACTAGAGGGTGCATAGTACCATATTACCTCACTAGAGAGCTCATATTACCATATTACCCCACTGGAGAGCTCATAGTACCATATTACCCCACTAGAGAGCTTATAGTACCATATTACCCCACTAGAGAACTCATAGTACCACATTACCCCACTAGAGAGCTCATAGTACCATATTACCCCACTAGGTAGCGCATAGTACCATATTACCCCACTAGAGAGCTTATAGTACCATATTACCCCTCTAGAGAGCTCATAGTACCATTTTACCCCACTAGAGAGCTCATAGTACCATATTACCCCAACAGAGAGCTTATAGTACCATATTACCCCACTAGAGAGCTCATAGTACCATATTACCCCAATAGAGAGCTTATAGTACCATATTACCCCACTAGAGAGCTTATAGTGACATATTACCCCACTACAGAGCTCATATTACCATTTTACCCCGCTAGAGAACTTATAGTACCATATTACCCCACTAAGTAGCGCATAGTACCATATTACCCCACTAGAGAGCTCATAGTACCATATTACCCAACTAGAGGGTGCATAGTACCATATTACCTCACTAGAGAGCTCATATTACCATATTACCCCACTGGAGAGCTCATAGTACCATATTACCCCACTAGAGAGCTTATAGTACCATATTACCCCACTAGAGAACTCATAGTACCACATTACCCCACTAGAGAGCTCATAGTACCATATTACCCCACTAGGTAGCGCATAGTACCATATTACCCCACTAGAGAGCTTATAGTACCATATTACCCCTCTAGAGAGCTCATAGTACCATTTTACCCCACTACAGAGCTCATATTACCATTTTACCCCGCTAGAGAACTTATAGTACCATATTACCCCACTAAGTAGCGCATAGTACCAAATTACCCCACTAGAGAGCTCATAGTACCATATTACCCAACTAGAGGGTGCATAGTACCATATTACCTCACTAGAGAGCTCATATTACCATATTACCCCACTGGAGAGCTCATAGTACCATATTACCCCACTAGAGAGCTTATAGTACCATATTACCCCACTAGAGAACTCATAGTACCACATTACCCCACTAGAGAGCTCATAGTACCATATTACCCCACTAGGTAGCGCATAGTACCATATTACCCCACTAGAGAGCTTATAGTACCATATTACCCCTCTAGAGAGCTCATAGTACCATTTTACCCCACTAGAGAGCTCATATTACCATTTTACCCCACTAAAGAGCTCATAGTACCATATTACCCAACTAGAGTGTGCATAGTACCATATTACCCCACTAGGTAGCGCATAGTACCATACTACCCCACTAGAGAGCTCATAGTACCATATTACCCAACTAGAGTGCGCATAGTACCATATTACCTCACTAGAGAGCGTATAGTACCATATTACCCCACTAGAGAGCTCATATTACCACATTACCCCACTAGAGAGCTCATAGTACCATATTACCCCACTAAAGAGCTCATAGTACCATATTACCCCACTAGAGAGCTCATAGTACCATATTACCCCAATAGAGAGCTTATAGTACCATATTACCCCACTAGAGAGTTTATAGTGCCATATTACCCTACTAGAGAGCTCATATTACCATTTTACCCCACTAGAGAACTTATAGTACCATATTACCCCACTAGGTAGCGCATAGTACCATATTACCCCACTAGAGAGCTCATAGTACCATATTACCCAACTAGAGGGCGCGTAGTACCATATTACCTCACTAGAGAGCTCATATTACCATATTAGCCCACTAGAGAGTTTATAGTGCCATATTACCCCACTAGAGAGCTCATAGTACCATATTACCCCACTAGAGAGCTCATAGTACCATATTACCCCACTAGGTAGCGCATAGTACCATATTACCCCACTAGAGAGCTTATAGTACCATATTATCTCACTAGAGAGCTCATATTACCAAATTACCCAACTAGAGGGCGCGTAGTACCATATTACCTCACTAGAGAGCTCATATTACCATATTAGCCCACTAGAGAGTTTATAGTGCCATATTACCCCACTAGAGAGCTCATAGTACCATATTACCCAACTAGAGGGCGCATAGTATCATATTACCCCACTAGAGAGCGCATAGTACCATATTACCCAACTAGAGTGCGCATAGTACCATATTACCCCACTAGGTAGCGCATAGTACCATATTACCCCACTAGAAAGCGCATAGTACCATATTACCCCACTAGAGAGCTCATAGTACCATATTACCCAACTAGAGGGCGCATAGTACCATATTACCTCACTAGAGAGCTCATATTACCATATTACCCCACTAGAGAGCTTATAGTACCATTTTACCCCACTAGAGAACTCATAGTACCACATTACCCCACTAGAGAGCTCATAGTACCATATTACCCCACTAGAGAGCTCATAGTACCATATTACCCCAATAGAGAGCTTATAGTACCATATTGCCCCACTAGAGAGCTTATAGTGCCATATTACCCCACTAGAGAGTGCATAGTACCATATTACCACACTAGGGAGCTCATAGTACCATATTACCCCACTAGGTAGCGCATAGTACCATATTACCCCACTAGAGAGCTTATAGTACCATATTACCTCACTAGAGAGCTCATATTACCATATTACCCCTCTAGAGAGCTTATAGTGCCATATTACCCCACTAGAGAGCTCATAGTACCATATTACCCCACTAGAGAGCTCATAGTACCAAATTACCCCACTAGAGAGCTTATAGTACCATATTACCTCACTAGAGAGCTCATATTACCATATTACCCCACTAGAGAGCTCATAGTACCATATTACCCCACTAGAGAACTTATAGCACCATATTACCCCACTAGGTAGTGCATAGTACCATATTACCCCACTAGAGAGCTCATAGTACCATATTACCCAACTAGAGGGTTCATAGTACCATATTATCTCACTAGAGAGCTCAAATTACCATATTACCCCACTAGAGAGCTCATAGTACCATATTACCCCACTAGAGAGCTTATAGTACCATATTACCCCTCTAGAGAGCTCATATTACCATATTATCCCACTAGAGAGCTCATATTACCATTTTACCCCACTAGAGAGTTCATAGTATCATATTACCCCACTAGAGAGCGCATAGTACCATATTACCCAACTAGAGTGCGCATAGTACCATATTACCCCACTAGGTAGCGCATAGTACCATATTACCCCACTAGAGAACTCATAGTACCACATTACCCCACTAGACAGCTCATAGTACCATATTACCCCACTAAAGAGCTCCTAGTACCATATTACCCCACTAGAGAGCTCATAGTACCATATTACCCAACTAGAGTGCGCATAGTACCATATTACCCCACTAGAGAACTCATAGTACCACATTACCCCACTAGACAGCTCATAGTACCATATTACCCCACTAAAGAGCTCCTAGTACCATATTACCCCACTAGAGAGCTCATAGTACCATATTACCCCAATAGAGAGCTTATAGTACCATATTACCCCACTAGAGAGCTTATAGTGCCATATTACCCCACTAGAGAGCTCATATTACCATTTTACCCCACTAGAGAACTTATAGTACCATATTACCCCACTAGGTAGCTTATAGTACCATATTACCCCACTAGAGAGCTCATAGTACCATATTACCCAACTAGAGGGCGCATAGTACCATATTACCTCACTAGAGAGCTCATATTACCATATTACCCCACTAGAGAGCTTATAGTACCATATTACCCCACTAGAGAGCTCATAGTACCATATTACCCCACTAGAGAGCTCATAGTACCATATTACCCAACTAGAGGGTGCATAGTACCATATTATCTCACTAGAGAGCTCATATTACCATATTACCCCACTAGAGAGCTTATAGTACCATATTACCCCACTAGAGAGCTCATATTACCATATTACCCCACTAGAGAGCTCATAGTACCATATTACCCCATTAGAGAGCTTATAGTACCATATTACCCATCTAGAGAGCTCATATTACCATATTATCCCACTAGAGAGCTTATAGTACCATATTACCCCACTAGAGAGCTCATATTACCATTTTACCCCACTAGAGAGCTCATAGTACCATATTACCCAACTAGAGTGTGCATAGTAACATATTACCCCACTAGGTAGCTCATATTACCATATTACCCCACTAGAGAGCTTATAGTACCATATTACCCCACTAGAGAGCTCATAGTACCATATTACCCCACTAGAGAGCTCATAGTACCATATTACCCCACTAGAGAGCTCATAGTACCATATTACCCAACTAGAGGGTGCATAGTACCATATTACCTCACTAGAGAGCTCATATTACCATATTACCCCACTAGAGAGCTCATAGTACCATATTACCCCAATAGAGAGCTCATAGTACCATATTACCCCATTAGAGAGCTCATAGTACCATATTACCCCACTAGAGAGCTCATAGTACCATATTACCCATCTAGAGAGCTCATATTACCATATTATCCCACTAGAGAGCTCATATTACCATTTTACCCCACTAGAGAGCTCATAGTACCATATTACCCAACTAGAGTGTGCATAGTAACATATTACCCCACTAGGTAGCTCATATTACCATATTACCCCACTAGAGAGCTTATAGTACCATATTACCCCACTAGAGAGCTCATAGTACCATATTACCCCACTAGAGAGCTCATAGTACCATATTACCCCACTAGAGAGCTCACAGTACCATATTACCCCACTAGAGAGCTTATAGTACCATATTACCCCACTAGGTAGCGCATAGTACCATATTACCCCACTAGAGAGCTGCGCTCACTGAATGCGCGGCTACTTACAAAGTAGGATTGGAGTCAGAGCCTTCAGTTATCAAGCTCCTCTTCTGTGGAACCAGCTTCCACTTTCAGTCCGGGGGGCTGACACAGTCACCTCATTTAAGAGTAGACTTAAGACTTTTCTCTTGGCCCTGGTCCAGCCCCCAGACTGCTGGGGGCCATCTTAGAATACACTGAGCTCCTCTCTCCTCTTATACTCTTCTCTCTCTACTTCCGGATGAATTCATCCTGGGAGCCTCAAGTTTCTATGGATCGTGTGTCTGGAGCCGGTCCTGCCTCCTGCCTCCTACCTCCTGCCTCCTGGGCCTTGCATCCTGCCTCCTGCCTCCTTCCCCCTACCTCCTGCCATAGCGGCCCTGCTGTTGCCCCTCCTCTCGATCTCCTTCTGTTTACATGGGCCGTGTTTATCTGGATCATGGTCCATGCCTACTACTCATTATATGAATGATTTCTGTCATATTCATGTAATGCACTGTAACTCTGTTACATTGTTCATTCTGGTCACATGACATCTATTGCTTCTGTTTTGCATATATTTCCAGAACAGAAACCTGAACATTGGATACAGCAGTGGTTCTCAACATTTTTTCAGAGATGAACCCCCTGTGGAATCTTTTTCAGCCAAGTTCAGTGCAAAACATCTTTGGTTGAAAATACAATGTAATACACAGCACTGTGCTATCAGTGTCTGATTTAATATAGAATATATACAATTCAGTTGAAGAACTTAGACTTATATTATTGAATGTTTATTAAATAACTTATTTTAAAGGATTTTTGAATTTATGTTGATTTTAAATATATATTTTTTAAATCTCAAGTACCCCCTGTGGTGCCTTCAAGGACCACCAGTGGTACTAGTACCCCCATTTGAGAACCCCTGGGATAGAGCTGTATTGAAATGTGTATTTCTTGTTCTAGTCAAAGGTTTTTACAGAGTTGTGGATGTCTCTTTATCATGTACCATGAATACCAAAACAAAATCCCTGTTTTTAGGAACAAATTGTTTCATTAATTAGGCGAGTCTGAGCGGGGGGTGATTAGTGGAAAAGTCTGAGAAAAGATTATAAAACAATTTGAGAAGATATCAAATGTAATACATTTTGCAAGGCACTACATGTGAATGGTAAAAAATAAGTAAATAACTATTAGATATCTCCATGAAACTTCCCCAGTTGATTAATAACATAAAGACAATTTTTATTTTTTTGTGTATTATAAGTTTTCTGTAAAATGAGGCATTATTTATCACTAACTGTTGGTGAATTTAGGAAAAATCTACAGACACAAATCCACAATGTAGTAAAATGAATAAACACGTGTGTACATATGTATTTGGGATGTGAACAGTCTGAAGTGTTATGGAAGCAAAATATCCCCAAATGGCAGAAATAGACACAATGTCGTCTGTCTGGTTGAAGTAGGAGCCATGTTCAAACTGAAGGGTGAGGAGCTTGTGAGCTGTATCTGTAAATGAAGGCTGAGCACAGTTATTTGTGCAGTGCTGCAGTTAGTATCATGCAGAGAGGAGTCAGCTGAAGATCAAACTCCACTTCAAACCTCCCACTATCGGGGCAGACAGGGGCGCCACCAGGCCACCGCACAAGCTAGAGGGCTGGACAGTAAAAGCCCTGAGCTGAGAGCCATGGTTTCTTTAGAAAGGACTGACTGTGTGTGTGATCCTCCTTAAAGTCTGCAAAATAAACCAGGGACAAGATAGGGGGAGACCAATGGATAGGGAGAAAGATAAAGATGTGGGATTAGAGAAAAGTGGAATAACCATCTGCTCGGCCCCCTCCCGGTTTACTGCTGCTACATCTGTCAAGCTTTCTGCACTCACACAGCACACATGCCATTTACAATGAGAACAGAGGCCAGTGTAACATTTGGGATTCTCAATAATGGTTGAAACAATTGATTTTAGACAGAGGTAGAGAACATTAGACTTATCATTTCAAGGGTTTCTGGTGGGTGAACATCCGTTTATCAGCTGTAGCTAGTTAGCTAATAAAGCTAACGTTGAACTATTAACTATTTACAGTACCACTGTAAATGTGAGCTTGATTTCTGCAGGCTGCATTCTGCTAGCAGACTGAGGCTAAAGATTAGCATCCTCACCAGCTGATGATGATGATGATGATATAGATAACATGGACATAAAGAAACAGCAGTAGCTAGCTAGTTAGCCTCTGTATTTTAGACCTGAAATAATGATGATGGAATACTTAATAGCTTATTTGTATGCAGCATGTTCAAGCAACATTATCATCAATTTAAAGTGTCCCGGCTACCTGGTGATTTTAAGTTCAACTCACTGTTCTTTTAGCTCTGTTTTAGTTCTCCAACTCCTGGGGGAAACGTCTGGCGCTTTAATTGTATTCTCCACTATGTGTGGCTTTTTGGCTCAAAATAGCGAGAGACCGAGAACAAGCTGAGAGTGAGAGTGAACAAAAAAGCTGTGCACTGGACAGCTAAACAATGAGCTTAAACTCAATATAAAGCTCCAAGTCTGAGGGGAATGTGTGTGTATATACAATATATATATATATATATATATATATATATATATATATATATATATATATATATATATATATATATATATATATATGGTATTGTTTTATAGGGCTTTACAATCTGTCCCCATACGACATCCTCTGTCCTCACATCGGCACAGGGAAAAGGAACTTTAGGGAGAGCAACAGAGGAGGATCCCTCAGGATGGAGAGCGAGAGAGAGAGAGAGAGAGAGAGAGAGAGAGAGAGAGAGAGACCCTTCCAGACTCTTAAAGTATGACTCCTACACCCCTATAGAAGCTGCTTCAAGCCTGCATGTCTGCTTATGGTTGCTAAGCTGCTATTTTTTGCTGTTTTACAGGGAGGATTTAGGGAAATGGTCAGTTGTAAAATGATTAAGGTGTAAAGAATGAAGAGCAGAGGAATATAAGTAGTGAGAGGAAGAAGCCACTGAGAGCCAGAACGTGTCGCTGTGAGGAACCCCTGCTGGCCGGCTGTCACGTCTGGGACGTTAGAGCGTGCTCACATGTCAGAGCAATGCACTACACAACCACTGCTTACCGTTGCGCAACGTGATGACTAAGCATGGTCCCAAGCCACCCTACACAAAGTAGGAATATGCTTCATACATGATTAATATAATGTTTTGCATCCTGCCATAAATAATACATGGTGAATATTACAACAGTTGTTGTGGCATCTGGAAATTCATTTCATGATTACAGAACAAGGAGCCGGGGTGTTATTAAAGTAAACCAGAAGCTTGTGTTGTATTCAGTTTGAAGATGTTATCAAAGGGAAATAATTCATTTATTATGCCTTTTAGCACAGAGGGAAGGAGGGTAGGAAACCGTGTGTGAGAAAGAGCTGGAGGCATTATTGTCTTTGATTTTTGTGATTTATTTGTGGAAGAGATCCTCTTGTTTGAGTGCATTTTTGTCAGGGCTGTGAAGGTCATGCATATTTGTTCTTTTTTATTCTAGAGATAGAGATCTCTCTCTCTCTCTCTCTCTCTCTCTCTCTCTCTCTCTCTCTCTCTCTCTCTGCTACTGCCCATTCGAGAGAGCTGCAGATCTTCTCATCACTCCTGTGTTTTAACTAGCCCCTCAGACCCGGTGATGATGTCACTGGATTAGCTTTAGTGTGGAACCCATATATGTGCCAGGTGATGCACTCAAACATAAGAGTGTAACACTTATGTGTGACACTAATTAAAACTAAGGAGAAAAAAAACCATTGTTTTGTGTTCTAAAAATAATAAAATAACTGCACTGGCTATAAAAAAAAATCCCTTCAAATACAATTTGCTTAAATAAATTCCTTTTGCATAATGCCATCATCATTTTTCGTATTTTAGTATATCATTCATTATTTTAGTGGGGCATTCAATTATTTCAACTTGATTAAAAACATCTATTTGTCTCGTGTCATCCTGCAGTTTTTCCTTCATTAGTGTTTAAAGTCTGCAATAGTTCCTCCCTCGCGTGATCATATTTTGCTCGTGTCTGATGAAGCTTCCGGTCCAGCTGCTGCCTGTTACGCACCAGACCAATCAGGTTGGAACAAAGCCAAGATGTCATGTTCATTCACATGCACGCGGGTCAAAATACTGCAGCATATTTTCACTATTCACTCAAAATCCATACATTTTAGTAGTGAAGTAAAGTTGACCTGTGATCCATTCATTCACTTCATTGTCATTCACAGTATTCACAGGGCATATTAGTGTAATACAGGAAAGTGCTAACAACAGTAAAACAATAAGTTAATCATAAAAACATAGGTGGGATAACATGTAACTCTTGAGTCAAGGAGTAGTGAACTAAGCATGTTCTGCTGTCTATAACCCTGGAAATGATCCGAACATCTAAAAACATCTATAGGGTGCAAAGGGCCTTTCAGTAGAGAAAGTGCTGTACGTCTCAGATCATTCTACAGTTGTGTCACACAGTTGTAAATACACTTTTTTCTTTTTTCGCGGTCCCACATCCAGAATGTGTGAGGTCTCAGTGGTCTGTCCATGTTGTATTCTTCACAGAACCAGAGCGGGTCATTGATGCTTTTCTTCTCATCTCCCTTTAGTCCTGCCTCAGTCAAAAGTCGCCCTCGTGCCTCCAGCTATTCCTCAGTGCATTTTTTTTGTGTGCACTGAGTATTGCGTAAGAGCAAGAACCCTCATGATGTAGTGGCAGAAGGCTACAGAGGATACAGATCACGCTACATGGTCAATGCAATGAGAGTGACAGAGGAGAAGTCGATCCTTTTGGGAGATGAACCGTCAAGTCACTGAAGTAACAACGTGTGGTTGTATTGGCCACCTGGGTACCATGACGTCATGGGATACAGCCCCTCTTCCATTTTCTAATGACATCAACATCTATTTACACTATATAGTCTACACTGTGTGTACTGTCCCAGTATGCCATCATTATTATAATTACTAGCTGCAGCAGTATGTGATATGTGCATTAATGTAAAAATAAAACGTGGCATAACCTTGTATGATGTACAAAAACTAAACAGCCAATAAATGCATTTTCAAGTGGCACTGCCGATGTCTCCAGTGACCCTCCCGGCCTCGTTGACGCCTGACAGGGGTTCAGATCCCAGGACAGGTCCCTGCATGAGGACTGCAGGGGCAACAGGAACACGGATGGACGCTGTCCAAGGTGCTGAACTCCTGATACAAGCTCAACGTGAACACATGTGGACTTTCACTACAGGCATAGCCACATGTTCGCTTCTCTTTTAGGCATTTGTCAGATTGACCAGAGGCGGTTCCAAAAGCAAAAGCCTTGCGACACTAAACAAACGTATATCTAAGAATAAGGACGAAAGAGTTTTCGTTATTCATAATTTGTCCTCAGGGGCTATTTCCCCTTTACTCTCTCTCTCTCTCTCCAATTTGAATGATTACTTCCCCCGTGTTCAGAGTGCGGGGTAGAAGGCGGGTCAGCGCGTCAGTGAGGGAGACATCCAGGGGCCCATCATCAGTTGCGCTGAGTGAGCCGAGCTGAGAGATGCGCGTTCACTGAGCCAGCGGAAGGACCGCTGCCTTCCCTCCACTGCGCCGCACTTATAATAACCTCCTCATCACCAGCATCAGCATCTCGCTGCCTTTGGCAAGATACGTTACAAAATACGACGTTTTTTTTGGATGGAATCTCCCTCTGGATTGTTATAATTTGCTCTATTTATACACAGAGGCTTTATCCGTCCGGAACGTCTCTCTGCACGAAAAGGTAGGAGCAGATTAAAACTGAAAAGCGTTGTTTTTGCTTTTTTATTATCATAACGTTTTATCCATCATGTTTTAGATGTTCTCTGAATGTACTTATATGTGGGATTCCGAAGTTTTTCCTCTACGAATTCCTTCTTTTTTGTCTTCTTCTGTGAATCCGATGTGGAATTGGTGAGTTTGGGCTGAGGTCGGGGTTTAAGCGCAATGGGATGGCTCGGGTGCTTAGTCCTCACCCGCGGTTTAACCAGAGAAGAGCGGGGTGAATAGTGGGGGAAAGCCCCACCTCAAGAAAACGCTTGAAATTGTGACAAATACATCGCTGTGAACGGGTGAAGAGGCTGCGACGGAAAGTTTCAGCTCGCTGAGTCGCGTCTCTCGTGGGGAGAAGCCGCGTGACCACCATGCCAGCCTTCAACACGAACACCAAGTAACTTCTTACGATTTACAAAAGGATGTATTGCGAATATGAAGCCGATTCCTGATCACATGTCGCGTCATAATGTTGTGAGCACGGGGCTTTAAACCCCTGAGCAACAGCCAGACTGCCACCGTGCGTGGAACGGAGGGAGAGCCGGAGCGCGCCTGTCAACGCTCCTGCAGGGCTGCGGGTCATTTATACACGTTAGATGTACATATTCCTGCATTAGACCAGCAGTGAAGACGTTTACATTCTGTTTTAATTATAGTCCCTTTGAAGCGCGCTACTTTAAGATGAAGAATATCCCACAAACTGATCCAAACGTTGGCTACTGCGCGCATGTTGTGAGAGCAAAGGTCCTTCAATATTGATACACGACAAGCCTCCTGCAGTAATGCTGCTCTGCTCTGTGACCTCGTGTCCAGCTTTATGTTTCTCAGGTGATTCTTGTTCATTAAAATGAAATGTCTATAGAGTGACATCATTTACTTCTATCCTGTACGCTGTGAGCTGTTCATTAACGCACGTGTGGTTGAAAGACTGTTTTTTCGTCGTAGAATAATCCGATTTTTGCACAAATATTCATTGGGAGTTAGAGAAGGAACTATTTCAAGGTGTTTATTCACTCTATACGACGAGATTCATATAGAGCCCCCGCAACAAAATAAGTTTATATGTCACGAGGAACCATCTGATTGGGATTTGGGTGGTTAAGATGATTTATATATATAGTTATATAAGTAGAAGCACATGGTTTTGCTGGTGACCGCGTGGTGCCCCTCAAAGGCCCACAGGTTGTCCCTGAGCCTCACGTTGTCTAACCGGTAGGCCAGCAGGTCCGGACACGCGCCCAGGTGGAGGACACGCGCGTCTGTGTGACTGATGTCGGATGAAATCGTTTCTCCCGGCGATGGACGGGGAGCACAGCGGGGAATAGAGGGGTCTCCAGGGCGTGATGCGGCCGGGCCCCCTGACAAAACATGCCGATAACCCCGCGGGTGCATTGATGCATCATTTATGGCCAGTCGGTGACGGTGTCCCGTGCAGGTCATCTCATATCCTATTTAATAATGCAACGAGTATTTATATCCCGGAAAATATGTGCTTATTCTGGCATACTTAAAAACTCTCATCAAGAACCAGAGCTAACGTTAGCTGATGCTAAAGCTGCGGGAGGTACAGTAACTTTCAACCATTTTGGAATGAGTGGCCTTCTTTTTATAATTGACTAGTCGACTAATTTCTAGGCCTTGAAAAGTCCTTGAAAGAAATAAAAGTTTAGTAAAAGTCATGTAAATGTGTTATATTCATGTGTTCATGACATTCATTTATGCTGAGTTTGAAATAATTAATTTGCTTTTAAAAGAAAGACTCAATATATAAGCAGGCATACATACAGGCATCTATATAAATGTTTATTCTTTTAATCAAACTATTGTCTCATTCATTTGTGTCATTTAAGGTTTACTGTATGCTTTGTATTCTCATTGTTAGTTTAAATACTACATTTACTCACTTTTTACTGTTTACACCCAGATTTCACTAAATGTTTGGTTTAAAGTCATGGAAAAGTTATGGAAAAGTCTATTGGTCAGCATGTGTATGAGTCCTGTAAACACACGTAACGTTAACTTAACGTAAACCCAAAGTAACGCTCCCCAAACACGGCTTCTTAGTTTGACCTTTGGGCCTCTAGCGCTCGGTGAGGTGCTAGCTAAAAGAGCTAGCTAAAGGCTATTCTGCTTTAACATGGCGTTGAGCTCGTCAAATGTCAAGTAATTGAATATTAGCCACCGTTACAGCCGACTGAGAGCGAACATGTTAGCATTGTTAGCATCCTCTGTCATATCCATGGCTCACTGGGACACCTGATGCCTCAGTTGGGCAACGCTCACAATACCAAGTGTAAATTGAATGGAGGCCGGGGCCAACGTTCACAGAGACTGGTCTCAGGTTTCATGGGCAGCTCATCTCTCGGGTTGGCGGTTGGCGTTGACACAGCTGCGTTCAGGGTTATATTCTCACCACACAGAACCTTTTAACCCCTCTTGCTGTCTCACCGAGTCGCTCCTAAGACAAAGACGATGTTCCAGCCAGGCTACCCGGTGTTTGTCAGAGAGACTCACGCATTCACTCTCCAGCACAGGGACACACATGCGTGCACACGCCGCGCATTAGCATTGGTATCAGTTACTAGAATTCAATAGCGCGCCTGCTGCAGCAAGATTAGCTATTCTGGGCAGGTGGTTAAAGGCCCTATTGTGTTGCAGCTTCTGTGCTACTGTCATGATGGGACAATGCGCTTGTCTGGTGGGCAGCCCACTGCCAAAACAATTGCAAGGGCAAAGGGCTGGAAGAGTACACACACATATAAGGTTTCTCCATGTGGAAGCTTTCTAGCTCTGCTGAGCAAATGTACGAGTACAGGTGTAGTAGAAAGCCAAGGCCGGTGATGGAAATCATTTGAATATGCATTCACTGGAAGAAGAAAATTCAAAAAATGTCCGCGATGGGATTCGCATGTGAAGTGGTCCCATCCCAACATCTTTCCGAATAGCTGTTTATGATTGTAATCCCCCAAAGACATGCAAATGAGAGCGAGTGGCGGTGGATAATTAGTCATATTTATCAGGATCCCAGCGGACCCTTACAGATAGCAGGCTAACGTTTGAGGCTCAACACATGTTCTGGCTCACCTCAATGGATTTTCACTCATCACAGAATCGGCAACAACAGTGTGTTCCACCGTATGAGCATCTGACGGTTAAATGAAGGCTTTAAAACGCTCAAACGTTGTTTGAGTTCATCCTCTAATAACATGGTTAATTGGTAGAAATGGAACCCTGCATAAAATGCTCGTAAACCTCTAAATGGGCGTTATTAATGGCTATTTCGTTGTATTTATTAGCCACGTGGAGAGTCACATCCTCACTGAGTGGTGCTCTCATTATCCTCCGAGAGCTTGATGTGCCTCATAGTCATGATTTTGTTTAAATGTAAGGAGCTGCTGCCTCTTTCACTTAACTTGTTGGCACAAACGCTTGCACTGCTTTGTCTATTCTTCTTTGGGTAACTGGTAAACTGACTGCACTGACTTAATTACACTGATATATGCTAATATAATGTAACAGCACTTACTAAACGCTGCCTAAAACTTACCCCGGGGTTGAATCAACGCCTCTCTCACAATGTCAATCGAAATGAAACATTTGATGTATGGGTTGTGGAGCTAATGTATTGGATATAGCATTTATTTTAGATTTTTGTTGTACCTTATGAGCTTGTCTTCAACATTAGTGAACCACATCCCTTACTTTATTTGCAGGTAGCTCCGTTGTCGTGCCAATTGACAAGTGATATTTTTTGTTTGTTCTGCAGTTCAGTCAAAGCTGTGTTGGAAGCTGGAGGCCAAACCATGGGGCAGGGAACCGGACCAACCATGAAGGTCATGTGCTTCAATCCAGGAAGTCGCCTGAAAGAAAAATCCCAAGACGCAGCTCTGAACCACTGACAAAACACACTAAGTGTCACCTTCAACCGTAGCGCTGCCACCTGTGCACTCTGTGGGGAAATTGGATATTTTTCACTTTATCTCAGCGTAGACTTGGCTGAGAAGATTACGTTCCATCCATTATCAACATTAGATCTGCCTAAAAAAAAAAAGAAAAACGGATATTGCATTCTGCACTTGACAGTAAAATTATCTATGTGGAATATAACATTCAGCAGATAATTCCTGGATCGCAGCCAGAAGCAGATGTAATTACCGCTCTAAGGATCCTTCCTGAGCTCTATCCCGTCTTCTGGTGCATCCTGTTATTGTCTACGATGAATCCCAACAGCCTACCTGGTCACGTCCTCCTGCTGCTGAGTACCATGCTGGGCCTGAGCGTAGGCTTGGAGTTCCCCGGCTCTGGAGGTCAGTGGGCTCGCTACCTGCGCTGGGACGCCAGCTCCAGAAGCGACCTGACGTTCCAGTTCAAGACTTCAGAACCCGAGGGCCTGCTGCTCTACTTCGACGACGGCGGCTATTGCGACTTTCTGCTCCTCGCCGTGTCCGAGGGTAAGCTGCAGCTTCGCGTCAGCATCGACTGCGCCGAGACCACCATCACCTCCGACAAGGCGGTCAACGACAGCCGCTGGCACTTTGCCACCATCAACAGGCACAACCTGCGGACGGGCTTGGATGTGGACGGCCACACCAAGACGGAGGAGGTGCGGCCCCAGAGGCGGTTCATGAAGATCGTCAGCGACCTCTTCCTCGGAGGGCTCCCGGGGGACATCCGCACATCGGCCATCACCCTGCCCTCCGTCCGCGAGGTGCCGCCGTTCAAGGGGATTATCAAAGACCTCAGTTATGGGAGTAAGCTGCCCACGCTCATCAATAGTCAGAAAGTGCGCTTGGAGATGATGGGCCTTTGCACGGAGAACCCCTGTGAGAACGGCGGGATCTGCTCTCTGGCGGATGGAGAACCCTACTGTGACTGCTCCAACACTGGATATGTAGGTCGATACTGCACTGAAGGTAAGAGGGCTGGCTCCACAGCTTTCTCTGAATATTGATTATAATCTTTGTAAAACATTCACAGGGACTCCTTTCAGATGTTACTGACTGTACAGCAAGTTCACTGTCTGGTCTACGATACACATGTATACAGCAGCCCTTGGTATTTTCTTTTTGCAGCAGATGTATGTTGTTAAAATCCATTCATTATTATTAATTAATCCGATAATTTCTCAGTGTAATTGGCCCTTAGGCCTCAGTGTATTTTGCAAACCCATAAATCTCAATTTGACTGCTAAAGTTAGTTTCATTTCTTAACTTAATTTATGAAATGCCTTGAACAATGTGCACTGATTGCAATGTGGCTTTATGTATATGAAGCGCGGGGAACTATTCTCCCATATGTATTTATATATAATCTTGAATGCAGTTCAAGACGTAGAATCAGTATATTTTGTGTTTGTAGTAGGGACTTAAATTGCAGGTGATGTGCTCAGCACTTCCTCTGCCTTCACAGTTATTACTTTTGATGAGGAAGCGCTGGATATGGTATTAGCTGATCTGACTAAAATTACAACACTTCGTTCTCTTTTCTCCGTTTAATGTATTCAGCTCTTGCAAAGTGGTGCAGGGACCTGAAGGTACACAGTGTTTGGATGAGACACACCTTCTTCTAGTGTTCCTCTGCTTCTGTGCCAAGGTCATCTCTTTTTGTGGAAATGTAATGAGATGCAGCTCTTTGACAAAGTTCTACCTCCAAACCAAGATATAGGCACACTTTTCCTCAGCTAATACTTGTGTATACACTCAAATGGCCCATAGACAGTGATGTAATACAGGACCCATTTGTATACGTTGCCACTGGTCCTTTCCCTCCCTCTCCAGGAAATATAAAATCATGTTCTCTACCAGTGCACTACTTTGTCTGTCCCTGCTGCTGGTTAAGGGCGGCCTCGTTTTAAAACCTTCCTCTTTCAAAACATAATGCTTAAAGCCAAGAATAACTCGGTACAGCATCTTCCACACACATTTTCCTTTTCCTTATTTCGACCAGTAATCCAGAGAATACACAGTTTCATTATAATCTTGCTTATAATAAACATGCTTAACTCTTTTTCCCCCCATGTGTATGGACTGTAAAAGTGTGTGAACAGACCCATGTCAAATGTCCTCCACTGCTGACCCACTTCCTGCATGTCTAAATCACGACATGGTAAAGGGATGACTCCATTTTGCTCAAAAAATCAGGGGAATGCTCACTGAATCCTAGGACACTGTTTGCGAGCTATTTTGAACTGTGTCTGACACAGTTAACGTGCTATAATTTGTCATTTAGAATAAGCATTTTTTTCAGATCTCCGTGCAGAGGTTGTGCTGGGTTCGGTTTCATAATATGTCCCATCGTTTGCTGCTCAAACGAAGCTGTTTGGAGCTTAAATCCCCAGCGTTAGCCTGTAGCATTGTTCAGGGCGGCATGCAATGTGCTGGTTGCAGAGCAGCCAAGCGGACGGACTGGACATGCCCCCCTTTCGCTTCATCCCATTTGCTCAATGCTGCTGTCGATGAAGAAGGAGGAGGAGGAGGAGGAGGAGGAGGAGGAGGAGGAGGAGGGGGGAGCTATCACATCCTCTTGTTAAAACAACCAAGATCTAAAAAGTGTGCAGACGATAGCGTGGACAGGGACAAGATGCTCACATGTCAGCCCCAGGGCACAGCTAGTGTGACCAGTGAGTTCACCACAGACCTGCTGGCCCACAAGTCGTCCCTGGAGGTCAGGTACAACCCTGTGCACACATCTACCCGCACACCTTTCCTCCGTCTTCTTCTCTTCTCAAGCAATTACAGAGCGACGCAGGAAGGGTAGTCATGTTCGCTCCCAGTCCCCGGCTGATCTGAGAGCTGCTCTTTCTCCTGCCTCTCCATTAACTGATGTGGCTGATTGTTGTTGATTACGCTACAGAGACGGGGAAGCATAATTAGGGGGATAATGAGAACAGATATTGCTAATTTGCCTGGAAAATGCCTGCGCAAACACCACCGTCAACTCCAGCTGTCGAAAGGCAAACTAGTGCAGGGTTTTTATTGTTATGTCCACATACACCTACAAGTGCCATAACACTTGTTGTTCAAGCTACCCTCAAGCACCTGATGCTTTCAGGAGATATTCAGAACGATCAAACTTTCACCATTTGGTCGCAGCGAGGCGAACAATTGCGTCGCACACCTGTCTTTGTCGGCATACTGTTGAGTACGCTGTATATTGATGAGCAATGAAAGCAATCTGTTAAACCTGTGAATATTTAGGTGTTACATTATCGGGTTGCACGGCCCGGGCCGCGCGTGCACGCGCTCAGACACATTTTAAAGGCGAGCGTGCAACGCAACGCGGACCCCGGACCCCGGAGCTGCTTGTTAAAACGGGCAGATGGCTGACTGACGGAGTGGACCGGGCCTTGGACGCGTTTTGCCAGCTGCATGCCTAATAGTAGCCTGCTAGCCCACTGGCCTAGAAGGGAAATAGTGGGCAGAAGTAACATGTGAGATGAGGAAAAAAGGGATGTGGAAGCCGTCAACATTCCCCCATTGTCTGCACATTTTTAGTGCGCATTCTTGCATACTTGGGATAGCCTACAGCTGAAGCATCATCATTTCCCCGCCCGTCCCGTCTGTCTCTGAGCTCCGCAGCGTCCGGCTCGGCTAGCAGCTTAGCAGCACAAACAGTTGGCCGTAAAACACATGTTCAGCCTTCTCCTCCCTTGTGGACGAGGACGTATCAGTGTGACTAACTGTGTCAGGGCAACGAGCTGAAATTAGACACCACTCGCCACTCATCAGTAGCTTCGGCCTTTAGACGGGATAACTCTTCTATAATATCGACTTGATTCAGCTCCTGTTATTAGCTGAGCACATATCAGTATCTTTTTCGGTAATTATCTGGATATTGCCCCTCATTCTGTTCGATTAAATTAATGGGGGTGACATTATGAAGTCTGTTGAATACTGTAGGGGTTTTACAGAAGGTCAAGGTTATAAAGAGCTGCGCTGGATAGTTTGATGAATATGTAAAACAATCTCCTCTGTCGCAATCCCCACATCCTGCATTTGCAATGAACACTTTAAGGCCCTGTTCGCTGTGGAAATATTCACCGGTTTGATGGAAGGCTAGTAATTGAAGGCTAGGCCAAGCAAACTGTTAAGCAAGTGCTAAAATGGTGCCTTCAGGCTTAGCTTTGGGGATTAATAAACAGACATGGGAAAAAATGACAGTTACAATAATCTTACTATAAAAAGTAGGTCAGGCGGGGAAAAAAGGGAAAAAATGGTGCAGGGCCTCGCCTGCTTCCAGTGCAGAGGGCATTTGTGTCTCGCACCCGAGCTGAAAATGATGTTGGGATTTGAGTGGCGAAGCTGCTGGTAAAATAGAGCAAGGGGATTACGCTGGGACCACATGTCCTCAACAGCACATTGGCTTGTTCTGGGCGCTGTCGCATCAAGAGAAAGGGGTTTTAACATGCACACACACACATATATATGTATATATATATATATATATATATATGCACTCTTATCGAGCACACGCATTTGCATAGTCGGTAAAAACATGCACGCTTTGCTCATTCAAGCACATGCGTCCCGTTCAGGGGTCCAGAGTCCGTCAGTTCTCCAGAGCTGGAGCTGCGCCGCTGTCCATCAGCTGGCCGCCGCCGCCTCCCATCCCCCCACTTCCATGCTTTGTCCTTCCCTCTCCTCTCCCAATGTCATCCTTCTCATGTGGGAGGAGAAGTAGCAGCAGCCATTTTGGACTCCCCAAAGGAGGCAAGACAAAAACCCACACAGTTATTTGTCTCTCTGCGCCTCCTCTCCAATAAGTATGTCCTCTGTTGAGTCAGTTCAACATTTTACAAGGACTTAATGCTGCTGGAGAGGGAGCAGCTCTATGCAGGCTGGGCCTCTGTGTAGCCCGGGGCGACATCAAAGCACAACACCAAGTCAAACCAATATCAGGTATTATGTATTAGAGCCGACACTTTGAAATGTCTAATGTTGCCTGTCTTGATTAAGATGCATTTCATTTTCTTCCTGTCAGTCCTTGATGCTCTCGAGGGTCTCTGATTACAGACATCTCTCAATTTTAATTTTCGGCTACAGCAGCAGGGTTGAGACTAAAGAGGGAGGACGCTGGATAAAAGCTCAACATAAAACCACAGATGCAACTGAGACCTCATCCGCAGAGGGATCTGTCATGTTTTACATCCACGACAAGTCAGATCCTGGCGAGGAAGTTGAAAGTGTGAGCATTCCCCTGATAGACCACAAGGGGTGTGTTGGATTTGGGTCAGCAGTTCAAACACAGTTGGGTGTGTCAGAGAGGGTGTGATATGCATCCTAACATCCACAAACCTCACAACACCATGAATCCCCATGGATTCATGTCTCTTTTCTGCGTGTTTGAGGCCCTCTGTGTGATACAAATTGCAGAATATTATGCCACTGTAACAATATTCGAAATGTGAAAGTGTTGTTTTCCAAAAGGTGTGATGTCAATCTGATTCCCTGAGAGGACGGGACAGATGCAATGTTCTGGGTTTTCTCTCCACAGGCGTTTACACTGAAGTAGATGTTTTTGATCAGACATGTCAAGGGTCGCTCTTTGGCCCTTACATGGAGCACAATGCTTAGAAGAGTGTTATGTTTTTGCATGTTTAGATCTACATGCAAAAGGAGCTTTGAGTGTGTTGTTAATGCGGGACTTGTCTTTGTTTTCTCTCCTTTCCTGTGACAACTCCACAGCAGTCCAGAGAAAACCAGGTGAGTCTCAAGGGGTCGTCATAGTCCACGTTATAAAATGACCTAATCTAAAACGTGTTTATGCACAGTAGCAGCAATCAAGCTATATCATATATTTATTCAGTAAACAACCTGCAGAGCTACTTTATATTGACATACGTCATCTGTTTCAACAGAAAGCTTTCAGATGCACCTGGGAAAGCTTTGCTTTTAGCGTGATAGCCATGGTTTGCCATCGTGCAAATCATGTTTACTGACAATACAACTGTAGTATTGGTGTGCTCTTCTCAAAATCTCTCTGTTCCTCTGTGTTTGGATTTTTCTCCTCAAGGCCTCGCACACCTGAAGGCAGAGCAAGGTACTCTGTTCTGTGTCTTTATGAAGCTGTTGTTTTGCTTTTTGTTCTCACCGCCTGGCTTGGTTTTGGGGAATCATCATGTCCGTGTGCATTTGTGTGTTGCAATGCTTCCATCATTGCTGTGTGTGTGTGTGTGTGTGTGTGTGTGTGTGTGTGTGTGTGTGTGTGTGTTGGTGGGGAGGGGCGCATGGCGGCATGGCATGTTCCTCATCTCACCTTCTCTCTGTCTCCTCGCCCTCGCTTCACCCAGGTTTCTGTGTATTACATAAATGTGCACTGTTCTCAGTCCCACAGCTAACATGCAGTGACACGCTGCACTGTTCCTGCTCGACCTCTGCAAGGGGGGAGAGGATGGAAAGCAGGAGGGTGGATAAGGAAATCACTGGAATTAGGGGAGACAGCTTAGAGGAAGAGGAATAAGAGGGGTGTGGGAGGCAGAGCGGGGAAACGCAGGAAAACAAGGAACATGAAGGAGGATCCGCCTCGTGTTCTTGCAGTTCTGTTCATTTTGGACACATCTGCAGTGCACCTGTTACATCCAGTGATAACGTAGGAACAGGTGTGGCTACAGATGAAGGAACTGTGTTACGGCCAGACTTTCATGCAGGGGTTAGGCATTTAATGTTGGATCCCTTTTTAAACCATAGCCATTATATTTGTCTATATGTAATCAAGTGGGATAAATATATACCCCTTCACCTGAGTTTATAACCACATTAATGTCCCATGCTTTACCACACTGGAGTCACCATGTGCATCAACAAAAATGATTTCAAGTTCAAAAGTATATGGGTCATTCTACGAGATGGGTGCCTTGTCCACTTTGTAATTTTCATTTTTTTCCAAGGAAAAGCTGTTTTTTTAGACACTCACATTATGAAAGACATAGTAGACCTCCAAAAAAACATGTTTTTCCACCTCAGGTATTAAATCCCTAAAAATGATATCTATTTTACAATATTAAGTGTTACAGGGTGGTACATTTCACCTTAAAATGGCTGCAGCTCACCATGTGGTCAACTAGCTGAGCTAGCAACTACACTAATCAGACTAAAATATAAGTTTCTTTACATTACAAGTGGATTTAAAACATTTTTTAAACAGTTTCCCTATCTATGATGCGTTACGGGGCAGTAAGGCTAAGCTTGACGGACCCTGTCTAACACATAAAAACTGCAAATAAACAATGTCAAATAATGTGGGAACTTGCCTGCTCTTGAGCTTGACTCCTGCAAGGGGTCGAATGATGTCACTTCCTCTCTGTGATATCATTTAAAGCGACAGTGCATTCGTAATTGGCAGAAACTGTAAGCGTTACGGGGTTGTAAGACAAAATGGGGGACAAGCACAAATAATGACTTTTTTTGCAAAAAATAATGATTTATTTTGAATAAATATAGTGTATAGTGTCAGGGGCATAACTGTAATCCTTAGTATAATCAAGGTTTTGTTTAGAAATAACATTTTTAAGTCAATAAGTTTAATGCAAATTCCATGTTGGTCATTGTGGACATGGCAAAACCAGCCATATCCTTACTAATAACGTCTAAAAAGTGTTTGTTTTACTTTTGCAATGCCATAAAAACAACACTACCATTAACAACCTTGAACTTTTGGAACACATTTTGACTATTTTTTACATCTTTTGAAGCTCATGAAATGCCGTGGACTCAAATGGCACCCGTTTCGTAGAATGACCCATATACAGTATACAGCCAAGTAATTCCCTTTTTTTTCTGAGCTCCTTAAGACTTCTCATCTAAATTTGCATTAATGTTATGAATCACATATCATTCTTGTGATTCGTAACTTTTATGTTGCTGGAAACAAAACACACTCAACTCCTGGTTCATTCATTTCAACATTGGAAGTTGAAGATGTTGTTGACGTAAGTTCGTCCAATATCAATATCTTTCCCGGCCAAAAGAAACAGTCAGCGTTTAATGCTACGTTCACACCAAACGCGTGAGTTTACTCGCTCGGCTTTATGTGGTTAATCTGCGTCATTCCCTGAGTTCAACTTTGAACTTGACTAAACTGCCTTGACAGTGCTGACCTTTGAGATTAGAGTCATGAAAAGCTCTCACACTAACTGTGTCTGAGCTTTCCTCTTCATTACAAACAAAGCTGGACACAACCAGTGAAGCGCCAAGTCTCTCATTTTAAGAGATGAACCTCTTTCTGGTGTGACTTTAGATGAAGATGAAGAAGCCTGTTGTCTGCTGCCCTTCTCCCATTTCTCCAATATTTGCATGATTGTCAACATTTTGCATGGAAGTGTCAGCTGGCAGTGTCCAGGCTCACTGTAGACTAACAGAAACTTATCCCCACCTTTTGCTGTCTTTCTCTGGTGCGCTGCTCGTGATGACACTCTTCCTCTTTTATCTCTTCGGATCCTTTCTCCTCTCCGAAAACTCTAGGTAGAAGCAAAGGTACAGCACTCCCTTTTTTTTTTTTACAACTTTACTGTTATCTGCGCTGAAAGAGGCGAGCGTGTGTTGAGTTTGCGCTTGTGCTGCCACTGGTTAATCATTCATTATGTGTGTTCATTAAATGTGTGCATATGCTCATCTGTGTGATTGAGAGAGAGAGAGCAAGACTCAGGGGACTGAGATGCTTTCCAGCTAGCGAGTTGAAAATAAAAAGTGGTCTACTGTAAGTGTTTTTTACACTTGTGATGGGTTATTTAGTGTCTTTGCAAAGAGTACATATGAATGATAAAATGTCTATGTGAAGATGAGGCGTACATGCATTTGTGTGTGTGTGTTTAATTGGATGTGACAGCTGTGTGTCTGTGGAAAAGGAGCTGATTGGTGAATTTGACCCGACATTTGGTTCCATTTGAATGAGGTCATAGCAGTGGTCTCTGTATATTGCAATGCTGCAGAGAATAGCCTCATTATTCATTTATCAAAGCCATGTGATACACTGTAGCTGTGTGCGGTCATGTGTGTGCATGTGTGTGTGTGTGTGTGTGTGTGTTTGTGTTTGTGTGTGTGTGTGTGTGTGTTTGTGTTTGTGTGTGTGTGTGTGTGCTTCCTTTGGCTAGCTGGAGGAAAACTGTGTATTATGATCACCCGGTTTGATTGATATCACTTTAATTGACTGAAACGTGACTACAATGAGGCTGGCTACAATGAGGCTGGCTACAATGAGGCTGGCTACAATGAGGCTGGCTACAATGAGGCTGGCTACAATGAGGCTGGCTACAATGAGGCTGGCTACAATGAGACTGGCTACAATGAGGCTGGCTACAATGAGGCTGGCTACAATGAGGCTGGCTACAATGAGACTGGCTACAATGAGGCTGGCTACAATGAGGCTGGCTACAATGAGGCTGGCTACAATGAGACTGGCTACAATGAGGCTGGCTACAATGAGGCTGGCTACAATGAGGCTGGCTACACATTGCTGCTCCTTAACCCCATCCCCCTTAGCTACTGTTGCTACCCTTGTCAAGCTTTTTGACCTTGCATAACACAGAGCTACCAACTCTCACGGTTTTGCCGTGTGACACACGCTTTTGCATGTTTTCACACGCACTCACGCCACACAACCAATTTCTCACGGCAAAAAAAAAATTCAGATTTTGGGCCGAGGCGCGTTCGTTCCTTTTCAAACTCCCCGACGATAGATGGCGCTAAGGAGCGCATCTGTAAACCTATTCGCTGCATAGACATCCTATCTACCCCAAAGAGTCCCGAAGTTAGCAACAGAAGAAGATTTTCAAACAGACACAACCGCGGGAGAAACTCAGGAGGAGCAATTTTTGATTTTGGATAATTTCTCCCCAACGGAGCAGTGCCAGACCGAACTTCCAGACCTCAAATGTTGTGGGCGGGGCTAAGTTCGGCTGGTACCAGGCTACATCTTTAGCATACCACCCAAAAATCCACCAGAATGCATGAAATAACATCTACTTAAACCAAAATGTCCTGGGGGTGGACCATCAGCTATGCCTTTGCTTCACAGAATGTAACCAATGTTGTCCATCTCCAGTAGGCCGCACCTATCAACGACTTTAGGCCCCACAAACCACCAGGATGCAGGGGACAACATGGGGACAACATGGGTACAACATGGGGACAACATGGGGACAACATGGGTACAACATGGGGACAACATGGGGACAACATGGGTAAAACATGGGGACAACATGGGTACAACATGGGGACAACATGGGGACAACATGGGGACAACATGGGTACAACATGGGGACAACATGGGGACAACATGGGTACAACGTGGGGACAACATGGGTACAACATGGGTACAACATGGGGACAACATGGGGACAACATGGGTACAACATGGGGACAACATGGGTACAACATGGGGACAACATGGGGACAACATGGGTACAACATGGGGACAACATGGGTACAACATGGGGACAACATGGGGACAACATGGGAACAACATGGGGACAACATGGGGACAACATGGGGACAACGCCAAATTAATTCCAATTTCCTGATATTTGAGCCACCAACGTGTGTGGCTGCGTGCGCGGCAACATTTTGGTCACCCCCGACAAAATCTCACTCCAAGGTTTTTTGAAAAGTTGGCAGCTCTGCATAACACGTAATGCTGTTACAATGACAACTGGACAACATTAAGCTAATTGAGCTATGGTTAGCTGATGCGTTGCTTTAAAAGCTGTCTAAGTTTTTAATGTTGACTCTTTTTTAACATGAGTCTTGTAACAGGGGTCTGAGTACTTGTTGGCTTCATACATGATATCTTGGTAAAAGACTGAGACATCAGCATCCCCATGTTTTGCGTTGCCATTTTATTACAATCTCGCAAGCTAATGTAGTGCAATGTCCTCCTTGGCCTTGCTGAACATGCTAGCATGTGCAGCTCATGTTATTGCAGACAGACACACTTTTTAATCCATTCCTATGATTGGAAAATCACGACTCAGGGAATGTTCAACGGGATCATCTCTGTTGATGGATATCATGTAAAAAGGACCATAACGGATGTTGTTCCTTCTCACTGAAAGGTGATGTGTGTGAGTTTTCTGTTTATAATATTCTGAACGGTTGCTGTATTCTCTCTGTGGATGGGCTAGAAATTCCCTTACACTTGCATCAGCATATTATTTAGTGGCCGATCAGTGTGTGGTGAGCGGTCCCACAGAGATTCAGTTTTTAGCACTGTTGCATAACAGAAGGAGAAGGAGGACCCAGGTTGGATGCCCGGCTCTGGCCCTTTTTATGTGGATTCCTGTGGGTGATCCAGTTCCCTCCAACTGCCCAAAGACATGCAAGTCAGATGGACTAGGGACTGGGGACAGTGGAGTGTAAGTGTGAATGAGTGTCTCTATGTAAGTCTGCAGTGCTCATTGGATAGGCTCCAGACTCTTGTGTCCCTGTAAAGGAATCATTATGTGAAGAAAGATGATTCCGGAAAACATACTTGTAATTATTGAGCAACCCTAGGACAACGAGGTTTAAAAGGGGAACGTGCCTCACCGTAGGTCCCTGTGCTATTAGATTCATGTCTCTGCTGATGTGTGTGTGTACTGTAAATGGCACAGTGGCCAGAGGGGAGGCTGGGGAGAACAGACGAGAGAATAGACCCGAGAGAGAGTGGGGGAGGGGGCTAAAGGCAAAAGAAAGAAAGAAGGAAGGAGAAAGGATAGAGTGCTGAAGATCTAGGGGCCAATGAGAAATATGGAGCACCTTGTCTTCCCTGTACGCAAATCTGGGACCGATGCCGCATGAACCCCAAGCCATCGCACAAGAAAGTTTGAGTGATTTAGTCTCTTGCAATCAGCCAAGCCCCGATTGTTCTTGGCTCAGAGATGCAACTTATTTTGATGCAAAGCTTTGACGATATAGCAAACTTTTTTTATAAGCCGTGGCAGTGGACCAAGGACTGTGCTCCAGTTAGCAACGGTGCTCCAGTTAACAACTTGCTGCATTTACAACCTGCAGATATGTAGAGTATATTCAAAACAGATGTTTTTGAGATCACACAGAAATTGAATGATCTCATTCACTGAATTTGACCTCTGCTGTGCTTTTGGGGAAGAATACTACGACAGACGATGAGGCAGACTTTATCTGCGAGCGCATGTACCAATCAACAGGTTTGCGTTTACTCTCGTCAGTAATTATATTGTTAGTTTCATCAAGTTGTGTTGTTGACACTCTGACCATGGTGTCCTGTTCATAAAGGCCCATATTCTACTCACTGCCCCTCAATGTGATTTTGGCCTCCTTGTCGAATCAATGATGTGCGTTCAAAGGACGCCTGCATGGTGTTCATCAGGTTTTTAAAATTAATCCCTGGGTCAGAGATGAGCCTGCAGGTCTTGCTGCCAGCGTTACCTAATGGCTTTCTTCTGAACACTAAAACATTTATTATATGCGTGACCAAAGCTCAATAACGCTGCAAATTTGACTTGAATCTCCACGCACAATATGGAGAGATCAAATATCGGTTACACATTGCAAAAATACAAATCACAGTTGATATAAAACCTTGTTGACATGGTCTAATCTAAGTGTATTATGAATATATATAATGTTAGATACTGTACATCACTATATAATATACATTTTTGCAGGATATTGGATAGAATTGATCCTTTCGATAAGCTCCAACGCTACCCTGTCACAGAGAGCTACCATGGAGCCCACACTGTCACTAACTGCACTCCCTGTATACATGTTATCTGACATTTTGAAAAATTAAAAAGTGATTTCAGAGAGAAGCAGACAGAAGGGTCTACATGTGCTTCAACAGGTAAACCGGTAAAAAGAAGCTACAGCTCAGTGTAAAAGTGAACCAGCACATCAGCTGGTGATCCAGGAGGAACAACAGTGTTCCTACAGCAGGTAGATCTTCCTTCACTGTTACACTCATTTAAAAGCTAAAGCAGCATGTGTGCACATTCAGTATAGCTTCAGTAGCTCGCGTAGCGTGGTGCTAATGCTAGTTAATTAATGATGTGCTAACGTACTCTGCTGATGTTAGCTCCACATAGAAACGTAACCTTTTAGAACCGTACATCTTCCGGCTAACGAATTATCACGATCACGCAACGTTTTACCGTGACGAGCTCCAAACCCACTGAACCAGCCTGATGTGTATCACTGCTCTCACTCCCTGCACACTGGACGATACAGAATGGTGTCTCACGGAGACGGAGAAAGAGCACTGCCATAGTTGCTTTAGACATAACTTGGCATTAGGGGCGAGTCTGCAGTGAGAGTGTGAGGGAAGGGAGGAGGGAGTGAAGACTTCTGCCTGAGTCTAATCCCCCTGCATGAAGGCTTAGGACTGAGAACTTATTCTCTACGTCTAGAGTCACTCTCCCTAATTATCCCCTCAAAGTGCCCACAGAAAAGAGTTTCTCTCTCTCTTTATATATATAAAGTCTCTCCCTGACTGTCAACCTTCCCCTGACTCTGCCTCCATCTCTCTGAGTCCCCCTTCCTGCCTTTGTCCCACCCTATTCATCTCTGTCTGCCTCAATATTCCAGTTAGCCTTTCTCACCCCACCCTCGTCCTCCTCCTCCTCCTCCTCCTCCTCCTCGTTTTTTTCCAGTTCAAAGTGCTGTGGACATCATGAGCCTCACATCACAGTCCGTATTTCCTGTCCACAGATGCTGCTAGGCTCCAGTGGGATTAATGCACAGCTCTGTCCATCCTCCTCACAACTTGGTTATATAGATATTGGAATGCCTTGTTTACACAGGCAATATTCTCAAAACATACTTTCCCCTGAACAAAAGTGATTGCTCATGTGTTGTTTGTCCCAGAGAGTTAAGTTGTGTGGTAATAAAGACAGATAGTTGACAGTGTGTCACACAGCGTGAGGAGTGTCACGTCATTTGAAGCGTCGATCAGGGGAGCGAATACGATTAAACTGTCGAGAGGTGGTGAGTTGAAGCTTGGAAACTGGCCAGTGGCTTATAATGACTCGAGTTTTGACACCAGTGCCAGCTTGTATGTGTGTATCGCTCTGTGGTTAGTCAGTCACTAATTTGAGCTCTTTTGTTGGATTGAAACAAAGTGTTTTTTTTGTTGTACACAAAAAGTCCATTACAGGTTCCAGAGACTGATTTAAGTCATTTATGCGTACATAAAAGTCTGTTTGCAGGTCGTTAGGAGTCCTAATGCATTTGTAAAAAAAGATATGTGGCTCAAAAAGGGAGATAATCAAATTCTGGTCAGTGTTGGCTGGAGATGAAGACTAAAAAAATGACACGTTTGAAACCATCTGAGGATGTCTAGTTTGAAAGAAGTAAGCTGAGCAGACCTTTGTAGCCGGCTCATCTCTGACCTGAGGGGAACAGATCAGTGCTACATTAGCTGCTGCCAGCATAACACCCCACATGCATGGTGGGTAATGTACACCATGCAATGCAAAGTGCGATGCGAAATTAGTGCAGGTGAGGTAACCTGTAGAGTTCTTTGGGGGAAAAAAGGTTATTGTTATGTTTACATTGAATGTGTCAATTAAGTATTGAATGTATTTCCTTCCTTATTAAATACAAGCAAAGCTAAACCCTGATTAGTTCATATCCATGTTTGCTAGCTTACAGACGTCTTCCTTACTGTTGCTGGAGCATTAGTATGTTTCTTTTCAGTTAGTTTAAAGTGGTAAAGTGTCAGCTGGTATGTGTATTGCGTTGCTGCATGTGTATGTGCCTGCATAACATACCAACAGGGGTGATTTATTCTGTCTAAATTTCACTTCTTACATGAAACAAAGGACCATCTTCTTTGTCTAAATGCCCTGACCCGACTTACTCTACTGACCTATGATCGCATGTTGCAAAATGAGACCTGTGTCTGTCCTTGTCCTTTGTAATGCATCAGGTGTGCTTTGTCCGGTCTGTGCCGTGTCACGGGGGGCAATGAAAAGGAGTTTTCCTGTTACGCCTCAGACGTTGGATTCAGAGCACCAGCTGTCACTTGCTGGCTTTGGCACGCGTTGCTCATGCTGTTGATAAACGGCTATTATTGGCCAGACGCTCCCCCTGAAATTGAGTTTAGCTTTGCCTCTCCTCATTACTCAATCTGAAACTACACAGCAATCCTCGCGGTGGATTTCAAAGTTGCTGAAAATTGAGGGCATTGGTCAAATTGATTTTCGCACTGCCCGGCTGCTACTCAAGCAGTCAGGAGATATGAGCTGTAAATACCGACCTCCTCCCCTCCACCTGTGGGCCTCCTCCTGCAGCCCACTGGGCCTCATGAAGAACTCTGCCGTATTCTTATCTGAACTTTCTCTCACTTTGAGCCACGTCCAAATCAAGCAAACGCTCCTATTCATATCGCTGTAAGTGACCAGAGGAAACATGATGAGAGAGGAAATGAGTGAGATCATGAGAGCTGAACATTTTCATAATTAACACCCCAATAATACCATATAAGGTTACATGTCTTGCCCCATATGTCTGGAAGCGTTTATTCATGAAAATGGCACCAAAGATTAAAAAGGAGAACTTTAGATTGGAGATTTTAGTCCCACTTTAGTGCCCAGCAGCATAATTAAGGGACCTGTTAAAGCCACGGGATGGAACAAATAACTACTGCTGTTAATCACCTGAGGGTCACTGAAATAAAGAGGAAATGGTTCCATATGAATAAAGGCGTAAAAAAAAGTCTCGCCACAGTAATGCTGCGTTCACACCGAACGTGGCGCGAATTTGCCACGCGACCAGAGTACATGCAAAGTCAATGCATAGGTTGCGAAAAAGCGTTTTTTTTGTTGTCATTTGTCAATTTTGTCATTGCTCAGCTCCTGTGTTGGTCTGTTGTCTGCCTTCTCTTCAGTCTTCAGCCTTCAGCCTGCTGTGTGGGGCGCCGCTGCTTGCTAAGGGTCTTCTCATCCAATCACATTTCACCTCTGTTTCTCTATGCAATCGAGAGCTGGTTAAACTATATGGAGAGGTCTGCTAGCATTATGAAATTAACGTGCGCTGTGATTGGTCAGTGGGGCAGCCTGACTTCTGTCAACGAAAGAAGCTTCTAGGTTGTAGGTTCTAGCTTCTACCTAGAACCTAGAAGCTAGAATCTCAGGCTGAAGCCTGATAAATGGACTTGCATGGTGGATTTACTGATGACGTCTTTCGCACAGAGGGTTATGTGCATGTGGTGAGTGAAATGCTGGTTGTGTCACTGTTTTTACATCTGCAGTCGTATTTAATCATAAACAAGCCACTGTGCTGTTGCTGCTGCTGACACTTTTTTTTTCCCCAGTCCGCACCTGATGTGGACTACGCGTCACTGAAGGCCTAGGTCGATAAAGCACGGCCCGCCACTGGTGTTATGAACCCAAACACGAGGGCGTTTGATGTTCCGACATTTTTGGGACTTCCACAACAAGTATAACACAGAAATAATGGTTATTTATTCCATGGTCGATAGCGGAAATGATAGCTCTTTTCACGGAGACAAGCAAAAGAGATAAGCCACGAATATTTGCGCCGCCTTCGGTGTGAACACACTTTTATTGTCGAGCGAGTAAACTGACGCGGTAATTGTGAGGCGAAAATTCGCGCCACGTTTGGTGTGAAGGTAGCATAAGGCGATCAATGAGCACAACGGGAGAGAAGTCTTCCCTTTCAACGGGAAGTCTTAATTACGGAGAAGGAGGAAATAATACGAGCCATTATAGGTGATGCTGCACTCACATTACCACAGAGGAGCAACGTGCATGAACCTGCATTTGAAGAGCCATCCATCTGTCTCTGCAATATGTCTGTCTGCAATGTGTCTGTCTCAGCAATGTGTCTGTCTCTGCAATGTGTGTGTCTGCAATGTGTCTGTCTCTGCAATGTGTCCGTCTCTGCAATGTGTCCGTCTCTGCAATGTTTCTGTCCCTGCAATGTGTCTGTCTGCAATGTGTCTGTCTCTGCAATGTGTCTGTCTCTGCAATGTGTCTGTCTCTGCAATGTGTCTGTCTGAAATGTGTCCGTCTCTGCAATGTTTCTGTCCCTGCAATGTGTTTGTCTGCAATGTGTTTGTCTCTGCAATGTGTCTGTCTCTGCACTGTGTCTGTCTGCAATGTGTCTGTCTGCAATGTGTCTGTCTGCAATATGTCTGTCTGCAATGTGTCCACCTCTGCAATGTGTCTGTCTCTGCAATGTGTCTGTCTCTGCAATGTGTCTGTCTCTGCAATGTGTCTGTCTGCAATGTGTCCGTCTCTGCAATGTTTCTGTCCCTGCAATGTGTTTGTCTGCAATGTGTTTGTCTCTGCAATGTTTCTGTCCCTGCAATGTGTTTGTCTGCAATGTGTTTGTCTCTGCAATGTCTCTGTCTCTGCACTGTGTCTGTCTGCAATGTGTCCGTCTCTGCAATGTTTCTGTCCCTGCAATGTGTTTGTCTGCAATGTGTTTGTCTCTGCAATGTGTCTGTCTCTGCACTGTGTCTGTCTGCAATGTGTCTATCTGCAATGTGTCTGTCTGCAATGTGTCTGTCTGCAATGTGTCCACCTCTGCAATGTGTCTGTCTCTGCAATGTGTCTGTCTCTGCAATGTAAGGACACTGTCTAAAGACACCTGACTCAGTTACATTTCTCACTGACCTTATAAAAGACAGAAACAAATGAACCTTCAATTAGTCATGTAGATGCTCATATTGATATTACAGTCTTATACAATAACAAAAGCCAATTCTGAAATATAGTATAATTTGAATTGCAGAGTTAAACAGAATGCTGTCAGACATAGTTATGAAGTGTAATATAAAGGGTTTTCTAATGCAACATTGCTTCAATGTAATGAAATGCAGTATATAATCCATAAATTACAATCTTTATTAGAGCCAATCAGTTCGTCCATTGTTTCTGAAAGGATGCTGATTGGCTGGAGAACATTTTTATTTCTATGGCTGCCAGGGGCCAAACTGCTCAGAATTGTATCATTCTGTTCGTGGTCCAACGCTGTATTATTAAGGAATGAACATTTTAAAGTGGTTTATTACATTTGTTACTTGAATCTGAATTGTATTGATTGTCTCTTCTCTAATTTCCTTTACATGTTTTCCCCGGTTTCTCTGCTTCGATCTATGTTCTGCTTCACTTCTGTTTCCACACTCCTCTCTGTTTTCTGTCTTTTTACGTTTCCATTTCCACAACAGCATTCTCTGTCACATTTCTGCTCTTTCTCGTCCCCTTTCTGGAAAAAAGCCATTGCCTCCATCTCTGGTTCCCCCGACAACGGGCAGAGGTTGGCGAGACATTGCCGGCTCCACTGTGCAGTTCTTACGCCAACTCACCTCTTTTCCTTCCTCCATTCTCTCTCGGCCTTGCGCTCTCTTTCCTCCTCTCCCTCTGTTCTCTCTCTCTCTGCCGCTGACCTCTGGGATCAACTGAGCAAAACTGATTCCCACTTTTTCACGGATCACGGAGTGTGTGGTTATGCAACAGAGAGGGAGGGGGAGGGAAGGGGAGAAAGCATGTGAATATGTAACTGACATATTTGTCCATCTTATTTGCATTGTTGCTAATCGCCAAAAGAATATTGTGCTCGGTTAAGACTCCTCCTCACCAATATATTGAATGTGTTTGCATGAAATATTTGAACTATCGTTGTGGACTTTGCAGCTGGGCAAACACACACTGCTCACTGTTAATATGCAGCATCACATAGATGATCTGTGGTGCATGTTGATGGTTACACATAGGGATGTGAAACCTGTTGTAAATGTGCCGGCAACACTCTCGAATGTGTTTAAAATGAGCAAAATGTTGTAAAATAAGACAAAGCAAATGGTTGACATGCAGGGGTAGTAGTAGTATACTGAGTGAACACATTAGGCAGAAAACTCAGGAATGCTGTGTATTGTTTGTGAAGTGCCTGAGACCTTATGAGTGGGATTTATGCAAAGAACTGGGTTAAGATGTGGCTTGAAGGGCTGTATTGTGAGAGTCTAAGTATGAGCGCAGGAAGGCTTAGGAAGATGTGTGTGTGTGTGTGTGTGTGCGTGTGTGTGTGCAGCGTGTTGGTGTGATTTTGCAGAGCGGTGACATGTGTAGATGTGATGGCTGCAGCCATGCATAGATGTTCACACCAGGGAGAAAGTAAACAAACATGGCAGCAGAATGGTAAGAAATACAGAAAGCACTGTTAGAGCTCACCGCCTCTTCCTCGCTTCCTCTTCTTCTTCCTCTCTGCTTCACCCTCTCTTCCTCGGTTGACCTCTGACAAACAGGTTCACTTTTAACGTTTGGTTTATCAGTTAGGTAGTCCCATATCTCAGGAGCTTTATTATATTGCAATATTATATTTGGTCACATGTTTTTTCTCTGCACTGGATAAAGACAAATGTGAATATTGTTAGAAAATAACATTTTCAACTGTAAAGCTAAGGTCAAATTATGTTCCTTGATACTAAGATGCATCTACAGTAGGTCATCCATGGATGCCAGATATTGCAGTATTTTGACCATTAACATATGTAACGTGTTCCGTTACTTCCCCGAGTTTCCCCCCCAGCACAAAGGACACAAGCAGACCATAATATCGTTTAGCAACATCCAGCTACGCCGCTCTGTCAGACTGCGTTTCTGGCTCCTCTCTCCCGCTCCTCCGTCCATCCTATGATTTATATAGGGAAGACACACAATCACAAAACACACAATCCACTCCAGCTGAGGCCAATTAGGCCTCATCCCGGCACCTGTTCCCTGAGCCACTCCTCCCCTCCCCCTCTGCAGCTGAGCCTAACCACGCCCCCAGCCACCACACATATTATGAAAATGTTTTATTTTCTATACCATTTTACTGTAAATCTCTGCCAACGTTTTTGAGGTGTGGGCTGTCTGATGTTGGAACCACGTTGGACACTTTGTATTAACTACCAGTGGAACTATCCTTTATTTCTTTCTTCTACCTTTTTAAAGCGTTCTTTTCTTCGGGACCTCCTCAGCTTTCATATTGAGTATAACATAACCTGGCAGCTCTCTTGCCTGACAGAACGGCTGTTTCTTTTCTTTTATGACTTCAAAGTTATTCCTATGTGTTGAAGTGCAGCGCCGATGCAGCACGTCTACCAGCCCAACACGATGACTACAGCAATGTGTTCACGTCTCAGTTCAAAAGACTATTTCATCTGAGTTGATGGCATTTTGAACTTTGAACTATGATGAAGACAGCTAGTACTTATTAAACACAAAAGAACCAGAGCTAATGGAAAAGTGGCCGTGGCTTCTATTAACATTCAAGTTCCAAAGTAAGTGATATGAAATGTAGAAAGAAAAAAAAGGGCCATTCTTCAAACACCAACCAAGGGCAGACTTTTGTGAGAAATGAAAACCTTTCAAGGCACACCATTTCAGTGGAATACATATTCTAAGAGCCTTTGATAATATTACTTGGCCTTTTATCCTGGGAAGAAAAATATTTGTCTCTACCCAATACACATTTTTGTGTGTGATCAGACTGGAATACCAAAATTCATATTGATCATTTTATAATCAGATATTTCTGGGGTAGTACTTTTATTATTTAATATTCGTATAGAAGCTTTTTAATCAAACATTCACCAGGTGATTTGTAAAAGGAAAGTGATGCGAATACTAAAATAGACATATTCTGGCAATTTACATTCCCTGTACAAACATCCATGCCCACGTGTTCCTTCTTTAATTCAAAGCAGAAAGGCTTATAATTGGAAATATCAGAGAGTAAACTCTCTTTTTTTTATCGTGCCCTCAATTAACCGGCCAGTTGAGATGTCTAAAGCAGTCACGGGACTCAAAAGAGACCTCGCATATGCTTACTTATAACGAAATGAACGAGACTCTGACCCTAACCCCCCCACCTCACAATGAGACATGCTAGCAGCCACGTAGCAGGATGCCCTTGCTCTGCTGGAGCTATTATGCAGATGATATGCTAATGCAGTCATCCCATTTGCTTGTGCTGAGGGTAGGGAAGATAATCAAGCTCTGATCAGCTTCCAATGGTGTGTGTGTGTGTGTGTGTGTGTTTGTGTGTGTGTGTGTGTGTGTGTGTGTGTGTGTGTGTGTGTGTGTGTGTGTGTGTTGCACATTTCCAGCCTTCTGTGCAATTCTATGCTGGATGGCTTCTCAAGGAGAACATGGATATTCATGTGGCGGTTGAACGTTTGGGCTTTTTGTTATTTGTGGTGGTTTTATGTGCTTGATTAACACACAAAGGGGTGTGCTTGGGGTGCGTATAAATGCCATATGAGGATATTGAAGTCAAGTGTCATTACTAATATTCAGGCAACTCTTTTCAGACCAACCGGTGTCCTCAGTGGCTGCTGAGCCTTCACAGCTAACGCAGCTCTGTGGAGGAGGCGCTTTCTCTTCATTATTCGTGTCCTTTCATTTGCTCTAGATTTAACTTTCTTCTTTTTCTCCTTCCATTGCTTCCACTTTAATTCCTTCCGGATACAGATTCTTATTCCTGGACGTGCGTATCCACAAATACAGAGTATTGATCCAAAATAAGTGCATTGAAAATAACATCGACTTCAAGAAACTGTATTCAAAACAAAAGTTTTTACTTCATCGTGATGATCGTGCAATAATTGACCCTTGACCAATGCGCATTATTACTAAAACAAGCTTGAACGCATCAAATCAAAATGCTGTTAATGCCACCTCTGTTAATGCTAGCTGTTAGCTCTGTTATGTAGCCAAGCAGCTAGCTCTCCTTCGGCCGATTTCAACACAGAGTTGTTCTTCACAAAGTCGTGTTATCAGAGAAAAAGTATGGCGCACTCTATGGTTATTGTTCCACCGCATACTGCTGGTTTGTACATGTGCAGAACCGATCAGCTGTTCCCGTGTGGCGTAAATAAGCTGATATTCTCGGCTGTATCGGAGGCAGATCTGGTACTGGAACACCTCTACTCACCTCCTTTCACTCCTCCCCATCTGTCCTCTCTTTCGACCCGTCTTTATTGTCCCGTTCATTATCTTGTCACTCCTTCACCCTGACCCATTTGTCTCACACACACCTCCCCCATCCTTTTTATTTGGATTTCATCGGATCATCATCAGTTCACTTCCTCCCCCCACATCCCTCCTTTGTAAATGTGAAAATAGTTCTTCTCTCCTGATTAAACCGCCCGTCCTTCTCTTTCTTGATCTCTTACTCACTTCCATTTTCCCTCGTTCAGTTGAAGTTCAAAGCTGTTTTGTAATACTCCCCTCCCCCTCTCCCCCACCTGTACCCACAGCAGCCCTCGCCTGAAGCCTCAAGTAAACACACATTTAAGTCTTTTATCTCTTCTCTTTTCTCATTGGGGGAAAAAAATAAATTCTGCGTGTAGCCGAGCAGATAACGAATTCATCTCGCATGTTGTGTGCGAATCTCAAAGCATCGCACACCCATTAACCCCCATTGCCTCAGCGGCTTACTGGGGGTCCTCTGAGAGACCGGCGGAGGCATTTGATACCGTTTGATCGTCGTCTTTCCTTTCAACGGTGTGTGCATGTGTGTTGCTCACATTAGCACATCCCATTGATCTCCACTGCTCTGCTCCTGCACAGTCTGACAGGTCTGAATGAGGCAATAATTAGTTGTGTAATTGGCTGATCATTTGCTCGGAAATATGCTGAGCTAACGCGCTCCGTTTTTACCCTATAGCCGATCCTGACAGGTGTGCGTCTTTTCATGTGAGAGATGACACACTGGGAAGTCTCATCACACGCTATTACATTCATTAAAGCAAAGTTGGGGGGATTGATGAATTTAAACCCGTAATTATTAGTGCAATTTCTGAAGGAGGTTGCTTGTCTGACAGAGCTTCAAGTTCTCTTTTCATTTCATGTATTTGCTTATGTGTTGTTTGCTTGAGGATAGAAAAGTGAAGGCGTGTGGTTTCAGAAGGCTCTTATCTACCAAATATCCCCTTTCATGCTCGTTATAGGGTTACATGCCTTGCTCAAGGGCATGTTTACTGCAGCTGGTGAGGAACACAACCATCAGCCAGCTGGCATTCACATGCTCACCCGGGCTTTCTTAGCGGATTCTCAACACATTTAGCATTTCAAATGTGCTGATGTTTTTATATTGCCGTTGTTTTGTGACAAATTGCCATGATCATTGTATATTACATTACTTTAGCTGCCACTTTCATCCAAAGCGTCTTACAATAAGAGCATTCAACCATTAGAGTACAAACTCAGAACAACAAGAATCAAAATATAATCTATGAAGGTCATTCAGTTGCACCAAAACTGATTGATTTCCACAGCTGAAACCTTCCCATCATGCAGCAGGACTTGTAGCAGGACTGCTGGCCCCTCGGCCTTCGGTGATCCCTTGACTTTTTTTGCGAGCCACACCATGAGATTTGGGCTTTTAGTGGCATATTTTACAACAACTATTGGATGGATTGTCATGAGGTTTGATACACACATTAATGTCCCCCTCAGGATGAATAGTAATAACTCTGTTGATCCCTCAACAGGCTATTTCTCTATTACTTTAGTCTATGACCAATGCAAAACTATTGACATCAGGCTCAGCTCTACTTTGTGTTCAATGCTAATTAGCAAATCTTAGCATGCTAACGTGCTATATTTAGATAAACATAATGCCTGCAAAATATCAGCAAGTTGATGTTAGTATTTTAGCTCAAAGCGCAGCTGTGCTAGTAAACAGCATCGCTGCAGACTGTCGCAAAATTCTTGAATTTTTGACTATTTTCCACAGTAACTTTAACTTTAAATGCAGAAGGTCCATGTGAGGATGACTGTGTAAAGGTCTTATGGTTATGAGTGAGTGTATAAACCAGAGCCACTGAGGACTCATTCTTGTGAGTAATCAATATCTCTTTCATGCATGACACCATCAGTATGCACCCAAGCATCAAGTGGGGCAGTGGAGAGGGATGATGGGGGCCGCGGGCGCGTACTTGGTTACGGGGCAAGCTGTGTGTGTGTGTGTGTGTGTGTGTGTGTGTGTCTGGGGAGAAAAATGAGAGGCTAAAAGTAGGTGACGGACTCGTGAAGGGAACGCGTTCTCTCTCAGAACCTCTCACACCCACTGGGTGAGAGATTGGGCAACAGCTCTGACCTTCTGCTGACCTCACACCGGCCCGGCGCCGCGTTAAAGCACCATCATCCGTGTCCTTGAACATGTTTGGCCGGGTAACGCGCGTGTGTGTGTGTGTGTGTGTGTGTCTGCATGTGTGTGTGTGTGTGATTGAGTGTGAGCCTTACTGAATAATAGAGTGTGTTTGCTTTTTAACAGATCAGCAGAAGAGGTGATGCCACAGTCAATGTCACAGCCTTCATGCATAATTGCTCCACTTTGTCATTGCCAAGGGCTGGGCAGAGCCACATCTGATTGCTTCCCCATCTTTCCTCCCTTTCTCCTTCCCTCGCCGGCGCTCCCTCGCTCCCCTTCAGTCTTTATTCTCATTAGACTCATTAACTTATCCTGCAGAGAGAGATAGAGCAAGACAGACAAAGAGTGAGCATATTGAAAGTACTGGAGGCAAACGGAGCGGCCGAAAGAAGATTTGCGTTAAAGCCTTTTACCACACAATACAGTTGATGAGCCGCGGATAGAGAAGCATCACGGTGTGAACCAAGAGCAGGCGTGTGACTGCGCGTGTGAGCGCGTACATGCACCAGTGTGTGTGTGTGTGTGTGTGTGTGTGTGTAAGAAGACACTGAGCAGTAGAAAGCTTACCCTGTCTGTGGTGCTGAGAGGTCACTCTGTTAGCCGCTGACTCACCGTCCAACGCTGGTTAAAAATTGATTGGAAAAATACAGTTTGGAGAGCACTGCAACTTTCTGGACGGACGTTTTTGGGCTGAGTGCTTCTCCATTTACTTTTCCCCTCATGAAGTATAATCTACCATGCGTTCCTTCTCTTTGTAGATTAATTTGGATGTTGCTGGTTTTCTCTCAAGCACCTTTTTAGCATTTGTACCTTTAAGTGACAAATTACACCGACAGCATCAGAAGCAAATGTTTGTCTCCGTGCCCCAATTGTAACTTTTTGATGGTGTGTGTAGGTTCATAGAGGTTTTTGGTGTGTGTTTGTGTGTCGGTCTGACCCGCTGCTGAAGGGCCGGCAGTGAGTGAAGTTGCAGTGTCTCATGGTTAAATGATGGGCCCCTTTCGGGCACTCAGAGGGCTTCGAAACACTAAGTAATTGGTTTTCCTGGCAGAATGGGGCCACGGCGCTTAGGGCCAGTGTGTGAACTCCACTGTAGCTCAGGTCCTGTCAGGGACACTAGCCTGCTAAACCTGGCTAGAGGCTCACTCAACGATAGGCAGGGAAAATGGAAATGTTCAGCACACAATTTTCCCCGAAATGTTCGGAAAAATAAGTTCAGAGGGAAACCGAGGCACACCCACCAATAGAACCTCCTCAAGGTCAAAAAGTGTAATTAAACCTCAGAATCAAAGTGATAATGTGATGCTTTTTGGCCACTTTTACAGTTACACTTTGATTAAATCTCTCCACACATCGTTTTTTATATATTTTCATGTGAGAAATTAACCCTTTAGATTCCGAATAGAGAGGTCAGTTTATCCAAATAACGCCTGTCTGGACATTTGCTGGCCTCGTGTTCAGAGATGTCTTTCCGTGTGAGAAAATAGAGAATATTTAGATTCCTGGGATGTGGTCAGTTTATCCAAGTTCTGTGCCGTGATCGTCAACAGCATCAGAAGTCAACGTTTTTCTCCATGCCCCAATTTAAACTTTCCTGTGGGCTTTCAGCATGTGTCTGTCGGCATGACCCGCTGCTCTGAAAGGCCGGCAGTGAGTGAAGTTGCAGTGTCTCATGGTTAAATGATGGGCTGCTTTCGAGCACTCTGTTCAGAGCTGCCGTGACGCAGCCGCCGGCGTGCCTTGATACCCTCCCCGGCCGTCTCTTGAGCTTTCAGTGTGAACCGTCTGCTGGAAAAAAATCACACTTGATCTGTCATCGAACCCACCCACACTCTTTTACCCTATTTAGCCTCACGTGTGATGTGAAAACATGAAGGATGTGACGCAGGACAGTTGGACTTTACGCTGAAACGTACACGTTATTCCTCATTTGTTTTCCTACGAAAGAAACACGTGTCCGTCTCCACTCGCCTTTTCAAAATAAACTTCCGCCTTCAGCAGCAGCAAAACCACTTGGTTAGGTTTCGGGGAAGATGGTGCAATACTAGAGTAGGTTTCGGCTTTACTTAGTTAGGTGTAGACACAGGGCAGGAATACCAGTCTCCTGGATGAAAGACATTCATGATGAAGTGGATTACACAGGAATAGTTTTTATGGGATATCTAGGAATTACAGCACACTAATTTGTTTCGGTGTAGCTACCGTAAAAGTCGGGTTACAAGCCGCTACTACCTCCGGTCAGTGTCCCGCTGTAGCAAGCTAGCAGCAGCGCTAGCTAGCTCCCCGCTGCTGCTGCTACTGCCCGCGTCCCCTCTGCCCAAGTCGGGTGTCGAGATGGGGCTGGTCCCGCTACCTTCGGTGGTTGTCGGGGAGCTAGCGGAGAGCTAGCGGAAGTTAGCGGGGAACTAGCATGAGCGCCAGCTGGCTACAGCGGGGAGCAAACGGGGACACTGACTGAAGGTATTAGCGTCGGAGTGTAACCCGACTTTTACGGTACTTATGCTGTATGAGAACAGCCTGGTGTGAGGATAACATTCAGGCTCAGGAAATTAAAGCCACGCACATGCAACACAGTGATAAACACACACATGCACTGTACTCACACAGGTCGTTTGGCAGATGAATATGTGTGTGTGTGTGTGTGTGTGTGTGTGTGTGTGTGTGCAGTAGAGGGACTAGCTGCTTGCTCTGCAGGCCTCGGGCACAGGAAGAGCTTCATATGCATCGGCCTCCGTGCTCCTCCTCTCCTGGGAGACTGTCAAGAGCTGTTTGAGACTGATTGTTGATAGTTGTGGCTGTGACTTCTTTTTTTAATGCAATCATCTTTATTGCTTTTTCTCTCCGTATGGCTTCCTGCTCCACTGTAATGAATCTCCACCCTTTCATTTAGTCATATTCAATAGTCTCATTGTGCACCGAGCCTCAGATAATCCTCCACATGTGCAAAAAGCCGCCGCGCTCTTTTAGGAATGTTGAACACGAGTTTCAGCAAAACGCTGTAGTCTCTATTTATACCATCTGTTGAGCATACAATGACACAATGTGATTTTTATTTGGTCTCTAAGCTGTTTCTTCCAGCAGAGATTCCTCCTCACTGCCTAAATGTGTATGAAAAAAATAACAATTTCAATTGGTGAAACTCACAGGAAAGTAACACAAATAAACTGCCCACACAGATCTATGTACTCATCAGATGTTTGAATAGGAAAAATATGTTTTTTAAAGATAGTACAATCATTGTTTGACTCATTGCTACATTATAGGTCATTATAATGCTCTTAGAAAATAACTGACACGTTTATGCCTTTACAGTTTCCCAGAATTAACTAGAGATGTTAATAATGAATGCACTAATGCTGTTGGTGAGGAAAACATCTCACTGAGAATTAGCATATATTTCTAATGTTTTTCTGACCCAAAAGAAACGTTGTATTTATCTTATTTAACTATCTTATCTTTAATTATTATGAATGTGTGGAAAACATGCTATTATCACAAATCACACAACTTAGGGCTTTACATCCTGTACAGCCGGCGTCATCCTCTGTCAGCCTCGCAAAAAAGCCTTGATTTGAATTAATGTTCTCAACAATAATCTTCAGTATATATTCCCTTTGGAATGGATTAGATATGAACCACGTTTGTGAACGTTCTCAGTAGAATTCTGCAGAGGAAGTCATCCTGTTGCAGCAAGTCACCTTCAAGTCGTTGACAGCGCAGCGAGCCGTGAGGACTGACCTTGGTGACCTTGGTGACCTCTGTGACCTCAGTATCGTGGGGACTTGCAAAGCCGTCCTGCCAAATAGCGTCAGACTTTAGCACGACTGACAGGTGGCGGTTTGATCCCGCAGGTGTGCAAAAAGCTAAAGTGTGTCATTCGATCTGCATAGTTGATTACAATAAGGTGTCTCTCTCTTCCAAATGACTGTATGTGAATAATGTTTTACAGTGGTATGTTTGAAATGAAGGCGTCAATTACTTTTATGCACCATTCGAGGTCAGAAATGGTCAAACTTTGTCTCTAAAATCGAAGTAAAAGCCAAAGGTTTCTTCAGGAACTCTACACACTCAGCTCTACGTCTCGCTTTAAAGCGCTGCTTGCATCATTTTAAGGGAAATTCTGCAGTAACACGGCCTGCAGTGCCAAGCATTGATGTCGTGAATCTGTTTGACCGTAGATCAGCAGTCGGACAAATATCCCACGCACTTTCATTCTGCCTCCTCAGATGATTCTGCAGTGTTTGCTGAAGGACGAGCTTCTGGCTCAGGGCGTCTTCAGCTGGGAGTGTTGGAGCATCGCTGTGCAGGCTCTGAATTTAGTGAAAAGCCTTGTTTTCCACAGCGGATAGAAATAGGAAGCCTCGGGCAATGAATGGGGCAATACTGTCTATTCAGCTTGACGCCTGTCAGATGTCGCACATTTCGAGCTCGAGGAGGAGGAGGAGGCGGAGCTTCTACAACAAACTGCTTTAATCGTGGGCACAAACGAGGGCCGCGTGATGGCTTTATTTGAGTCTCCCGAATTATATTTCGGACGCCAAGCATGCATTCCAAAGGCCAAGGTCGTTCACGTGAATTCAAATTCCAGCAGCTACAAAATATCCTCTGCAACCTCATGAAAGGGTCCTTTACATGCGTCCCATGGTCATGTGTTGGCATGGTGAAAAACTGTAATTCCCATTTTCAGTCCTGATTTGAGCACAGTGCAATAATCAGGTTTACAGATGATCCTCAGCGCTGCAGCACAGCATGAGCATACTCAGAAGTGGGACTGTACAAACGCCACATTTATATGTTCCCTTCCCCTCCCCGTGCCTCTCTGCCTGCGTCCCTCCATCGCCGCCCCCTTGTTCCCATCTCCCCGCTGTGTGCCTGCTTGTAATTGAGTCATTTTCTCCTTGTTGGAGCACTGTCTCCGGCAGGCAGCTGCATCAAGGTGACCTCCCGCTATTGTTTGGGCCTCTGTGTTTTTGTCTCGCTTGCTCGCCGACACAATCACTGCATTTCAGGCGATGTAATGGGTCAGCTGTGGCGGGGAGACGTTGTTTCTGACCCCGTTGGATACCTTGCTTCACAGCTGGAAATGTCAGCGAAGAGGCGAGAAGGTATGGCAGTGAATGATGTAATACTGCAGTCAGCCCTTCGCTCTCGTACGTCCCTTTAGAGCGCTCGCTCTGTCTGATGCTGGCTGGTCTCGCTCTGCGCCTCCCTCTGTAAAACAGCCAAAGGGGAAATCGGGATCTGCTGGGAGTTCCTCTCTTCTCGCCTTCTTTTCCTGTCCTTTCCTTTCCTTTCCTGTCCTTTCCTTTCCTGTCCTGTCCTGTCCTTTCCTTTCCTATCCTGTCCTTTCCTTTCCTGTCCTGTCCTTTCCTTTCCTGTCCTGTCTTTTCCTTTCCTTTCCTTTCCTTTCCTTTCCTGTCCTGTCCTGTCCTCTCATTTCCTGTCCTGTCCTTTCCTTTCCTTTCCTTTCCTGTCCTGTCCTCTCATTTCCTGTCCTGTCCTGTCCTTTCCTTTCCTTTCCTGTCCTGTCCTTTCCTTTCCTTTGAGCATGTAGTTGCTCAGAGAAATGATCTCTCTGTTTAAAGCACTAATCCATCCGTCAATCCCCGTCTATTAACGGTAGCATTAGTGTCTTGTCGGCAGGCTGGACGGGCCTGCCGGGTAATTACATTGATTTCACTTTCATTTAACCTTTATTTAGCCATGACTCTTCACAACAAAGTTTCAATGACAAAACTTCACATTTAAATGATGTGGATTGCACAGGACTTGATGCTTTCAGACCTGCACTGGAGGAGGACTTCTAATGCATTCGTCCCCATCCTCAATGTCAAATCAGTCTTCTCTGGGAGGAGTGATATGTAAAGACTAAAGAGGAATCTATAGTATTGTAAGATTGGAGATTAGGAGCGACTTGTAGAAGAGATGGATCTCTATCCTTAAATCCTATGAGATCCAGTTGATAGAGTGTCAATCACTGTGATCTTAAGGAGCTTGGAGAGGAAGCTGTGAAAACCGCTGACATGTAAACCCAAAGGGGAAGTCAGACAAGACATGTCGGACCATACGCACATTACAGTGCACATGCTAGTGTCACCCAAGGGTGCTGTCATATAATGTCCTGCCGTGGATCAGTTTGTTCTCATTCAATGGTTCGTTTTGAGAATTGCGTTGTATAAGACGGCATTTTGATTCTATTCATTTGCTCCCATTAGCTAATAAATAATGAACGGCAATGTGGAGTAGTCAAACACAGGGGTAAGAATAGCAGACATAATAATAACTGGTGACAATTGCGTGCAACTACACGACAGAAGGGTTGAAGTGCTGTAAGGATGCGGTTTATTGGTTATTGCTTTTTTAATTCAGATTCTTTGAGAGACTAAACAAAATGTACCCATAAGAACACCTTTAAACTATAATCATTCATATTTACCGTGGGTAGAAACACCAAAAGAGCAAGAACCTGATGACTGGAGTTAGAAGAGGAGCTGAGGCCTTTTTGTGAGACAGACTGTGTGTTATGAGCCATGCATTAACTGTGTGTACACCGTGTATAAAGGCAAGGGCTAAAACAGTCTGTGGGTTACTGCCATAACTACAGGTGGCTCCAAATGAGCCAAGATCTCATGTTAATGATTACACCGTAATGTTTGAAACGTACTTTGGCTTCAGATGGCTGCTGCACTCAACCTTTCCCATTAAAAAAGAAAAAGAAGACAGTTTAATAAGGCTCTGTTCTGTGTTTTAATACTAAAGTCACACTGCATTGACCCTAAGATGCCTCTGAATAGTGAATAGCATAATCATTTTCCATAACTGAAGCCTGTTTAAAGCTTGGCCTTCCCGATCAATTGGCTCCGTGTGTTGAATGAATGAGACCTGACCTGAGCGGACACAACCTCCATGTTCCTGTCTCTGATGGCTCCTGCATTATAATGACCAATGGCACAGCAGCAGCATCAGAACCACGGACAAAAAGGTGGGAAGGAACGGACCGCTGTTTGTAGACGTCGACGTGTTTCTTTAAATAGCTCGAGAGGAGACAGATATGAATCACAGGTTGAGAGCGTGACTCGTGGGCTGCTGCGTGAAAGTATTCTGCCGGTTTGAAATCAGCTGCGATGAAGAATCCTCATTCGAGTTGAGAGCTACCTGATCACCTGGTAGGTGAAGAAGTTTGAGGGATGCCTGGTGGGCGATGCTGTCAGAGCTGCGTTTACAGGCATTAGGGATGAGAGGCACTTGTCTCGTTCCTTCACTCCCCCATCTCTTTTCCTCCCTCTTTCTCGGGCTCGTGAATGATTTGGCTCATTAAGATCGGGAGAAGGAGAATTAATTATTGTCATCAAGTGAAGCGTGCCGCTCCCCCTCTCTCCAGCGCTCCGGCGGCAGGGCAGTGAAGTGAGGCCATGAGGGAGGAATGAAAAGAGAGGAGAGGGAAGGAGAGGAGGGATAGAAATGTAGTAGGATGTGGCAGGGCCGGAGGACGAATGAGAGGGTGGAAAAGAAGGGAAACGAGAGAGAGAGGGCACACTGGGAATATAAGCCAATAACAAGAGAGGGGAAATTAAATGGAGTTCTTGTAGATAAGGAGAAAGCTACGGAAATGGAAAGTGACCAGAAAGCAGACCCGGGAGTCAGAGAGCGTAAGATGGAGGCTGAGGAACAAGACGGGAAGAGAGGCGGACACAGAGGAGGGGCCTGAGCAGGATTTCTGTTTTTTTTTTTTTTTGGCCAGGCTGCATGCTAATACGCTAAAGCGTATTGTTCAGCTTAGGCAGTTGCAAAAAAAAAAAAATCCAGGTCAGAGGGATGGAGGGAGGGAGGAGAGGATAGTCCAAGAGAAAGGGATGAAGGCAGAGCACTAAAAAAGAAGAGGTCAGAGATTGAGGCATTAGGAGACAAGGAGAGAACATTATTATCACCATGGGTTCGCTTTCTGCTTCGCTCCGCACACATCAACGTCTCCAGTGAGGACCAACGCACAGCAGTGGTGGTTTAGCTTGTGCTGGCATACACATGAAGCTGCAGTGGCCTGCGTGTGTGTGTGTGTGCGCTAGAGTTCATGTTATCGACTCCTGAGGAGGAAGCTGGGATGCACGAGGCCCGAGGGCAAAGCCACTCAAGAACATCCCCTGCAAATTCAACCTGCTTTCCTCACGCCGCTCTTTCCCATTACCCAGAGTGGCATTTCATTTAGCTTCCGTCATTCATCTTCGCTCGTCCAGATGGGATCGGGACTCTTATGCCGCTGACACCTTGTCCCTCTGGTTTTCTTCTGCTTCTGCTTCTTTGTGTTGCCGCTCTGTCTTCCTCTTTTTGTTGCTCTACCGTCTACCATTTTTTCAAATATGATTGCATGTTTTATTGTATGCACGCTGTTCCCCAAACACGTTATGTCTCAGACTGTGCTCCTAGGAGGGAGCGATGGTGGAGGTCAGGTTCTATTGAAGGCTGCAGTTATTATGACTCAGCGGACAAATATCTCTAAGCGATAAGCTCTGCTGCCCTCCAAACGCTTTGTGCTTCAGACCAGCTGATGTTGACGGCCATACATTCAGACAGCTTATTTGGTGGAAACACTCGCAGGGACAGAATGCGTACTCCTTACTTGGTTTGTGCTCAGCCTGAGCCACACAGGTGAGCTGGAATATCAACTCGGGTTGCTGTTTTTGAGACAAATGGACAGATGTCATTGAATCCTGCAGTTCAGGCCTGGAAATGAAGACGTGCTAATACGTGCTAACTACAGACACAGAGAGCAGTAGCTAGTACGTAGTTCGGGGTTGGGTGTGTTTGTCGGGAGGATTACGGAAACACTACCAGACGATTTTAATGAAACTTGCAGAAAAGAAAGAAAGATAGGACTTGTTATATTTAAAGTGGATCTGGATCACGGGGTGGAGACACACATTTGGCCGTTGGTCCCTTCCAGTTTGCACAGGGCTTCGCTCCAGACAGGCGACTATTAAAAACAATAAAACTGAAGTTCCCTCGGTCGGAGTTGACTGTCATGTCTCCTTCGTAGATGTTTCTAGCTGCGTGGTTTTTAGAGATGACAGTGTCAGGCTGTGGATCCGGGCTGAGACCGCTGGATTGATTGCCATGGAGTCTTGTCGAGAAGCTAATGTTCCCCAGGAGATGGATGCTAACGACGTTGGTGATCCGCTGACTTCTCTGCTAAGCAACACCAGCAGGTTGACATTTCACTGTGCCTTGATTTGATTTATGACCAAACATCTGTTCAGCTAATGACGCTCCCATCAGCCTCAGATGTAATGTGTGCTAGCATGCTAACACGCTGCACATTAGCATGTAGACTGTGTCTTTGTGTTACGACACTGACATTAGCATTGAATCTTCGAGGATGTTCCATGCCTCGGTCTGTATAGAAATACTTGTACTTGGAAGTATTCCCGGGTCTTTAATCCGACGTCGCTACACAAGTTGTGGTTCTGCTGCACAAAGTGGAACCCAAGAAACACAAAAAACTATCAAATGTAACTTCCTAGTGTTTGTTTTTCATATTTGTTTAATATGAAAAACTGAATATATTATGGGACATTTGACAGAGAGGTTTTTTACTTTGGAACCTACAGTTTGAACTGTGGAGGAGAAGGTGGACTGAACATATACAATTTTGTAATTATATATATACTGTATCATTCCACAATCATCATCAGAAGAAATGTCAACGGCTTCCAGATCATTACACAGCAATAACTAGCAAACTATGACCATTTTACTTTCTGGCAATCTTGAGCCATTACACTTTTTGTTATTTTGTGCATTCATCTGTAATATTCCATGCCCAAACATCTTTTCTCAGCCCTCATTTGTAGTCCTCTCAGCCATTATCAGTGCAGTCAATAGAACCCTGAACATCTAAGCTTTCAGGCAAAACTTCCTTTAGACTTCAAACATTGACTCAGCATTGAACAGCAAAAGTCAATATCTTTTTCTCTCACTTTCAGGCTCCCGCTCTTTCTCTTTACTTATTTAAAAACGTACAGTAGTGCGCACAGTCACCACGGTGCAAAGTAGAGGAGGACGGGGAAAAGAGAGAGGGAAAGATCAGTGAGACAGGAAGAGCAAATTGAGGAAAGAATAATAACGGGAAGCGGAAGAGGAGTCAAAGCAAACAGTGAGAGTCAAGATCAAGAGTGGGGAAAAGATGGCAGAGAGCTAGAGAGAAGATACAAGTTGTATCAGCGCTGGGTGCCTTGTTGTCTATGTAGAGGCTGGCACACAAAGGTGCGCTCAGAGTCATGCTAACAGGTGAGTTAAAGCTGGGATGAAACAGACACAGCTTCAGATCGCCCTGTGCCAACATCTGGGAGAGAGTTAGGAACTCGGATATGAATGCAAATTACTGCTGCCGTCCTCCTGGTGGGCTGGTGGAGTGTCGCGATATTGTTGTGTTGATTTTGTGTTGCAGAGCATCTGTTGTGTGTTTCTGTGTCGAAGGCCAAAGGTATGATCCTGCCAGACACACCCTGAAACACGCGTCCTACTCTGCACACATCCTACCTACCGGCACCACATCTCTCATCGTCCTCCTCATGGATGTGAGCAGATACAAGTGCTGTCCACACACACACACACACACACACACACACTGCAGGGTGGAGCTTAATGGAGTGTGATCTGGTCTGACGTCTCGGCGCCGTGCCCCTCATCTGCATGCAGGCAGTATTTACCAGCAGTCCACAGCCCATAATGATAATAAATCCAGACTAAAGAATTGGCACATCTAATCTGACAGGCCTTTATGGATACTCTCATTCATGTAGGACTGTATTATATTCTCTAACTCTCTCATATACTCTGCACGTCCCCGATTGTTAAAAACCAAAGATTAATGATGTGAAGCAACATTATTTCCCCCCTGCGATTATATAAATCATCTGTGACACATATAGACCACATGGTGAGATTAGGGGCAGGACGGGACAACAAATGGGACACGGGGACCAAATAAAAGTGGAGATTTGATGAGAACAGGCGTCATTAGAGCCAACAAAACGGCGCCGTTGTATTTTTACTTCACACAATGTTTAAACGCGGAAGGAATTTGCACCCTGGTGAATTCTGTCTGGACTGAAACAGCAGATATTGTATTGAATTAATAAATGTCTTCACGGTGAAAACAGTCAGCATAAAGACATCTGCAGGGCAAAGCTTTCAATAGTTATTTATAGAATTTAAATGGAATGAATATTAATTTGAACACAGTTACAATCACTTTCAGATATTCCCTAAATGCTAATAACTAGAGGAGGGGAAGGGGAGTGTATTACATGTGTCTCTCCTGGATAATACATGTTCATACTACTAAATAGTTGTTCCGAATACGTCTTGCGCAACATTTAATTGCTGCAAGGGTTCTGGTCAGCTACACGGTTGTGCCTCTGTGTGGTTCAGGCCGCACACAGAGGCCACCGGGGTTTGGAAATAAACCAAAGTATTAGACAAACTGGAGTTGTGACCTGACCTGGTGGCGCTGGAGGAAAAGTCAGAGGATCATCAGAAGGATTACGCATTATCATGAGGGGGCTTCAATGTGTTTAGCAAATTCCATGGCAATCTATCCAACAGATACACACAGTGGATATACACAAATACAATATTAACAATAATTCCTCATTGTGATCATAAAAGACATAATTCAGGCGGCTTTATGTTTCCCTCTCACCCTCGTGCTCTGCTGTGACTGTTACTATATACATATGAGACGAATACAGAGTTTTTTGCAAAAGCATATAACAGGGAATTTAAATGTAGTTGAGAACGGAGAGAGAAGACTATGCACGCCTAGCTCAGCTGGACCCTGGATGCAGCTGGTTGGGAACATTGTCTGCCAGAAACATAAACATAAAACGTTCATGTTTTTGTTGTTCGATGAAAGAATAAAGTTCTACTCACAAAATGTCAAAAAAGTCAAAAATGTCATTTTTAAAAGTTGTATTATAAATGTTTGCATGCATGTCTGCTTATGACAAGGTAAATACAGTTAAATTACCCCAACATTTCCAGTTTATTCCCGTTAATTCCCGTGGAAAGTTTCCAACTTTGAATATTCCCGGAATTTTGCAACCCTAGTGTAATGTCACACCTGGATGCAATACTAGCTCAGTGTTTTTCAACCTCTTTTGAGCCCCGGCACATTTTTTATAATAAACAAAGTTACAAAATGTCACATTGTAGCATAGCACAGCATATGTGGTAGCTAAGTATTGCGCTACCTACTGGCATGGAAGAGTATTTAGTGACTAGGCCAGCCACTATTTTGCAGACGCTCAACTATGGAAAATTATTTGCGGCAACTAAATCATTTTTTTTGGGACCGATTAAGTGAAAGTGGACATTCTCTGGAAAATCGCTGTGCTAGATGATTAGCATGTGGCTAATGAGATATGAAACATCTTTCTTTGTGTTCCTGGTCCGAGTGAACACTTGATTTCCTCTTTGGTTCCTGGTCGTTGACTCAATGTGGGCTCTGTTGCATCGGGAGACACACAGTGGAGAGCAGGCAAACAATATAAGTGTCTCTTCATCATCCATCATCATTTCCACCATCAGCTTCATCATTATCGTCTCCATTCCCCTTCTCTTAAAGTCGCTGACCCCTGGGACGAGCGGTGACCTTGAAGCGGCAGCCTCATCCGTTCCCCTCTCGCTCTGGGTTTGGTTCATAGTGACGTCTCTCTACAACAGACCCAGTGCTAATGAACCTCACCCAGATGCTAAGGGGAGCCGCAGCCTCCCAGTAGCCCACAGTCCCTCTCCAATCTCAGCCTCACCTCCCAGCTCTCCCTCCCTCAGTCTCTCTGTCTTTCTCTCTGTCTCTGCTGGAGCTGCTTGTCATCTAGATTATAAATGAGTTCCTTTCACCGTTTCCCTCTCTCCCTTTGCACAATTTTCACCCGAATTTCCTCTTGCCAAGGGTGGAAGGCACAATCACAGCTTCCTCTACGCATCACGTGTGCTCCGTCACGGCAATGGAAAGTACCTCGCTTTATGTTTGCATTGTTGGGGGGCAAAGGTAAACATTCAAAGGGTTTTGTACTGCCGCGAGTCTGTAAAGAACAAAAGCCATTCATCCTCTAACATCTTCCTCATCTCCAGCAGCAGCAGCCCAACATGCAGCGAGCTTGTGTTTCCACTTCGCCTCGCCTCCTCTGCCCGTAGTAAAAATAGCCGAGCTCCTCTCCAGCTCCCGTGAAGAGGGGAGGGCTATAAAACGTTTCTTGTTGGAATTTTTCCCACACGCTAAAGCACAAAATGGATTCATCTCCTTTTAGCACAGGGGAGGCAAATAAACAAACAGGCACGGCAGAGAAGGCCGACGGAAAAGCAAAAAAAAAGGATGACAAATGGCTCTTCTGAAAGCTGCATAATTCTCCCGTCCCTTTTTTGCCTGCAGCGTTAGAGCTATTATGCCACTCAAATAAAACATCTTTCAGCTTGACCCTTGTGCATAATGGACTTTAAATGCCTTCGGTGACAGGAATACGAGAGCTGGAGATAGCCTTGAGCAGAAGAGAAGGAGTAAGTACTTTACCTCAGCGTGTACCTTGATTTCTTCTCGGAGCTGACATGAACACATGAGCGTCATTAACTCGTTAGTCGGCAGCGAAATGTGCATCCTCAAAGACAACATATTTTGCCTCAAGGTCACATCATTATGACTCAAATCATCCTGAGTAAATCACAATTTCAAAACTTTGACATGTTTATTCCGGTACCTCTTGTGTCCTCACGCTGATCTGCCTGTTCCGGGGCGATATAATGTGTTTTAATTTCACTGACCTGATGACAACTCATCAAACAACTCCACGCCTCTTCAAACCAACGTGACGGATCTCGTGCTGTGCTAATTAATATCCTCCCGCTCTCTTGCTGTTTTGGATATGCAGCAGAGCGTATCTGCTGAGGAGAAAGTCTGCCAGGGACACCGAGTGTTGCTTTATTGAAAAAGGGAGTCCAAGCCTCGTCGCTATCAATAGGGGTTGGAGCAGCAGCCGGCGTTCCTGCTCTTATCTCCCCTCCTGCCTCCCTCGCTCTCTCGCTGGTGTCCTATCTGTATTCTAGTGTTTGGGTCTGCGTCTCACTGTGTGTCTGTGTGCATGCATTCAGTTCACGTGAGCACACAGGCCTGTCCCCGCACCTCCCCTGTGTACATATCTGTATGTACAGGCCCAGATGGACCCGGGATGCACCATCCATTCCGTTCCAGGGCGTTAGCGTGGAGCCCGCCCACCACAGATGGCCTCGATCATCGGCCATTTTGACTGTGACGTAACATTGAGAGCGTAGGTTCGTGGGAAATCAGTGAGTGAGTGCAGCCAATGAAGGGGATCGAGCGACACAATGCTGAAAGGAAACTGATTAATCCTTCGCTGGTGGAAATTGTTCTTCTCCTTTCAAGGGCAGTTGGTAGGCCAGGAAGCAGAATGGTTTTACAGAAGTAGAGTGTTTACATAACTGAACCAGGAGTGCTTCCGTCTTGGCAAGTCTTCAAAGACAAGATGAGAGCTTTTCTCTTGGGGCTCTCAGTCCGCCAGCCCTCACCTCTTCAGGCCACACTGGCTGCCAGGAACAGCCTTCGTCTGTACTGTACGACATGCATATGACATCACTACAGAGGCATATGCAGATATTGAGATGCTTCAAGGTTTCTTTTGTTCACTAAAGTCATTACATTTGCACCGGAGTTTTACAGTTGTTATAAAAAAACATGTGTAGGACATGTAGTAATCGAAGAAAGATATGCATGTGCATGTTGTATTTAGGGACTAAGAGCATTTGGTGAAGTTTAGGGACAGATTGTAGCCTTGGTCTTAAAATAAAACAAATAGTGCACAGGATACGCTCTCAGAGTCAAACTGGGTGGAGGGCTTCATTCAAAGGCCCTGACTTGGTAGTTGTGGTTTAAAACCAAAGCACTTATTGTCAAGATACAACTCTGCCATTGCACATAATCCAGGAATCAAGTGGACTGTACAAACACACACATTATCTGTCTCATGGTTGTGTCAGCTACACTGTGTCCTGAATGGTCCAGGATCAGGGGACCTGTCCATGGTGCTGAAAGCATACTGAGGATACTGAAGAGGCTGAATAGCTTCAGAAACCCCATCGCGCCAGACTTATCTAAAATCTCATATATATATATATATATATATATATATATATATATATATATATATATATATATATATATATATATATATATATATATATGCCTCTTGTACATTTCTGTCGCCTCCTTTTTTTTAGGCACATTCCAGTAAGTTAGGACCCGAGTGTGTTGATCTCTTGTTATTTGAGGGAATCTATCACACAGATAATCAGTGTCTCGGGAAGCCTCTAAATTGTAGTACTCAAAATTGAAAATCAGGGCTACAATAATATATAATCCTCATGTACAACCTCTAAACACTCAAACAATAAATAGGGTTAGGGTTATTAGGGTTAGGGTGTGGCCTTAAAGGGTTAAATTCCTGCAAACTAGTCAAGAAAAATCTAAAGTGAATCATCGCACAGCAGCGTGCTCTTATCAATATTCTTTGTTTGTTGAGGTTTGTGTTAATTATAGCATAAGTGTGACTGTGTGATTGCCGGAGGCTTTATCAGGTTTATGGATTAGAGCATCTTCCATATGGCCCCTTGTAGAGAGTCGTGCTGGTACTGAGAGCGCGGTGGTGTTGCTGTTAAGGGAGCCTGTTTCACGTTGTTTCCTCTCACTGCTCAGAGGACGTTAGCACATGTGTCTGCTGCAGGGAGGCTAGCTAACCTCGGGAAGTTTGCTGGTGGGAAAACAGGAGGCAAAAAAAGAAGTTGTCAGATTCTATCACACGCAACAAGCAGCAGCTCGGAAAAAGGTACAAATTATGTAAACTGGAAAGCAGCTTTGATTCCTTTGATTTTCAGTTTGCGTTAATGTAAAGTTCCACACACTTGTCATCGCTTGACTGCGGGCTAATAGTCATGCTGTGGTTCCCAGTGAAAATCAAATGTCAGGTAAGTGCCTGAAGCGCTCCTGAGGTTCAGCCTCTGCTGCAGATTCAACGCCAGCTAACATTTCAGCACGTGCAGCCCTTCCCTATCTCTCTCACACACACACACACACACACACACAAGTCTGTCACCAGTGATGTTTTTTGTGACTTACATACACAGCCTTTGCCCTCTTACCTAGAAATCCTCTCGCAATCGCCGTGACAATTTATTCTGACGCACTCTCAATCGCTCTTTCTTGTGGAATCCCAGACGCTTAATTTAAAGCGTCTCTCCTGTCCACGCCCTCTCAGCAGTGCTTTACTATCCGGAGTAAGAGAGGGCGATGGGCCTTGAATTATCCCTGGCTCTGCAGCCTCTGGAGCAGTGTGGGTGGACTGATTCTATGAGTGCGATGAGGGTTTGACGTGCCGTAATCCTCTTTCGCTGATCTCCCCTCGTCCATCTGCTGCATCTCCATCCCTCTTTCCTCTCCTCTCGTTCGCCGCTCCATCACCCCATCCAGACACACTCACGCACGTAGACACGCTTTACAAAAGCACATATGTACACACACATAGTGCACACACACACGTAGTGTACATATGTGTGCAGCGTTTAGATCCACGGAGCAGATTTGCATCCATCGCTCCCTCCATCTCCCCGGTGTCCCTTGTATTTGAAAATAGACTTGCCATGTCTCTGACCAGTACAGAGGGAACATGTCATGTGTCTGACAAGGAGAACACTTAGTTCCCTGGTTATGTTTCAGCTGGTGTGGCCTGGCAGCCGAGCAGATCCTCTTTCAGTTGTAATGTGATGCGCTACACTGAAATTAATAGAAACGGAGGACCCCCGTTTCCCCCCCCCTCCCCCCCCCAAAAAAAACGCCTTGATTATTATTTTATAGCTGAAAGTAATTTTCTTTGAAGTTTTAATTTTGCTATCACTCACAAGATTATGTTTTTCCTCTGCACAGACATATGTTCATTCAAGATGATTAATATTTCATGCATCACATCTGTTTGCTCTGATTTCTTCTGACCTGGATTGCATTTGAAATGACAAAAAAATGTGTTGGCTTTTATCTCGCCCGTATGCACCCCCTCTCTCTCTCAGCTTCACACTCTATCTCCACTCGCTCACCTTTGATGGCTCCTTTGGCAATGTTTCCCCTTTGTCTCTCATCTCTTTCTTTCTCTTAATCTTTTTTCCTTTTCCCGTAGCTTTTATCTTCCCTCTGCTTCTCTTCATCTTTCTTTCTCTCCGTCTCCCATTCTCCCTCCGCACTCCCTCTCCTCTCTCTCTCCTCGCCATAGCAGTGGGTGTACTAAGCAGGGATTAGGCGTGATTGAAGTGCTGACGTGAGAGTTCTTCCGCCGGGGCCTCTTATCCCCTGCTGTCCCCCAGAGAGACCTCTCATTGCTGGGCTCCGCTAGCAGGTTGGGCCTGGCCTCTCCAAGGACTCCCGTGGAAATAGCCTCTCTTCATGCCTCCATGCCTTATCCCCAATAGCCTTAGTGCCTCTCCCTGATAGATGTGTGGCTCGGCCCTGATAGAGCGCTCAGCCTGCCAGACTCAGGCCTGGCTTTTCATATTTCTCATTATTATATATATTTTTTAAAGAGAGAGGTCCTTCCTGTTACTGTATATCAAAGCCTGGGCTCTTTCTGACAAGTCTCGGTCTCCTCCTCCTCTCTCCCAGCGGACACTGTAAAGGCGTCACATGCTGTAGTACCGGCTCCCCTTAATTATTCTGATGGGGCGACAAGCAGCCCGCTTAGTTATTCCTCTGTGGGTTTAAAAGAAGCACCGGTTGAGGACTCAGCGAGGTGCCCGGTCCACTGCCATCGTCACGTTTTCATGATTGAGCTTGAAAGATCAGAATGTTTTCTTTTCATTTGGCATATGCCCCCACCCCCCACCCCCCCAACGCTCTGCCATAGCGGCAGAGGTGAATACAAATTACGGAGTAGCAGTCTCTGCGTTTAGAGGGGAGATTTTTTCAGCCACTTCCCACGACCTAAATCTTCATCACATTCTCATTCGTCTTCCGTCCGCTGCTGCACTGGCGGTGATTAACACATAAAAGAGTGAGCGATGTGTGATATGGCATGCACTCAGCATATTGTGGGCTTTATCCCCACCCTCCACCTGACTCGGATTCTTTAAGAGAGTCTTTGAAGTCAAGCCGTGGAGCCGGGAAGAGGGGAGCGAGAGAGAAAGACTACTATATGCAGGATGTAGCGCTGCCCTCGGGGGCTAACGGGAATATGCACGGCACCACTCGCTTCAAGTTTGTTGATTTAGCCAGTATTTGATTTTTCCTATTTGCTTAGTGTTTTTACACTGCTTGTGTTTGCTGAGGAAAATGCTGCGATTACCACTTTAGCCCCAGATAAGACCCTCATCTCCATCAGCGCAAACTTTTTGGCACTTTTGGCAGCAGCCATTTCACTTCTTGGTCCTCGCCGTTGCCAAGTGATGATTCTGTGAGAACAGATGTCGATACTGTGTTTTTGACAATGAGAGAAAGGGCAGTAATGATGCAACACCGCTGACAAGATGCTTTGTCAGTTGTGTTGCAGTTGGCCGGGGAGAAAAACTTCCTTTCATCCTGAAAATGTGAAAAGAAAAAGAGGAAAAGCAGGTGTTGTTCTTCAATCACTTGGGCTCAATGGGCAGAGAGCAGTGAGGCTGCTGGCAGGTACCCGACCTGCTCTGGATGCTGGGTGCGGGTCGAATGCTGGCCCGTCCTGGAGGACTCTATTAGCCCCGTTGATGAGCTGCAGGGACACTGCAGGAATGGCTGCCCCTGTTATCAAACACCTGGTGTTGCTAACAAGGGCCCTGCTGTCCTGAGAGCCACTGAGGAGCTCCAACCTTTCTGTAAAAGAAGGTTTGAACAGCTTTATGCTGCGTTCACACTAGGGCTGGGCGGTGTGGCCAAATATTCATATCACGGTGTTTTGTAACATTCTGGCGGTTTCACGGTATATCACGGTATTTTTTTCCGAATAAACAGATTTATTTTTTGACACCGAAAAGGCCCGTCGTCGCCATTATTCACCACTCACAACTGGCCAGCAGCTGTTCTGATTGGTACATAGGGAGCTAAACCTGGAGGGATTTAGGACCCAGGGGAATCCCTTGACACTAGTGGCGCATGCGCAGCTGTAATGTCATTCTTCGGCAGGCAGCAACATTTAATGTTTACAGTCCCAGATGTGTGTACAGCGGTCTGAGCTACTTACGTCTCACGGATAGAAGTTGACTCATGGTTTGAAAGAAATGACATCGCCAAAATGCATGCTGGGTAAAGCCCGCCCACTCCTCCGCACAGGAAGAGACTTGTTCCTGCACAAGAAAGGTCTTCCTGTGTGGGCGGTGTCATTTACCCAGCATGCATTTTGGCGATGTCATTTCTTTCAAACCATGAGTCAAGTGAGTCACCATGAGACGTAAATAGCTCGGTCCGCTGCTCCTTCAGCTTCAAGCTGTGAACATTTAATGCTGTTGCTGCCAAACTGCGGCGACTGGTATGAAGGTATGTGAACAATTCATACCGTACTGAAACCGGTTTACCGCACAGCTCTAGTTCACACCCAAAGTGTTTCGCAATGCTTGAGTTTACTCGCTTGACTTTATGTGGTTAATTTGTGTCATTTGCTTTTTTGGGGCAGGAAAGGGGGCCGTGGCTTCGTGAAAACAGTTACCATTTCCGCCATTTTCTTTATTTTCTTTTTATTAAACCAGGAAAAGCCTCGTTGAGATGAAAAAATCTCCTTTACAAGAGTGTCCTGGCCAAGACAGCAGCAGCACGTTAAAACAAAGTTTCAGACATACCATATAAAACAGTGTCAGAACATTTTTACAAGTAAAAAACAAAACTAAGACTCAAGACTCAAGTCATCATATCATAGTTCACACAGGTGCACATCCTCAGTCAAATGCATCTACAACCAGATGAACCTCCGTCCAACTCTTTCAATCTATTTTTAAAAACACTATTTTCATGACGACGGGCGGAGCTTCTCAACTCTGATTGGCTTTCGCAACTCGCAAAAACGCAGCTTCATCCTGACTGACTGATTGGAACCAGAAGCCACCGAGTCACCGGGCGGATGTAAAAGATGCTCGTTTAAACGTATGCAGATCACACATGAACCCGGCACGACGTGACTGCTGCATGAACCCCCCCGGCTCTACACTAATGTGGGCGTCTGCTAAATGCCACATCGCAGACCGGAACCGTGCTAATCGCCACATTGTGTAGCTGTGTGGCCGACTTCTAAATGCCCTTTCCCTTCTCCTTCCCACTCCCCTCGCTGTTGATTCGCAGGCCACGAGGGAACGTATGGCACTTATTGCAAGTTAATGGATCATAAATTGAAACTGAAAGTTCTGTGAAAGAGCTCCATTCATATGCACAAGCGCTCGCAAACACACACACACACACACACACACACACACTGCGATTTCCTCCAAAGCTCCCGACCTCGGTATTCCTCATTCGCCATGCCCATTCGCCGGCTTTGAGGTCGTCTTTTATGAATTACTGATCTAAATTTACGGCCTAATACGTTTTTTGAGCGTTTCCGTGGCGGCCGGCCCCTCTTGTCCTCCGCTGTGAAGTGCAGAAATATGAGTCAACCTCTGGAGCTTCTACTTAATGGACTACTGTTATCTCTGGGAGGTCATCCTTGGTGTGGTTTGTCAGACTGTGTGCATGAATGACGGGTTTCATCGTCCTGTACCCAGACCTCCAGAGGTAGTCTGGACACACATTCCTTTGCTACGTCGTGTCCTCATTCAGTATCTCTGCCGTTGTTCTGGAACATATAAAGTATCCCATCAGTCTGCAGATGGTTTATCTCTGTGCAGAGAGATTGGGTAGCAGCACCTCCCATCGTGGAGCCACTGCTCCTCCGTTCCTCAGCCACATCAGATTAAATGTGTCACCGTGAATAATTACAAATCCACCGTGTTTGCACTTCAGTAATTTCCCCTCTTCTCATTAATGTTTCAGGTGTAGCACATTGTGGACAAAGTGTTCAACTAAATACCAGAGCACACACAGACACACAAACGTGCAATAAACATGCATCACTAAGCTCAGTGTTTCCTCTAATGGCCGTTTCATGAGCTGCTTGTAATGCTCCTCTGCAGTTTGGCAACAGCACTTTATTGTTTTGTCTCTTTGTTTGTGTTTAGTTTGTGTCCTCCTCCTTGGCCGGCGTCCTCAGTGTAAATTAGCTCCTCTTCACGTAACCCCACTGAGGATAAACTGCCACAATCATCCTCGCCATCGTCGTCATCGCCATCGTTATCCACTCGACGAGTTCTCCCATGAAGCCAATGGGAAGTCAGTGCAGTGAGGTGTGAGAAAGGTCATTGTGTGAAGGAGCATGTTGAAGTTTGGGGACGTTAAAGTCTCTGTGTCTTGTTCCGCATCCTGCTCAGCTTCCTCAGCGCCACCACTCTTACACTGCACCCACCTGGGCTCCTGCCACCCGTCCATATGGTGTAGCGCACCCATCCTCACCAGCAGCTTGGAGGGGTCTCAACACATGTGCACGCACTCACACACTCACACAAGCGCCAGAAATAGACATGTGGATCGACGGCCTGCAGGGTGGAGCTGACCACTCTACCATACAGCCAGCTGCCACACGGGAATTGACATTTGCGTAGACACACACACACACACACACACACACAAGTTCTACAATTGCATCTCACAGACGTGTGTTGCTTCCTTTTTGGTTTGAGAAGAGCGAGACATGCAAAAAGACTTGAATGTCACCTCGGCGGCTCCTCTTAAAATTCTAATTTTCTCCACTTTTTACGATGAGGAATATTTATTAAAGTGACTAGTGGTCTAACTTCCAGCTCGTTGAAGCTCTGGTTCCCACGAGATGTTGCTTTCCGTTCACGTTGTTTCAAAGCGTGCGGAGCCATCTGCAGCTCCCACACATGTAGTGACGCGTCCGGCCTTCATTACAGAGAGCAGGGGGGGAAACGACCACTGTCAAAACTCCCTGTAGTAAAGTCAGCCCTGCAGAGGCCAACAGTCGGATCGCCTGTTGGACCGGAGGTGAGGTTCTGCAGTGTTATTAGCGCCCGCCCACACAGATATTTAAAGTTTATTAGTTTTCAATAATGCATCTCTGGAGAGCGCTAATGTATGAGGCTCTAAAACCAGAGAAAAATAAACTAAACTAAACAAGTGTTATGTATACTAGAGATATATAGATTCAAGATGTTTTTACTGTCATATGCACAGAAAACAGAGTTATCTACACAATGAAATGCTTATGTTGCTGGGTCCTCCTAACACACAGAATTAGAAAAAAATAAGGCAGAAAATATAAAAGATGTAACAGTATTGCACAAAAAATATAAATAATAATATAATATAATACTAATAATTAATATAATAATAATAATATATACAGTATAAATGATATAAATATATATATACACTGATATCTCAGCAAAAATTGATTACATTGTTTTGGTAGACTTTTCAGATAATTGTGTTATCGGGACCCTACAACTATTTTGATGAAGAAAATTCAAGAATCTTAAAGATAATTTACGTAAAACATTTTCAATAGTAATGGGTGATTTCCTTTTGGGGACCCGTGTATTGCGACACACGGTAAAATGACTCACTCAGACTTCTGAAAGCCTACATGTGTTGATGTAACGTCCTCGGCACAATGGAAATAGGGCACATGAGTCCATGAGGTGTTATCCAACCAGCGCCGAGCCTGCTGGCGTTTGTTCCTCTCTCCTTGAGTCCCAAGGGTCCCAGTGGAGAGAGAGCAGGGTGAAACCAAGAGGGGAGTGAGCGAGGAACAAAGGGGATGCTTTCACCAGGCCAAATAAAGGCACCTTTTCTCTACTTGATAAAGCAACGGGGCGGGAGATGGAGACCGGAGTGAGAGTGACAGCGGGAGAGAGAAGAGACTCAGGGGTGCAGAGAGAGGTAGAGTTGTGAAGCTGAACATCAGTCCATGTGTTCAGACTTCACATCATCTGTACTGTCTCTACTGAGTCTGTGCTCCCGTGTACATTAGTCTCTCTTCCTCTCTCTGTGTGATTCTTATTCTCTCACACACTCAGAATGATGATTTATCCCTTCATCTCCAGAGTGTCATTGAAGAGAGCGTTTGGCTCTCCAGACTAATAACCGTCGCCGAGATGGAGAGGGGATAATGTTATTGACTTCCAAGCTAGACAGCAGCCTGGCAGCAAGTGTGTGTGTGTGTGTGTGTGTGTGTGTGTGTGTGTGTGTGTGTGTGTCTTATACCTGTGTAAGTTTTTGATTTTTTTGCTGCCATTTTCAATTTGAATCATCTCATTCAGCTCTTTCTTCCGTCAGTTAGGAACGTCAGGGGTCACAACAGCCCCGTTGTTGTTGTGTTCAGTCACTTGCTGAATGCACATTCGCGAGGTGGACGCTTGCAGTATCATGACTTCTGTCCCGGGCGCCACCCTGCATGATGTGTGCACGCGCCTGCACACTCCTGCTGCAGGGGAAGCCCTCGCAGTGCCATGCAGCAGGCGGCCGGGCAGTCCCCGACCAGCTGGGATTAGCATCGTTAGAGTAACGGGGGGCAGATTTTGCTCCACAAACGGTAAATACCACTTTCCTCAATGGCAGGAATTCCTCTACCTCGGCGTGTCAGGATCAGATGATTTGATTGCAGCCAGCAGGATTTTGGAAAGCAGCTTTCATAAAACACAGCCGCACTTTTCTGCACGATCTGGACGTGCACACAGGAGCAAGCGGACGCGTGTAGCACAAAGACGCTAGACGTGCAACATCACTGGAGGGAGGCATGATGCCATGAAGCTGCACACATGTCAGTTGGTCATGTCAGTTCTCCCTGGAGAGGCTATGGTTGGATCCTCTCTGCTAATTTTAGAAATCTGCGAGGAGGGCAGGGATGCTGGAGCTGCCGAGTTCAGTTCATCCACGCCAAGCTTCGGGAAGCGAAGCTGAAGGCTTAAACCCTCCCCCATCCCCCGGAGACGCACACACACACACACACACACACACACACACACACACACTTTTCAAGAACGCATATGTGGCGTGGGAGTGAAAGGGACAGGATGGAGGAAAGAGGTGGAAAGTGCAGGATTCAGAGTGACAATGCGAGGGGGGGGAGGGGCATCCAGGCACACGGTGGCCCGGCCTCGAGCATCAGCGGTAGCGCCGCGTGATGGAGTGCGTGTGTGTGTGTGTGTGTGTGTGTGTGTGTGTGTGTGTATACGCTGAGACGCTTCCTGTGTCGCCTTTACAATCACGGTATCGTGTAAAATGTGCAATCAGCCCTGCAGTTAAAGGTTAAAAGGAGAAAGATAGAGAAAGGTGAGCGCAATCCATCGTTACCCTTATCTCTTGAAGGAGGACATGGCTGCAAATGCCTGCACACACACACACACACACACACACACACACGCGCACATGCACACACACTCTTGCACGCACAGAGCGAGAGTCACATATTGTTTTGGCTACAGGCTACAACTGGTTCCAGCTGGATTTAAAGCCACAGCAGTGGGTTTTCTCCTTCATTTCGCTGAGCTCAGTGTGGAAGACGTCCGCAGCTTAATCCCAAATTCTCGTCTTCTATCCAAGACATCATTATTGTCCTTTAAGTTCCGACATGTTATCAGGAAATTGTCTGATAAAAGATTGTAATCCGTCATCCCATGTCTTTCAGCGCACCACAAACAGATTTTCTCAGCGCCTAAGTGGAAGATAATGTAACCAAATTGCCGTTCACCTCACCTTAAAAGCACACTCGCTGTGATTGGCTGATGAGAGGAGGTCTCAGTTGAAGCCTGAGGGGGGTGCTTGTCGTTAACCGCCTTTGGCACCCGGCTCTTCCCCGCCATCCAGATTATATTGGTTTTAAGGGCTCTTTCACGGTGAGTCATGTTTATTTCATTGTCCCTTTTATGGCACCGCCGTTCCCTTTTAACCCCTCGCCTTCCTGCACGCAGCTAAATGCTCTGGCAGGACACGAGGGAGTAAGTTATGGAGGTCATAAATATTGGATGGCCTCCGCTTCGGCTAGGAATGTGTGCGGATCTGATTTAAGTGCAGGAGAGGGACTTTGCTTCTTTCTCAGTCTCATTAGTTTCGAGTTTCTGCCTCGAGTTGCGTTGCATCATTTTAAACAAAGTCAGAAATCATATTCGGAATGTTCTAACAAAAAAAAAGGAAAAATGTGTCCACTGGTTTTTTTTACTGTCATCATAATTGATTCTGTTGATAAATTCCTTGCATGTGTGTGTGTGTGTGTGTGTGGGATCAATCTACATCCAACTCTCCCAACCCGTGTGTTCTGGTATACAGTTTGTTAGTTTAACTAGCATTTAGTATTTATTATAGTCATTTGTAGCCATATTGGATGTAAGTCAGAACCTTCCCATCAACCTCACAGTGGTAATTGCAAATGCTTTTTATGTTGGCTCTCATATATCTCCCATGTGGCATTACACATTTAGAAACTGTGTCAACGTAAGCAATAAACATAGCAGAGAATTAAACCACAGAGATGTGGAGGAAGGCTATCTGCATCAAATAGAATGCAATAGAAAAGTAAGAAGTATTGATTTGCAACTATTTAAAGGTAACTAGATGAAGTGTCCTGCAGTGTGATCTAACAGTTGCTGCTCACTGACATTATGTCAAGCTCAGTGAGGTCCGCGGGGAAGTATTAACATGGTTCTTACGCTCATGGAAAACATGGAAAAGTCATGGAGTTTTAAAATGGTTGTTTCCAGGCCTGGAAAAGTCCTGGAAAAAATAAAATCCCAAAAGTTTAGTAAAAGTCATGTAAATGTGTTATATTCATGTGTTCATGACGTTCATTTACGCTGAGTTTGAAATAATGAATATGCTTTTAAAAGAAAGATGCTCAACATATAAGCGTATGTCTATAAATGTTTATTCTTTTAATCAAACTATCTATTGTCTCTCAAACTATCTATTGTCTCTACTACATTTACTCACTTTTTCATGTTTACACCGAGATTTCACAACATGTTTGGTCATGGAAATCCATTGGGCACAATGTGTATGAACCCTGTATTAGACTCATCAGTTTTTAGAAAATAAGGCAGAATTATACATTTAATTGGCCCTCTTATTGGTCAAAACATTGTTATGTCTTGGTCGTAGTCCCAGAGGGGACGTCTGTTGATGGAGTCTTGGGCTGAAGCAGCATATGCCAGCAGAAGTAATGATAACAGTAGCATGCAGCTTCATGCTCCACGGCTCTCTCCACAGGCAGCGTGAGAACTGACAGAGACGGATATGGGGAGTTGGAGGCACGGCCGCGCTTCTGACAGGAGAGATAATAGCCAATAAGGCAACGCCACTCTGGATGATTGACAGACTCCAGGGAAGCCCCGCCCTCTGGCGACCCCGGAGCCTTCCTTCCCCCCGCATGCAAACCCTATACTATACAAACATGTGTGCACATGCAAACCCTATACTATACAAACATGTGTGCACATGCAAACCCTATACTATACAAACATGTGTGCACATGCAAACCCTATACTATATAAACATGTGTGCACATACAAACATGTGTGCACATGCAAACCCTATACTATATAAACATGTGTGCACATGCAAACCCTATACTATACAAACATGTGTGCACATGCAAACCCTATACTATATAAACATGTGTGCACATACAAACCCTATACTATACAAACATGTGTGCACATACAAACATGTGTGCACATACAAACATGTGTGCACATACAAACATGTGTGCACATGCAAACCCTATACTATATAAACATGTGTGCACATACAAACCCTATACTATACAAACACGTGTGCACATACAAACATGTGTGCACATGCAAACCCTATACTATATAAACATGTGTGCACATACAAACCCTATACTATACAAACACGTGTGCACATACAAACATGTGTGCACATGCAAACCCTATACTATACAAACACGTGTGCACATACAAACCCTATACTATACAAACACGTGTGCACATACAAACATGTGTGCACATGCAAACCCTATACTAAATAAACATGTGTGCACATACAAACCCTATACTATACAAACACGTGTGCACATACAAACATGTGTGCACATGCAAACCCTATACTAAATAAACATGTGTGCACATACAAACCCTATACTATACAAACACGTGTGAACATACAAACATGTGTGCACATGCAAACCCTATACTATACAAACACGTGTGCACATGCAAACCCTATACAAACACGTGTGAACATACAAACATGTGTGCACATGCAAACCCTATACAAACATGTGTGCACATGCAAACCCTATACAAACATGTGCGCACATGCAAACCCTATACAAACATGCGTGCACATGCAAACCCTATACAAACATGCGTGCACATGCAAACCCTATACAAACATGCGTGCACATGCAAACCCTATACTATACAAACATGTGTGCACATGCAAACCCTATACTATACAAACATGTGTGCACATGCAAACCCTATACAAACATGTGTGCACATGCACATGCATACAACACATTCACCTTATTGACAGCTAACTCTTCAGAGAAGGCTCACGGCAAATTGCTTAAAGTAATTAAATGGTTTGGATCACAGATAGAAAAGCGAATTTTACGGTTAAACATATAATGTGTCAGGCAGACAGAAGAAAACAAATAACCCACAATCCCACGCAGACGCAGAGTGATGCAAGTCCACCACGGCACCACTCTGCAGAATGGCAGAGAGCATGAAACCGATACAACTCTCTCTGCCGTCACTTCCCATTCGGGTTCGGGATGGCAGCTGTCAGGCTGATGCAATAGTCGGCATTCAAGAGACACACTGTCAAAGTTGGTTTGATTGTTGATGGAAATAATGCAGACCGCGGCTGACTCCATAATATTGTAATCCGCAGTTACTGCCATTTAAAAAAAGGATCGGTCCACACTCTGTCTACAGTCATTCAGTCAATACGTGACAGTGGGAACGCAGAACCAGAGCTCTGAAGATTCAGTGATGTCATCAGTACTGTGTCAGGATGGTTCCTCCAGCTGAGCAACATTTGTTTTTAAGGAGGTATTTTCCCACGGACGTGCATCGGATCTCTCTTTTTCCTGAAGCGCTGACAGCGTCTGCATTTGGCCTTCCCATGAGCAGCTATGAAACACGTTTTAAACTCCAATCCTGGTGCTTGACTTCCTTGCCCCTGCAACTGAGCAGCATCAGTGATTTGAATGAATGAATAAAATGAGCTTGATCATTTCAATCAAGAGAGACTTGTTTAGAGTTTAACAATCATTTATTACAATTGCATATATTTGAATAGTGCAAAGTCTTTGGCGATTGGACTCCATCTTGTTTTAGGATAAGCACGGGGTAGTGATGCTGAGGTCTGAAGGCAGAATCCCCCTGGAGTCCAGACGATGGTGGTGGTGATGAAGAAGTTACTGTAACCGATGATGAAGGAGGAGCAGAGTGGATGCTGATTGGAGGAGCCTGAGGTGGAGGAGGGTCACATCGGTTTGAGCTGAAATGACAACTGACAGCGAGCAGAGAGGAGAAACGATTGAAAAGTTTGACAACCACGATGTGATTGGCTTACAGAAACTGCGCATAATCTTATTGGTTCACTCAATGTACACGCCCTCCCCCCCCCTCCCAATCATCTGATGGAATAATCGCTGGGAGAATTAGAGACTATATTTCAAGACCTCTATTGAGAACTTCACATATTCCAAAAGTACACAGACATCAAACGTCATTAATAAATACGTTGTGAAATGCCTGTACTTTCGTGGAAATGTTTATGTTACGCCGTTAACAGGTTACGCTTGCGCGACTCGCCGTTCTCCGTGAGATCTCCGTGAGGTCGGCTTCTCTGCTGTTGCGTCTCTCAAACCAGAATACAGATCTTAGCTCAACATTGAGCATGAATTGAGAGCGGCCGTATCAACCCCGTTTTAAAAAGATGTGTAGAGGAAAGCTGCTCATTGC